>NC_025693.1:10693314-10802909 GCF_000633955.1 Camelina sativa
TTTGAATCGATTTTGGTTTTAGTGGTTAGGTTTAATTTTGATTTTAAGGGTTATTTAATTTAGGGTTTCAACATTAGGGTTTTTATGTAATTCGAATTTAGGGTTTTTACCTAATTCGAATTTAGGATTTAATCTAATTTGTTTTTAGGGTTCTAATTATATCGAATTTGAGGGTTTTAATTTAGTTTTTTGGAATTGTTTTTTAGATGTCTTCTCAAGAGAACCAAAATCATTCTGGTGGCCAAAACGTTTACAGAAGATTTATATCTTCTCAAGGGCTATCTCCTCCCATCCCTTCTCGAAGGTTACCTTCTTCTACCTCTGCTCCAAGGGTAGCTTCTCCCGCCTCCTCGCAAGGTACCTCACCGATGATCCAAGATAATCGTCAAGGAACCTCACCGGTGGTGGAAGATCATCTTCCTCCACAGCATTCGACTTCGCGTGTCAACGATGTGTCTCCTCAGACCTCTTCTTTTACTTTGGAAGAGCTACTTGCAAGTCCCGGTCGTGCTAGCTTAAAGAAACTGGACCCTAAACGCCCTTCGGGTACTCTATGGTAAGAATGTAGTTAGGGTTGTCTAATTTTTTAGATCTATTTTCATTGATCTTCATTCCTTTTTTTCTTGTGTTTTGTAGGTTTGCCCAGGATCCTCAGGNATAAGATATTCAAGATTTGCGACAAGCTTGCGACGGATTTGCTATATATAAAGCAAATTAGTCGCAAATCCATTGCAAATTACTCAAATCATAGCAATTCCCTCGCAAATGACAACTTTAAACCCTAACCCCTAAACCCTAACCCTAAACCCTGAAGACTAATTACATTACTATTAATGATTAAAAAGATGAATTCAAGACTTATAATCAAAGATAGGACAGTGTAACACAAAATTGTTAGAGAATTGGACGATGTTGGAATATTTGTCTCAATGTAATGAACATATGTATGATATAGTGTAGAAGATAGTTAATGATTAGAGGAAGATGCAAAATTAGACAATTTTGGAAATTTTTATGATAGAAAAGAGTATGATGAGGCCATTGGACCTTATAATATACTTGAAAGTTTATTTGACTAATTATTTTAAATTATTTTGATAATTTGTTTTTAGGGTTCTAATTATATCGAATTTGAGGGTTTTAATTTAGTTTTTTGGAATTGTTTTTTAGATGTCTTCTCAAGAGAACCAAAATCATTCTGGTGGCCAAAACGTTTACAGAAGATTTATATCTTCTCAAGGGCTATCTCCTCCCATCCCTTCTCGAAGGTTACCTTCTTCTACCTCTGCTCCAAGGGTAGCTTCTCCCGCCTCCTCGCAAGGTACCTCACCGGTGATCCAAGATAATCGTCAAGGAACCTCACCGGTGGTGGAAGATCATCTTCCTCCACAGCATTCGACTTCGCGTGTCAACGATGTGTCTCCTCAGACCTCTTCTTTTACTTTGGAAGAGCTACTTGCAAGTCCCGGTCGTGCTAGCTTACAGAAACTGGACCCTAAACGCCCTCCGGGTACTCTATGGTAAGAATGTAGTTAGGGTTGTCTAATTTTTTAGATCTATTTTCATTGATCCTCATTCCCTTTTTTCTTGTGTTTTGTAGGTTTGCCCAGGATCCTCAGGTTGCTGCTACTGTTCGGGCCATCTTTGAAAGAGATTTCAAAGGAGTTCATGCCAATTGGACCCAAACACCAGGTGCGGTTGTAAACCGGTGGTTTGAAACGTTTGCGGTAAGTTAAATGTTTGTTGATGTGTTTAAATTACAGATTTTGTTTTTACTTACTTGATTTGATTATGATTCTGATTCATGTTATGTTTTTACAAGCAAACATATAACTAGGACCACTCTATCAATGGGAGAGTTCGAGCCGAGTTTGAAAGCAAGTTGAAGACCCGGATGACTGATCAAGTGTCTCGGTGGAAGTCTAAGTGGAGAGTAAAAGGTGATGATGCAATGCCGCGGTGGCTTGATCCTAAAGTATGGGAAGGCTTGGTCAAGTTTTGGTCTGAACCAAAATCTGAGGAAAAGAGTATCAACAGTCGAAATGCTCGATACAGTGATCCTGATGGCAATGGAATGCATAAACACCGGTCTGGTCAGACCTCTTTTAAAGCCCGTGCACGAAAACATGTAAGTATGTTAAGTTAGTTATTTAGTACAATTACTTATAAATTCTTGCTTTAGTCTAATACTTTGTTGTTTCATATCTTTGTTTAGTCGGAGATGACTGGTGAGGCACTTCCTGATTTCTTGAAAGTCCTAGAAGATACTCATAGGAAACCTGATGGGTCGTTTGTGGATGGACTATCTGAGAAGGTATACAATGAAGTGTCATCGAGGATAACTGAGGCTGAAACTGGGCTATGCTCAGGGGACAATATAGAGAGTAGTGCTTCTGGCGGATTGTCAGTTAGTATGAAGAACCAAATTTTTGCTGAGGTAAATTCTTGAACTTTACATTGTGTTTTGGTTTTCACTTGTTTCATATCTTTGAACTTTACATTGTGTCTCTGTTTTTTGTTGTTTGCAGGTTGCTCCGAAGAAGAAAAACAGGATATATGGAGTCGGTAATATGCAAACTGAAGCATCTTCAGCTCATGTTGTTCTCACGCCTACTCCGACTGAAGATCCAGTCATTCTAGCTGAGAAGCTTTCTCAGGCCGAAGCTGTTCTTGCGAGTCAGTCTACTCAGTTAGAAGATTATGCATTGAAGTTGCAACAAAATACTCAGAAGATGCATTGCTACGATGCCTACTTCGATTGTCTATCTGAGAAGGACCTTGAATTTGCTGCAAGATTTTCCAGACCTGAGACTGATGCCACCATTGATACCGCNGGGAATTGCTTGAATGAAGTTGTAAGGAATCTGCTATTGATATTGTCCCTCGCAATTTGCGTTGTTTTTGCGAGGGCAAATTTTTCCTCGCAAAAATTCCGAGGGATTTGCAACGTTGACCAATTTGCGAGGAGCGATTTGCGAGGGAAGTGTGTTCCTCGCAATTCCCTCGTTTTTGCCTATTTGCGAGGGATTTGCTATGAATTCTTCAATCGCAATAGGCGTGTTTTCTTGTAGTGTGATCAACCTCATACTTCCCCTGTCCCTAATTCTCGACAAAGGGGGCCTACATTTTCCCTTCCGGCCTGTTTTACAGGTTATCGGTGTTTTGTAGATGGCTCTTGGAAGGAGTCAGATACTTATGCAGGTGCAGGTTGGGTTTGTTCTGGCCCTCACTCAGGGTCAGATAAGGGAGCTACCAATTTCCGACGCAGTTTATCTCCACTACATGCTGAAGTAGAAGCTTTCATTTGGGCTATGCGATGCATGATCGGACACAACTATCGGGACGTGGCTTTCTATACGGACTGTTCTGATTTGGTAAAGATGGTGTCTTCTCCTCATGACTGGCCGGCTTTTTCTTTCTACCTAGAAGATATCAAGATAGACCGAGCAGAGTTTTCTACCTTCTCTCTATCCTTTGTTCCTCGTAATGCGAATGTCACAACTGATTCCCTGGCTCGTCAAGCGAGACTGTCTCCACAGCATATTCTTTTTGTGAACTCCTTTCCCTCAAATTGGCTCTTTTGAGCTGATTCTATTTTGTTGTCAAAAAAAAAATAAATAATAATACTATATGATGTTAAATATAAATTATTATTTAGGAAAGTTTTATTATTAGTATAAGTTTCAGTTAAAATAAGATTTTTTTAAAATAGTATGGTAACTAATTAATGTATATGTTTCATACTATATTCATCACTGTAATATATCCTTAGTTGTTTACAATAAAATAATAATAAAACAAAACAAATTGTACGCAAAAAATAATGATTATTATTATAAAATAAAGAGATATGATAGAAAATAACACTCACGCTTGTGCACATGTGTATTTGAAAGTATCCCACATCTGCTCGGAGAGAGGAATCAATACAATAAAAGTACAAATGTGTTTCTCTTCAGGTGATGACACATCTGCTTTTGTATTGAAGCAAAAGCTGACACATCAGTAAAAATAGGTAACCAATCAAATTATAACAATAATACAGATCAGTTTTTTTTTGTTTAGGTGGACACATAATTATCTTCTATTCAATGCTCGATTGTCAAATATAATATTCTGAAACCCAAAAAGAAAATCATGATATCTTCTTCTTCTTTTTCCCATCTGTTCTAAATTTAAAANAAAAAAAAAAAAAAAAAAAAAAAAAAAAAAAAAAAAACCAGATCGATTTTGCTTTTCCAATCTGTTGATTCGACTGCTTCACCTCCAATGCAGGTTTGGGAATCTAATTGAATTTTTTTTTTTTTTTGAGATTTCCATAATCGATTACCCTGTGTTAGTTTTTTGCAGGTAAAGATGACAACTCGAGCAGTGAAAACCGGTTTGTTCGCTGGATTGACAAAGGACATGTCGTCACCATGAGCTTGCTCCTCGTCCCAATTCTCGGAAAGGGGTATTAATCTAACTCCCTTTGAATTACAAAGTTGATTACTCTTTCGATATTGCTTTTGTGGGTTTATGTTTTGAGCTGGGATGTGTGGTAGTTACAGAGATAAGCTTAGAGATGGGTCACATACCTTGAATTGAAAAGACTTTCTTTTTTCCTCTTACGAAAAAATCAATGTCTTGAGAAGACTATATACGTTCGTTCGGTTTTGTGAATATTAATATATTCGCTTTTGGACAGTGAAGGAGATGAATTTGGTAAGAGAACTTGAAAAAGATTTGAAGATTGCAAATGTTATCTGCAAGGTGTCGGTTTCATATTCTTAACCTAAATTTACATAAATGATAGAGTGGATTAGTTTTCTATCTTATTTGTTATTGGTTTGAACTTAGTTTTGCCCCTTTTTGTCCTTTTGAGTGTTTCTTGCTGGAATGGAAGATGAAATTTGGCTTCTTTTATGAATGAGGCTTCAAGAGATTTTATTGTACACACTCATTCCAAAAAGAAACAAGCTCTTCTGGTAGAATTCTCTATGATATATTACAGACACTTATTTTCTGCTGGTCTGATCTTTAGTTTAATCTATTTTCTTGAAAAAAGTCATGTGTTATATAGTTTCCTTATGAACTCCCATCAATATATTTAGAGGCTTGTGTAGAATATTACTCTGTAGTATGTATTATCACCTAATAGAAAGTGGCCAAGTATCTTGTTTGTTCTAATCTCTAAAGAACTCTTCATAAGTTGGATTCACTATTTTTGGGCGTTTGCTATTAGTTCAGAGAAGACAGTTATGTAATGGTTCGTATTTCTATAGATTTCATGAATGGTCAACAAGTGCAGTGTTTTAAGAGATGACATCACTTATTGTTAGAATGTAAAGATAGTTACAGTTTGTTTTACACGTTTTGGTTTATCTTGTAATCATTCAGATGCAATTTTTGTCATATGCGATAATGCTTTTTTACTTATGATAATTACTGACTACAGATTTTTGATCCATTCTCTATATATGTTTGTTTTTGTAGGATAAGAGTGATGCCACCCATGATTTTTATTTCTTTTATTTTTATGGTGTTCCTTAAAAAAAATAAAAAAATCTTCGATACCCCCGGCAAGTTAAAACAAAATGTTGTTTGTCTATGGTTTGATGATTAGAGTAATTTAAAAAATTGATGCAACAAATCATAACGAAAAGAAAAAAAATACCATTGAACACATCAAAACTTTATTAATTATGATAGATCTTTAAAATATCACAATTCAAGTTCTTTTTTCTAAAAACACAATTATTAATTTATTTTTCAAAAAATATCACAAAAACTTATTTTTTCTAAAAATACTATAAACACAAAAATTGATTTTTAAGGTGTAAAAAGGTTCTGGTAGACCGTAGATTTAGTGTATAGTTTTTAAGGTATAGGATTTAATAATATTTAGGATTTAAGGTTTAGTTTTGAATATTAAAACGTTAATTTTAATTTTGTGGTATTTTGAAAAATACATTTTAATTTTATTTTTAGAAAATAAAACTAAGAATTGTATTTTTAGAAAAATATATATATTTTAATAGTATTTATGAGAATTGACCATATTTTATTCTAAACAATATTTAAAATAACTATTTCAAAAAATATAAAACATAAAAAGTTTAAAAAATAATTAAAAATGATTTGGTTATGGCTTGACGAGTCGAGATGATTTGGTTAGAGAAGAGAGAGGTATGTTTTGTGCTTTCAGAATGATGCATCAGCTCAAATATATTATTTAAATTACAAGTAGTCTTTTTTCCTATACAAAATGGATATTATATAACATAGGAGATGACAAGCTCTGGACAAACGCCCATTGTATGGAACATTAAGTTTACTTTTCTTCTTAGACTGTTAAAACATAAGCCATTTTCAAGATTTTAAGTGACAAAATCATTTAGTAGTTTATTATTGGAGTTGAAAACTTTGAAGGTTCGAGGACTTGACGTCTAAACTAATGAGTGCTATCTCCTCCTTCTGGTGGAAGTCAAATGATAAGGCTCGAGGAATGCATTGGCTGGCCTGGGACAAAATGTGTAAAGAGAAATGTGATGGAGGCCTGGGGTTTAGGGCTCTCGAACAATTTAATGATGCCATGCTGGCGAAACAGTATTGGCGATTAATTCACTATCCGGATTCCTTAATGGCTCGGGTCATGAAAGGACGGTATTATAGGAATCAACATCCTATTATGGCAAAAAAACCATATAATCCCTCCTTTGCCTGGAGGAGTATTTATTCAACTAAAGATTTAGTAGAGGAAGGTGCGCGGTGGACGGTAGGTTCGGGTGTTTCTATTTCGGTTTGGCGAGACCCGTGGTTACCAGATGTACGACCCAGACCAGCTAATGGTCGGGGAAGGTTATTGCATCCAAATTTGATGGTCAATCATTTAATCAACCCAATTACGAAGGATTGGCATCTGCCCATCTTAGAGGAATTCATGGATCCCGTGGATATACGGCTTATACGGAATATGGCAGTCAGTAAGACTAATAGACCGGATCGTCTAGTTTGGCATTTTACTAAGTCGGGGAAATACTCGGTGAAGACCGGGTATCGGGTCGCTCGGGAATTAATTGCGGAAGTTGAATACGGCCCAACGTGTACGGCTTTAAGGGCTCAATCCTGGGAACTTGACGTCCCCCCGAAGATCCAACACTTTTTCTGGCAGATCGCTTCAGGTACTCTTCCAGTTCTAGAACGGTTAGCACATCGGGGTATTCGGTGTGATACACGGTGCAAAAGATGTGACTTAACAGCAGAGACTATAAATCACGCGCTTTTTGAGTGTCCTCGGTCGCGACAGATTTGGGAGTTGACTCCGGTATCTTTGGACCCCCAACGCTTTCCATATGCCTCAATATATGCGAATTTAGACTTTATTTTTTGGCGGGCATCTTCCCAGTCGGGTGTCACGGATATAGCTTTACAGCTTCCATGGATCATTTGGTCTCTTTGGAAAGATAGAAATAAAAAGGTATTCCAAGGCATAGAGGCTGAACCAAATGATATTCTCGGTCAGGCGGCCAATGATAAAGCACTTTGGGAGGAGGCCAAAGCTTTTTCGAGAGGACACATGGCACCAACGCCACCTTTAGAGGATAGGATCTTTTCCTCATGCTGTCAGATAGACGGTTCATGGAAAGGCTCAGATCCTTTTCAGGGTCTGGGTTGGTGGTACTGTAATGATGAAGGTTCGACGCTGCTTCTGGGAGCAAGAAGTTTTCGTCGTGGATCTACGCCCCTTCATGCGGAGCTGCAAGCCCTGATTTGGGCGATGGAGGTTCTCTTGGAGGCTAGGGTGGACTGTCAAGCCTACGAGACGGATTGTGCAGAGTTAGTCGAGATGGTGCAGACTCCAGACGACTGGCCGGCCTTCGCGAATTTGATGGAGGATTTCTCATTGCTCAGATCGTCATTCCCTTCCTTCACCCTTTCCAAGATCCCTCGGGAGTCCAATGCCAGAGCTGTCTGTCTGGCCCGCTTTTCACGATCTTTGCCTTATGAAACTTCTTTTGTAAACAGCTATCCTCCCCTTTGGGCTACCAATCGTGGAGTTCTCTTTTAATTTTATTGTTTGGTTGAAAAAAAAAAAAAAAAACTTTGAAGGTTTAAATACCAAGTGCCACTTTAAATTTTTTTAAGGAGATTTTCTTTTAAAAAAATGGATAAGCAAATTTAAGAATAAAAAAGCTTTTTCTTCTCAATCTTCTCACTTCTTCCTGGCTGACTTCGTAAAGCAAAGACATTTGGGTCAAAAAAATTAGCATTGAGTGATTAATGTATGATATATGATTATACACTAATCTTGTAGAATTTTTTTTTCAAAGAGAAGCATGTTTAATGGAGCATGACTTTAGAGTTCAGATTATATATCATCAACTTTTTAAAAATGAAATTCTTTTAATTTAAATTAGAATTCAAACACAATTATATCAATATATCTAAAAATAGTTATAAAAAGTATCCCGCGGTGTAGCGCGGGTCTAACCTAGTGATGATTAAAAAGACTAACTATAAATAGAGTAGTGTAGGTTCTATATATGTAGTGGCTTCAAAACTGGACTTTATATTAAGGCCGTTATGCTTGACCCAGTTTTTTTTTGTTATTTTTTCACTTTTTGAATTTAAAAATCGGTTAAATATCAGATTTTAGTCAATTTAGCGGACAAAAATCGGATACCGACTAATTTTAGCGATTTGATCAAAATCGCCGTGGATATACTCCGATCAGCGCTTATTAGGACGTGTAATCGGCTAGGCGCCTAATTTTTAAAACAGGACATGTTGTAGGTTTTTAAAAAAATGTTAACACACATGGTTAAAAAAAGAAAAAAAAATTAATTAATTTTAGAAATATAAAATATTAAAATTATACCAGCGTAATCTGGAGTTTCCTCTAATTACTACTAAATAAAAGGGAGATTTTGAGCCCTCTCCACCTTAGCCAAATAAAGAGCATTATCAAGAAGCCACATAAGCAATCCTCAAATCTAATTCTCTATTCCTTTAATTTGTGTAGAATGCTAATCGACAAAAAATTGACCTATTGGGCTTACACGATCAAACCAAAAATAAAAACGAAATATGTATATTGGCCTTATAGGTCCACTTAAGCTTAATGAGCTTAAGGACACATTATTTTAAGATGACTGAGAGAAGAAAGAAGCTTTTGCAGTCATAATCATCTCCAAAACTGTTCGCCTTCTTCTACGCTAAAACCCTATTCTCAGCTATTAACAGCCACCATCTCAGATCTGCTCACCTTCCCACTTCCCAGATCCTGCACTGATGAACCACCGTTTCAACTAAATATACTTCATTGCCTACTCTCACTAACCTTAAATGGCCACTACAATTCCATTATTATCTACTCTTTCCATACCCTATAAAATTGGGACCTCCCTAATCAAACCATCACCACCACAACTTTCTCATACCACCTTCAAAACCAGCACAGTATAATTCCTTGTTTTTAAAAAAACCCAAGTTAATTCTACTTGAACGTTTAAGACGGAAAACGAGCTATTTTCCCCCCCAGAACTATCATATCTAGCTAGATGGAGCCTGAACTATGACCCTAATCTATGTGTATCTGAAAACAAAGTTTGAAATTTATTTCTTCCCAAATCAAAAGTTCGAAATCTAAATCTCCATGTAACTGGGTTACATCGGTTTAAGATTTAAGTCTGAAACCAAACCATCCAAACCGATAATAACCCAAAATAAACCAAAATTTATTTCTCTCTAAATAAAAATTAAAAGTTCTTCTTCATTCCCCTTCGTCTTCCTACCCCTAATCCAGCAAACTTATACAACAAACAAACTATTTACAATTTTTTCCTAAATCTCAAATTATAAAACCTATATAATCCGCTCGAAAAGTGACATAAAACCCCAAAGATTCATCATCCTGTAAACAACAACAACAACACAAATCAAAACTTTAGCAAAACCCAGAGCACAACTCAAGATACCACAAATTGAAAGCAAAAAATCAATAACACGCGAGCCATTACAGAGTACATCAAAAACAACAAAAGAGAGAGAGTAGTGAAGTAAGAAATTGGGAAACCGTAAGTAAATCTCTACACACGAGTCTCGAGAGAGTGACACTTCAACCACCAAAAGCTCCTCTTCTGAACTCGTCCTCTTCTTCCTCTTGTGCTAATAATAATCTCTATCCTTCAATCGATGTGAACGATCTCGTCAATAATATCTTCCCGGATCCCACCGTCTCAGATACTGCTTAAGCTCCTCATCTCACGGTGGAGGAAGTGATTCTCACAATTCAAGGCGCGATTCTCCACCTAATCAACAAATCATACCGCTTGGAGCTCGCTTGCGGCGATTTCAAAATTCTCCGTCTTGTTCAAGGAGATATTACCGTTGCGGTTTTTGCTCGCATCCGTGATGAGATCCAATGGTCATTGACTAAAGATAAGCCCACCATTAAAGTAGACAAGTCTCAATACTTATTCTTGCTCCGTCCAGTTAGAAAAATACTTAGGTTCACCCCTAGGGGTGAACCTCTCCATTCACCCCCTCTTCTCTCAGCCAATCAGAATCTTCCATCTAATATTTTATTACAAAAATAAATTAAAATTAAATTAAAAAGCAAACCAAATTAAGGAAACAAATTCTGTATATTTTTAATTAAGGAAAGTTAAATATTGGCTTGGTTTAGATTTTTAAACTTAGAATAAAATTATGTCGGTTTGGGTTTATAAATGAAGTGGTTAGGTTTAGATTTTACAATTAAAACGAAATTATATGTCGGTTTGGGTTCACAAATAAGATGGTTAGGGTTTAGATTTTATAAGTAGAACGAAATTATATACGGTTTGGGTTCACAAATGAGATGGTTAGGGTTTAGATTTTATATATGTCGGTTTGGGTTTATTAAAGTGCGGTTTAAGTTTTTTAATTTTATAATAATGTATACAGATTTTATTGCCTTATTTTATTAGGGGGTGAATGGAGAGGTTCACCCCTAGGGGTGAACCCAAGTATTGTTCGTCCAGTTAATGAATCTAGGTCGTCGGATCATTTGACCGACGAAGCAGAGAAGTGAGAGAACAATATTGTGAACTACGGGTTAATTGGGATTGTGTTGATTTACCCAAAAAAACAAAGATTGGGATTGTGTTCTAAATCTGGGTTTTAATTGTGTTTATGCTCAAACCGGATCAAAATTTGGTTTTTTTTTGTTTAAAATTTTTAGGAATCGGTTAAATAATTATCAAACCGATGAAACTCATGTATGTGGATAAATAGATATTAGACTATTAATTTGAAGAGAAATAATTTTGAACTTTATTTTTGGGGACATATAGATCATGGTCATAATTCGAGATCTATCTAGCTAGATATGATAGTTTTCAGGGGGGAATAACTCGTTTTCTCCGTTTAATACCTAATAGTTTTTGATTGGAATAAAAATACCTAATATATTAAATTGATGTCAAATAAAATATTATCTTTAAATCGTTGGTAGATTTTAAACCAAGACTTAACAACGTTTAATGACCGTAATGAAACTATTAACTAGCGTTAAATTTCAATCAAACCTGTTAAAACATATATACACATTTTACGAATACGCTGATGTAGCCTAGTGGTAATATGTTGGGTTTGTCTCAAACCGGACCCGGTTTATCTAGAGTATGACTTTATGTAAGTCATTGAGACCAGATAAGCTGGTTTGACATTTTTCAAAATCTGGGAAGTACACGGTGCGCTCGGGATATGAGTTGGCTCGAATATGGTGGCTAAGGTTGAAATTGGCCCTACATGCACGACTTTAAGAGTCCAAGCATGGAAAATTCATGCTCCGCCTAAAATTAAACATTTCTTTCAGTGACAGATTGTTTGGCGCACAGAAGGGTTCAATGTGATATTAAGTGTAAAAGATGTGACTTAGAGTGTGAAACAATTAATCATGCTCTTTTTGAGTGTCCTCGATCACGTCAAGTTTGGGAGGCATCCCCGCTTCAGGTCACGCCCAGGGGGTTTCCAATCTGGATTTTATCTATGGGCAAGGGTCCTCTCATTCGAATGTTCAAGATTCTCTTCATCGGTTACCTTGGATTTTATAGTCGATTTGGAAGGTTAGGAATAACAAAGTCTTTCAAGGAACGTAGTCAATGCCTGAGAAGGTGCTTAATCAGGCTGCGAGTGATCATATGTTTTGGGAGGATGTACAAGTTCAGGTAGGGGCCCCGCCTGATAATACATATCTACCCAATTCTGAGATTCCCTTGGCTTCTTCAAGTCAAGATCTATGTTTTCAAATTGATGGTTCCTGGAAAAGTTCCGAGCCTAATTGAGGCTTGGGTGGTGGTGTGATAATGGTCATGAGAAGACCTTTTTATTGGGTGCTCGAAGTATTTGGCGAAGTCCTTCCCGCTTCATGCAGAGTGTGAGGCTCTGATTTGGGCCATGGAGTGTCTCCTTACAAACGGAGTGGCTTGTCAGTGCTTCGCAACGGATTGTGAAAAATTAGTAGCGATGATTCAAGCTCTTGAAGATTGGCATGCGTTTTTAATTATTTTAGACGATTTCCACTTTTCTCCTTGTCAAAGATTACACTTTCCTCGAATCTGAGGGCGGATTGCCTTGTCAAAGATTACACGTTCCTCGAATCTAGATTTCTTATTTCTGCAACTTCCATTTTCCACCGGTTTACGCTACCAATTCTTTTCTAATAAATGTTTGGTTGTTAAAGATAAAGTTTTATTTGACACCAATTTAATATATCATATAATTCCAACCAAAAACCATTAGGTATTAAACGTCCAAATAAACTTGAGTTTTTTGTAGGAATTTTCCTGTATATTGTATGGCACTCTTGCTATTTATGATTATTATTATTATTATTAGAAAAACTATGAAATGTACCATGAACAGTACAAAACCTTTTCGAACGTGCCACAATCCCTTCATCCTTTTTGGATCTGCGATACCCATGGTATGACCGCTCATGAGAATGACGGAATTAGCATTGGTGGACAACATTTTTGACATTTGGTGGATAATTTTATCCTTCGATAAACAGTTTTAACTTTTCTAGAAAATTTTAACCCCTAGTAAACAATAATTTTAACTTTTTAATTTCTAGTAGACAATAATTTTAACCCCTGCTAAACATTAATCTATGACATAAATGTTAAATATGGTATTTTTAAAAATCTAAAACTAATACGACACATTTGGATTTTTTCGAGAAATATGGCGATTAAATTTCCTTATTATTATTCTTTTTTTTTGTTTGTCACAAGAGTGTCAACTTTTTATTAACCCATATCAAACATATCCATTACAAGCAGATCAAAAGCATTAACTGTCAACTATTACAAGAAACGATTATCAAATACGAACATTGATAATCAGTAATTGTAACCAAAAGAAGCTTTCTATTTGAAAATTCTACCACCTAACAAAGGAACAGGGAGTGCAATCAACGGAAAGCGTGGAAAGAGCAGTAGATGCGGAACTACAAAGCTCACAAGTAGTCGCCGAGGCAAGGAGAGAACCGCGAACAAAGAACACAAATACGACAATTAACAAGAACAAAGAACCACGATCGAGAGTCTCATTTCCTGTCCACCTAATCTTCAACCTTAAGAGTCTAAATCTAGAACTTTGCATCCCCACTAGTCACTAGAGGTTAGCCTTACAAGAACAGACCAAGGAAGACCACATGAGAAGACTGATTATTCAACTAAACTAAACTAAGGACGGTAGAAGAAGTCGTTTACAGATTCAACGAAATAAAAAGATGTTAATCGAAGATTAACCAAGCCAGAAAGCGACTAAGCCCACACAGACGAAGGACTACCAAGAGCAACCAAACTCCTAAACAACGGTAGAATCCAAAAGCAAAACAAACAGAACCAGCAATCACTATCAATTTGCTGATCTGAGATGCGGAGTAAAGAAAAAGAAAGTCAAGAGAAGAGAGACTAAAGATACCGAAGCTTCTGCATATGGATGATGAAGAGGAGAAGTAAATCTAGGAATTGAATATAAGACCACGCTCTGATGCCGCCGAAATACTCGTCGCACATCTGATTCCACTAGATCCAACCAAACCAACACCACCGCTCTCAGTTCTCGTTCACCACGAGCCTTTCAATCTCTTCTATGCCGGAAATTACCTCTTACCAAAACGTCACTGGAAATCGGAGCAAAGCCGGCTGATACCGCCATAGAGAAAGCAGCGAAATCAACAGAAACAAAGCCGGACATCATCCCATAGAAAGCAGACGCATGCCAGAGCCAAAAGCCAGCCAACGGTGCTAAGAAGCCACCAATGCCGGAGACATGCTGACCATCGATACCAAGAAAACCAATGATGTCAGATAGGAGCCGGCCGGTGTCACTATAGAAGTTAATCACCGCCGGAAGTAGATCTGTGATCCTCGGAAAGTTTTCCCTCTCTGAAGGATCGAGAGAGAGAGAAGAGAGAGAAAATTATTATTCCTTATTATTATTCTTTATATTGGATAAAAATGAAATGGCCGAAAAATAATAATATACACATTATATTGGTGACACACCGGTGAGGTAATTTACTAATTTCGTTGGAGGCTTTCTTCTAGCTATACCAATAGTTCCTAAAACCAATTTTAAATTAAAGAAAGAACAATTCTTGGGTTCACTCCTAAGGTAGGAGTGAACCCTTTTGTTCACTTCTCATTATTTTAGCCAATGAGAATCTGACATGTCATAATGCATTTAAGAACCTATTTATTCACCTTCTTATCAAATAAGTAAACAAAATCTGTAAAATTATAAACTTAAACCGCTTATTTATAAACCCAAACCGATATATAATTTCATTCTAATTGTAAAATCTAAACTCTAACCATCTTATTTATAAACCCAAACCGACATATAATTTCATTCTAATTATAAAATCTAAACTCTAACCATCTCATTTGTAAACCCAAACGGACATATAATTTCGTTTTATTGTAAAATCTAAACCCTAACCACTTTATTTGTAAACCCAAACCGACATATAATTTTGTTTTAATTATAAAATCTAAACCGTAACCACTTCATTTCTAAACCCAAACCAACATATAATTTTGTTTGAATTGTAAAATCTAAACCCTAATCACCTTATTTGTAAACCCAAACCGATACATCATTTCATTCTAATTGTAAAATCTAAACCCAACCAATATTTTATTTTCCTTAAAAAAATTTATACTGTTTCCTTAATCTGTTTTGCTTTTTAATTTAATTTTAATTTATTTTTTTGAATAAAATAATGTATCAAAGATTCTGATTGGTTGAAAAGAAAGAAGTGAACAAGAATGTTCACCCTAGGAGTGAACCTAAGTATTTTCCTAAAGAAAACAAAATACTTAGGCCTTGATTGGTAGTGTATATAAGTGAGCATATAGATTTTAGAAAGTCAATCACGTTTTGTTTAGAAAGCATAAAAGGAACATAAAAGGCTTTTAAATGCTCCACAGCTCAATGCTTAAAATAAAAAAAAAAAAATCTTCTAAAATCCTAGGTTATTCAGTTTGAAATCTATGTAAAATCATTTAAAATCATTTACAATCTATTGTTATTCAATTTATGATTTAACAACACTTTTGTTTGTTTTTTTAGTTGAAAAATATGAGTAACAAATCTTATCTTATGAGGTAGAATTTCACAGGATTTCATATAAAAAAACAGTCAATACAACAGAACAGAGATAAACTCATAGATCGATCCGACAACTCTAATCACCGAGATAAACTAGTTCAATATAATTAGAGTCGCAAATTTTTTATGCTTTGTTTGATAGCTTTGTTTAATCCGAAGATCGAGACTTCTTCTAGCTCAACTGGCTCAGCCTCGGTGACGTCTACTGTCTCTTTCACGACTGGTGCGGTGGCTGATTCAGGTGGTGAAACAGAGACGATCGATTCTTTGATTGCTTCAACGGTCTTTGTTCCATCTTCGTCAGCACCAGCGGCTTTCTCGGTTGTTTCAGTTGCTACTTTTTCTTCAGTTTGGTCTCTGCCGGTGCTGCCGCCTCTGATGATGGTTTCTCCTCCGCCGCTGGAACCGCGGGTTTCTCTTCTTCAACCTTAACCTCAGTCGAGGTCTCTTCATTCTTTTCCTCTGTTTTCTTCTCTGTTTTAGTTTTCTCCTCTGGTTTCTTCTCTTCAGGTTTCTCTCCCTTCACCGGCATCGGGGGATCATTGAATTCTCGTTTGTTCAAAGCCTCCCTGACAACCTCCGACTATAACTTCTCTTATAGTCGAATCTTTGAATCTTTTGTTTAATGGAAGATTGAAATTGATAATGATCTTTAGCTGGGAATATAGTAATGTTTAATTTCTTCACAAACGCCATCAACACTACTATATTCACAAGCTTTGTTTAATAGCTTTGTTCAATTTTGTTTAATAAATTTGTTTGATTTTTTATCTCCCATCTACGCTTCTGCAATTTTTCTTTTTTTTTTTGTTGGCACGCTTCTGCAACTTATGTGATCTGTTTTCTTTTTCTCCGATCTCATAGTAAACTCAGCGTTGGGTTGGGTTAATAGGAACATGGTAGTAGTAAGTTCATCAATTCATTCGTAGCTCAAATTAACGTGGTACCTCTCTTTGAAGTCAGTGGTGGAGGTAGGATGCAAGCACGTGGGTCAAATGATCCTGGTGAAATTTTAAATTTGGCTAAAATTTTAAGAAAAAATCAAATTGACCAATGTAAAATAGCAAAATTGACCCTGGTAAAATTTTTAAATCACATAATTGACCCCAGTAAATTTCTTTTGACCCTGATGTGATGATTTCCTAGCTCCGCCACTGTTTAAAGGTATGTCATTCATCTCGTACAACTGTACCTTTACAAACACATATAAACTATTGTATAAATTTTTTTTTGTTATAAAATATATTAAAAACATCCAAAATTTACTAATAAAATCTCATAGAATCTCGTAGAATTTCATAGAATCACAGTTTATTTATTTTTATTTGTAATAGAAAAAGGGTGATTGGCACTGTGGCACACTTTTGTAAGAAAATTGTGCAAATGGCACACTTCTTGTCCAGAGGGCACTTTAAGTTTGTGAGATTACTATCATACCCTGTAACTAGAATCTGGTTTCGTAACCAGTTATATTACGACATCGTTTTGCGTTAAAGGTTGTGTTTTTTTTTGACTGAATTATTTGGTTGGATTTTTTATTTTGACCACGAAGTAAAAAGAGATTTATCTTCAATCGTCACTTTGGTAACCTAGATCCGCCGCCGTCGTTCTCTGTTTGAACCGTCGACTACGAAGTAACCCAGTTCCGCCGCTGTCGATTTCTTTGGAAATCCTGTTGTTCGCCGCCGCTCTTTGTAAATCTTTCCTTCTTCCCGTGCACCTTTTCCTTCGTTGGACGAGAATCTATTTCGATGACAGGTAATCGCCGTATAAGTAGTTTTTTCAGACGTCCTTCAATTGAGAAATCTACTTCACCAACGGTAAATATTGTAGAAACGGCGGAGAAGAGTAATTCGGAGTGGGATATTCAGCTTCCACAATGTTTATTTGCCACCGACCGGTACCCAGATGCGAGGCTTAACATCTACTCGAAGCCCGAGATTCTCAATGTAATCCGCGATGTGCTTAAAGGGACACCTGAAATGGAGCAGATTTTGGATTCACCGTTGGGATCCTTGTTTAGTTTGCGGGTTGCCGAGTGTCCAATATCTTGCAAGTTACTTCACGCTCTACTATGCAGACAGGTACTGTCCAAACAGAAGTATGAATTGTGGACAGTGTTCGGTGGACAGCCACTTAGGTTTTCTTTGGTTGAGTTTGGTGCTGTTACTGGTTTGGATTGCCGTGAGTTCCCTGAAGAGTACGACCCAGAGTACGACCCTGTTCCTGAACATGAGGAGAAAAGTTTCTGGGATGAGTTGATTGGGGAAGATAGGAAGACGACATTGGCGGATGTTATTAAAGTCTTCGAAGACCCATTAGTCAAAGATGGTAACAAGAAACTTCGGCTAGCACTGCTTATTATTGTTGATGGTGTCCTAATAGCCAAAACTCAAACTCATCGTCCGACTTTCAAGTATGTGGAGATGCTTGAAGACGTAGATGCGTTTCTCGCTTTTCCTTGGGGGCGAGAATCTTTCTTGAAGACAATAGCTTCCATGAGGCCAGAGAGTAGGTTGCCAATTACTCATGTTAACAAGAAATTGAGAGTTCATGATAAAACCAAGGACGAGATTGCAACATTCAAAGATAAATTGCAGCAGAAGACAATACGTTTGGCCGGTTTTCCCTTGTCAATACAGTTACTTGCGTATAGCAACATATCTGGTCTGGTGGAGAAGATACCAGGGATAATGACAGGAGGACCATATTGGAATGGGATTCTCTTGTGTTTGCCAAGAACAACCTTAATTTGAGAGACATTCACATAGTCACCAACTANTGGAATGGGATTCTCTTGTGTTTGCCAAGAACAACCTTAATTTGAGAGATATTCTTGTGTCTGAAAGCGGTGACACGGTAAGTGTTTTTTTTGTTATCGTTAAGTTTTACTTAGTGACCACGTGGATACTATTGTTGGTGATTATCCACATAGTCACCAACTATAGTATCCACGTGGATAGTATTCTTGTTTAGATTCACATAGTCTCCCACGTGGATAGCATTCTGACTAAGTTTTCGTTGTCCACAGCTTGTTGTTAATCCTTATCGTGTTGTTGATCCACCCGAAGAGGGATGGGGAGAGTGGGATGATGAAGTTAAAGACAAAAAGATAATGTATATGGAGGCGCAGATCAGAAGAGGACACGTATTCTCGAGAAAGGAGTGGCCAGGTGGGGATATGTCGTTGCCTTTAATTACCGTAAGAGACAATAAGAAGAAGATTGTACACCGGAAGAACGTTGTCTGTCGCGATGGAGCTAGGACGCAAAGACTTGCCGTTAGAGGAGGGACTTTTAAAAAGAAGAAATGTCGTAATTTGGCGGCCGACATTGAAGGTAATGAGTTGTCTGAACTTAAGTGTTGGTTCGAGAACCAGTTAGTTGAGCTTCGGGTGAATATGAATTGAAGTTCAAGAAGATTGAGGGCAAGTACAAGAAAATGGAAGGGAGGTCTAAAGCGTTTAGGAAGAGTAGATTGTTGAGAAGGAAATCTAGACAAGTTTTCCGTAAGAATAGGAAAAGTGACCGTCTGGCCAGTCCCAAACAGAGTGACGCAGTTGATGGTGCTAGCGAGGATATNTGACACGTATTCTCGAGAAAGGAGTGGCCAGGTGGGGATATGTCGTTGCCTTTAATTACCGTAAGAGACAATAAGAAGAAGATTGTACACCGGAAGAACGTTGTCTGCCGCGATGGAGCTAGGACGCAAAGACTTGCCGTTAGAGGAGGGACTTTTAAAAAGAAGAAATGTCATAATTTGGCGGCCGACATTGAAGGTAATGAGTTGTCTGAAGTTAAGTGTTGGTTCGAGAACCAGTTAGTTGAGCTTCGGGGTGAATATGAATTGAAGTTCAAGAAGATTGAGGGCAAGTACAAGAAAATGGAAGGGAGGTTTAAAGCATTTAGGAAGAGTAGATTGTTGAGAAGGAAATCTAGACAAGTTTTCCGTAAGAATAGGAAAAGTGACCGTCTGGCCAGTCCCAAACAGAGTGACGCAGTTGATGGTGCTAGCGAGGATATCTCATGGAACGGTGACGCTGTGGATGGTGTTAGTGTTGATAATGTGTCTGATTCAACTAGGAAATCCAAAGATGGGCCCGAGAATGTGATAACATCTGAGGTCGACCCAAGTAGGGAGGATATTCTTGACGGTAGTCATAATTGGCGTCAATATGTTGCTGATTTTTCGGCTGTGGTTAGTATCAATTTCCCATACTATGTATTATCTATCTTGATATACTCATTAACGAATTCCTTGTTCATATCATCGTGTTAGAATGATTGTGATGAAAACTTGGCCGGAGAAGGTGGTCCTATACTTACCGTAAAGGTTATTGAGGTTTGCGATTAGTTAGCCCATGTTTTCATCACATTGTTTTAGTTGAACCGTCACTTACAGAATGTAGTGCTAAAGCAGACGGGAACTCATTTGCATAAATGTTCGTCATCAAAGGTGGATGAGACGAAAGAAGAGTTGCAGGTGAGAAATCTGTTTTTGTCACGTGGATGCATTTTTACAATAATTGAATTTTTTTGGATTGGTTAAATTCCCCATTGAGTCTCATATACTGAACAGGGAGACAATGTTCCTGTTGATATGATGGATGTTTTAAGGACTCCTTGGCCAGAGAGGGTAAGTTGTTTTTGTAATCTCCAAACTTCATTAAAAATTCACTGTATGTATATTCATCGATCTGGTTGAAATTTGTACATACAGTTCGAGTCCAGTTGTATGGAGATGTCGTGTTCTGTTGACGTACCAATATATGACACTGAAAGCAAACCTATTCTCACTGTAAGCATAGAAACCATAAGATTAAAACTTTTGAGACGTAAAAAACGTGGTAATAAATATAGAAATTGTCGCAGGACTCTGATGGAGTCTCCTATTTAGCTGATTTGAAGCCTATCTACGATACAGAAATGAAAGACATCGCTGGTGAAGATGAGGTAAAACCATTACCAGAATGATTATATTTCGTAATTAAAAGTTGTTTCTTAGGAAGCTTAATGTTAATAATTTGAAGGATGTTTATTGTAGAACAAAGCTAAAGAGGATGGATGTACTGAACCATCTACATTGGAAGATGGGGGTAAGAAAATGAATACCATCCTGATGTCATTATTTGATCCTAACAATGAGACACCACAACCTGTGAACATTGAAAATGACATGGTTAGTATCTCTTATCCGTTTGTGTATAGTGAGGCAAAACTTCTAGTAAGATATATTATTCATTTTTGTTTCAATTTAACCGAACACATGGATGCTATTTTGTGGGCCGGGCCAAATTGGATTAGTCGCTGAAGGAGATACAATCGAGGAAAAGGTTAGTAATAGTTTATCCCTTAATTTTTTTTTGTTGATAAATCATGGTATGGTCATATAATTATGAGAAAGTTAAAATTTACGCACAAGATAGTAGTTGTGGACAGGGGGAAGTTTTCACTTGGATACGTATTTGTGGATATTATTCTTATGTAATTGTTCACATGGATACAGGGTTGTGGACAGGATCAAGTGTTAGGCGTCGGTGAACAAGGATGTTGTGGAGAGCAGGTGTTTAGTATTTTCTGAACTAGTGTCGTTTTTTTTCTAGTAATGTTTTATATGTTCATATAATTATGCTTGTATATAAGAGAAATTAGTTGGCAAAACTTCTAGTAAGATATATTATTCATTTTTGTTTCAATTTAACCAAACACATGGATGCTATTTTGTGGGCAGGGCCAAATTGGATTAGTCGCTGAAGGAGATACAATCGAGGAAAAGGTTAGTAATAGTTTATCCCTTAATTTTTTTTTGTTGATAAATCATGGTATGGTCATACAATTATGAGAAAGTGAAAATTTACGCACAAGATAGTAGTTGTGGACAGGGAGAAGTTTTCACTTGGATACGTATTTGTGGATATTATTCTTATGTAATTGTTCACATGGATACAGGGTTGTGGACAGGATCAAGTGTTAGGCGTCGGTGAACAAGGATGTTGTGGAGAGCAGGTGTTTAGTATTTTCTGAACTAGTGTCGTTTTTTTTCTAGTAATATTTTATATGTTCATGTAATTATGCTTGTATATAAGAGGAATTAGTTGGCAAAACTTCTAGTAAGATATATTATTCATTTTTGTTTCAATTTAACCGAACACATGGATGCTATTTTGTGGGCAGGGCCAAATTGGATTAGTCGCTGAAGGAGATACAATCGAGGAAAAGGTTAGTAATAGTTTATCCCTTAATTTTTGTTTTTTTGATAAATCATGGTATGGTCATACAATTATGAGAAAGTGAAAATTTACGCACAAGATAGTAGTTGTGGACAGGGAGAAGTTTTCACTTGGATACGTATTTGTGGATATTATTCTTATGTAATTGTTCACATGGATACAGGGTTGTGGACAGGATCAAGTGTTAGGCGTCGGTGAACAAGGATGTTGTGGAGAGCAGGTGTTTAATATTATCTGAACTAGTGTTGTTTTTTTTCTAGTAATGTTTTATATGTTCATATAATTATGCTTGTATATAAGAGGAATTAGTTGACATGGGAATATTGCTGAACTTCCGATTTGTTTTTTTAGGATTACTCTGACTGAACATATGCATTTGTTTTTTTGGATAGGGAAATGGGGCAGTAGACGGCGCATAAGATAATTTTGAAGAGAAGGTAATAACACGTCTAAAGGGAGCTTATATTTTGGTTTATTTATCTTTATGTTACCTCGTAAATGTGTTATGTTAGAGCGTGTTAAATTATTTTTTTTCTGAAAAATTAGGTTATTGAAGCCTCAGAGACTATAATTAGCCTAGCCACAGAGAAAGTATGCGATGAGATATATCTTTCACCGTTGTATTTAAAAGAACGTTGTGTCATAGCATTAGACTTTGTATACGATTGTTTTGATATCATACTACAAGTAATTTTACTGACCACATGGATATGGAATCGTGTACAGGTGAATCCTGTATCAGACGTTGTAGGGGAGTATGTTGAGGATAAGGTGATTGATATTTTTTCAATTAACTTTCTTTAGTAGAATAATATTAATGTTTGTACATTATATGGTTTAGCTAGTCACTATATTGATTGTTAATTTGAAAAACATGAAAACGATTAGGTGAGGGTAGCGTCGGAGACCATAATGAGCCTTGCGTCAGAGAAGCTAGAGGATGAGGTACATTACTTATGTTTCACGCTTTACTTGTGGAGATGTATGTGGATAAACTAATGTTGTTTGATATTGTTTGATTAGGGAGCTATTATAGAGGAAGTTCCATTGACAAACGTTGAGGCAGCTGAATACTCGTCTTGCGATGAAGAGGAGGTATAAATTGTGGGCATATATCTATGAATGCTTAGGGTGAAGGGATGATGTTTAGCAATATATGATATATAATCTTACAGGAAAGAGAGGTGGACCCTGAAAAGCTAGTAGATGTAAGTGATTCTTCTCCTCCACAGGAGCGAAAGCGTGCTGTTTTGACTGAAGGGGAAGAAAATCTTGTTGCTGAGTTATTGAAGAAGGACCCTTACTCTCCTTCTAATGGGCATGATTTGTTACCTCCTCTGGACACCAATCTGTTTGAATACTTTAAGAAAACGTTGACTGAAGCACCTAACACGTAATTCTGGTTTTGATTTTTATTTTTTAATGGTGTACTAATATATATTATTGTAGGTCGTTTACTAATTGTACAATTCCTTGCAGTGAACATCTTACACGTTGCAGTCACCTCATAAACAACAAGTTTTTTTTGGAACTTGCTGAACCACAGAAATGGGTGTCTACATTGGTAATACATGTTTTATTTATAAGAATTTGTCTGTGAGTTTACTTGATTGAGTTTATTGACCTTATTTTCATTGTCTTAAACAGCATATTGAGGTGTTACTGACTTTCTTAAGAGAAAGACATAGATATGTCCTTGAGAAGGAGCGTTCGACTTTTGCCTCACCTTGGCTTGGGAACTTCCTTTTGCGGAAGTACAAGACTTTTTCAGTTGCGAGGAATCGAGCGAGGGTCCAGTGGAAAGGATTATTGGACCACTATTTTCCTGGTAGTCCTTCAGACTGGTTTGTTACTATTGACACTATATATATGCCAATGATATGGCAAAACGAGCATTGGGTAGGACTCGCCATAAACCTACCAAACTGGTGCGTTTTCATCGTTGATCCCAATGTTGAATTGTATGATATAAGAAGGGTTTCGAGGTTCGTCGCTCCTGTTGTAGAGATGTTACCGTATATCATTAGGAAATTTTGCAAGCCACCCAGGTCCCAAGATCATGGTTATGAGCCGTTCAAATGGGTTAGATATGACGGAATTTATGTGAACAAGCGTTGTGGTGATTGTGGCCCGGTAGCAATGAAGTTTCTTGAGATTCTTGCGAATGAAAATGGAGTAGAACAGATGGCGGCAATCACAGACGAGATTGTGGATGAATTTAGAGCTCAATATGCAATAGACATCTACACTGAATTAGTTGCCCCTCTGTATACGTCAGAGAAGGAATAATTGACATTTGTTAGCGGTGTGGTCTGTGGAGTCTAATTTGTGTGTTTTATTAGTAGTTGTTTTTCTGTTTTAAATCTGAACTGTAAGTTTGTATTTTTAGATGTTTAATGTTTAACGTTTAGTGTAGTTATTTATGGCTTTAAGTTTAATTAGATGACTAACATTGACCGCAACTATGCATCCATGGTAAATGTGAGTCCATTTTTAGTTAAGGTTTTGGTAGCCACCGGGATGCTCAGCTGTGGATGTTGCACGGGTGGATGCTCAGCTTAATTTATATTTAAAGTGTGCTAGGTTGCAGAAAGTGCTTTATTTAATGTTTTATTCTCTGCTTCATGTTAGTTGGATGGAATTTCTTATCGAAAGGTATCCATATGGATGGTATTCATTAATTTTGTATCAATAATGATAATATTGATGTCCATATGGATAGATTCTATTTGAAATGATAATATTGACGTTAAAAATGTTGTTCATGGTTATGAGAATGTGTGGGGGAAGCTGTTTCCTTAGCTGTAATAGTGTAAAGGAAACGTGGATGGATTTGGTATCCACGTGGATGTGTGAGTCAACACAATTCAGCAACCGCTGTCCACATGAATTCATTTGAGGATACAAGTTTTTGATGGTAAGGTAAGCTGTAATGGATGTAATAGATATCCATTAGGCAGACTGACATAAAAATTATAATTGTAAACAGACATCCATTAGGCATATTATACAGTTAAAGGAGTTTGTAATGTGGATAAATAATACATTAGGTAAAAATAGAAATAGAAATAGGAGTATAGGTGGTGCTACTAAGCGTTGAAATTAACTCCAAGTTTGTCCCAGTCGATAGGAGGAGGAACAACACACTGATCTGCATCGCCCTGCGCCATCTCTAGCATCTCCTCTAGCCTCTTGTACTCTGCCTCCATGTCGAGAAGTTCTCCTCCCAAAATTTGATTAAGTTGGGTTATTTGAGCATTGATTAGTTCCACTTGATGGACGAGGGCAGTAGCGTCTTCCTTCTTCTTCTGATGATCTTTCAGCATATGAAGAATTGCAGTGAAGCGCTCGGTTGTCTCCTTTTCAGTCATGACTCGCGTCTTCTGAAAAGCTTCCTTCAGGGCGTCCAGTGTTTCGTCTTCCCAGTCGAAATCGGATGAGCGAGAAGGTCATTTACCGGAACTCTCTCCGGCCATGGTTCTTTGCCCTGTTGCTTCGGCTCCATAGTCTGCCAAGTGTTTTGAACGTTTTCTGGAAGTCTCCCCAGCCATAGACGCAATGTTTGAAGAAGAAGATGATGATATCGATGAAGAGTAGAAGATGAAGTAGATTGAGACGAGATATATTGGATATTTATAGGCTCTATGATTGAAGAGAGTAAAACGATACATGGAATGAAGGTAGAGAAATCGAAAGGGTACAATGATCGAAAAGGCACAATTAATTTAGGCTGATCGAGACGGTACAATGTATTTGGATGTACAATGAATCGTTACGAGACAATGTAAAGTGATAAATCGTAACAATGGATAATTCAACAATAAGTCGCTAACATTGCTGTCCATATGGATAGATGCTATTTCTGTCCATATGGATAGATGCTATTGATGTCCATATGGATAGATTGTATTCAATAATGCTTTAAGGTTTTTTTTTGTATTTTGGTAAGTAAAATGAATTGTTAACCGAACCAAAAATTAAGGCTTGTTAACCGAACCAAAGATTTGTACCTAATAAGCGAAACCCAACCAATATTAAGTTGGGATTGAAGTCGAAACTTGGTCATCGTTTTCGTAACTCTAAATGATTCGCAAGCATTGTATCGTTTCGATTCCCAATAATTCATTGTATCGATTGGACCTGTCTATATTCATTGAAACGTTGTATTTGCTTTATTTTCCAATTCGATCATGACCCCTATAAAACTCCTCGCATTGTCCCCCGAAACTATTGTGTCACCTTCAAGCAACAATTTCATTTCAAGAGTGCAGCAATGTCTGGAGAGGGTTCAAGAGAACGTCCTAAACGCTTCGCAGAGGAGCCAACCGTAGGAGCCAGCTCGAGTAAACGGCCCAAAAGGAATGATGATTTCGAATGGGAAGGGGAGGTTTTGGAGGCCATGCGAGCCGCTCTAACTAAGACACGTGAGGTGAGCGAGACGGAGACAAGGGAGCACTACATGTCAATCATTCATATGATGGAGGATCATATGAAGAAGAAGGAAGAAAAAACAGCCCTCCTTCATCAAGTGGAAACCATCGATGCAAAAATCGATCTAGTGAATGACATCTTGAGTCTGGAAATTGAGGATTTGGTGGGAGAGTTGCAGAGGCTTGAGGAGTTGCGTGAAGTTACGGCCGCCGATGCCGCAAAGTGTCGGGTTCCTCCTCTAATTGGTTGGTCGAAAGTGGAAGCGTAATTCAACTATTAGTAGTGTTATGTCAGGTTTTTATGTTATCTTTTTTTTTTTTTTTTCAAACTTTGTAAACCACGTTATTTCTCACAACATCCTCTCTATTTATAACATTGTTCTCCGTTTTTAATTTATCTTTCTTCTATATTATTCACAATCATTAACTTCATGGTGAATTATACAGTACCATTTTAGCAAACACCGAAATATATACATATAAATGTGATCTATATTTGGATAATTTTAGATACGTATCCATGTGGATATGTGGGCATGTGGACATGTGGATATGTAAAATTGGACACGTACAATGATTGAGAGGGCACATATAATTTAGACTGATTGAAACTGTACAATGTATTTGGATGTACTATGAATCATTACGAGACAATGCAATTTGATAAAACGTAACAATGGATCATCCACCAATAAGTCTATTAAAAGTGTTGTCCATGTGTATTGCTTTTGGTGGACACGGGTAGTCAATAAGAGAAATGATTATATTGCTGTCCATATGAATAGATTCTATTTAAATCATTCGATAATAATTAGGATTGTGTACATGATCATATTCTTTTGGGTTTTCATTGGATGGACTTATGGGGGAATGTAGTCCGCCTATGAATTGTAATTCAGATTAGAACGTTTACTAACAATATACACAGGGCTTATAATGTATAATTTTTTGCTAATCTAATGCTGTCCTCAAGTAGGTATCCATATGGATAGAACGACACCAGTAATACTACATACAAAGCAAAAGAGTTTGGCATTGTAACGTTTCATAACTCAAAATTGAGCCTAATA
Organism: Camelina sativa; assembly: GCF_000633955.1. NCBI lineage: Eukaryota > Viridiplantae > Streptophyta > Magnoliopsida > Brassicales > Brassicaceae > Camelina > Camelina sativa. The sequence continues at coordinate 10,720,695 of NC_025693.1, forward strand.
TTGCCGCAGACTTAAAGGCACAATAGTTTGCAATAAAAAAGGGAGAGCGAGTAAGAGACTGGTTACGAAGGCGAAATTTAATTACTCCTTGCAACCAAAACATAACTTTCTGGAGAAGGTGGAACAGCATCTAATTGGATTGGTGCAAGTAGAAATGATGTTTTTGTCCTATCAGGTTGCATCTTGAACATCTTGAACACCTATTGTCGAAGGATTCATGGAAAAAGAAGAGTAGAAGTTAATACATGATCACTCGAATGATAAACAGTAGAAAAATAGATAAAACTTACCGGATGGAATGCTAGTCTTGATAGGCCTACCAGATGGCCGCCGTGACTTTGGTGGGAGTAGGTCCCTCTTAACAAATTCATCGGCCATACCAATATCATTTGGATGAACTTCAGGGTTGATTACTCCTGCATAAGTGGCTGCCCATGTAGTAGTCTTATAGTACTCGACTACTAGTGTTGTAGGTGGAATGCCTTGGTAGTTGGCAGCAAGCATTGCGTGTCCACAAGGGATCTTAAGTCGGTCGTATTGCTTGCAAGTACATTTGTTCAAATCCAGAAGGACTTGGTGTTTCCGGGTGAACCCTCCCACAATTTCATAATAAAAGGTTTCAACAGTTGCTACCTTGTTTCCCCTTACTTGTGACCAACTTTTTGCCATTTCTTTATCAACCTCCGGAGTTACCAATCCGTTGTGTGTTGCAGACTTTTTCCTCCTTGCACTGAACCAGCGTGTTAACATAGCCCTAATAAACTTAAGTAACTCCACTATTGGTGACGCCCTACACTTCCATAATGCTTTGTTCAACGATTCAGCTATGTTGCTAGTCATCAGATTGTAATGGTCTCCCTGAAAATATGCGCGTGACCAATGAGCAGTGCCGATTTTCTCAAGCCATTTAGCACATTCGATGTTTTTTCCACGAATTTGTCCAGAAATTGTCCGGAAAGAGTCAGCTGTGTAGGCATATGCAGCATTAGTGACCAGTTTGGCAAGACCTTTGTTGTGAAATTTGGCATTCACATTCCTCGCCAAGTGGACAATACAAGCGCCATGATGAGCACGTGGAAAAACCCTCTTCTTAGCAACGTAAATGGACTGACATCTGTCAGAAATGATGGTGAGGGTATTGCTGTCTGCGATGATGCGTTCAAGCTTCTCAAAGAACCAAGTCCACGAATCATCATTCTCCCTATCTACAACAGCAAACGCTAGAGGGAGTACTTGAAAGTTACCGTCTTGGCCACTTGCTGTGAACAAAACTCCTTTGTACTTACCAGTTAGATGCGTCCCGTCCACAACAAGAACACGTCTCAGCTGACTGAAGCCTTGAATGGATGCACCAAATGCCAAGAACGTGTACAAGAATCTTTCAGACCATCTTCCTCGATTTCTGTTTTGATATCTGTTACAGTACTGGGATTTGCGAGCTTCAAAAGATGCAAATATTCAGGCAGTTAAGCATACGAATCTTCATCAGAGCCAAACAAGTCGTCTGTAGCTTTTTCCGGAGCCCTACGACACTTACTGTATGATGCTGAAACCTTAAGGTCCATTGGTACTGGTGATTAGATGGTGTGGCAAATTTTGATGGGAAGGATGGACTGTACGCTAATTAGTTGGTGTAGAAGGGGAATAGTATTTTTTTAGTTTCTCTCCCTTGTTGCAGTAGTTGTTTTTTTTTCGCTATAGTTGTTTGAAATTTTTTGGATAGTATTGTAAAGAATCAGCAGTAGGGGCAGTATGTGAAATGTTTTAGCAGTAGGGGCAGTATGTGAAATGTTTTAGCAGTAGGGGAAGGTTTCATCTGTAAGGGAAGGTTACATCCGTTTTGTCAGTTAGTGTGGTTATTGTTGAATAAGCGAGTAGGAATTGTTGGAGTGGCGGCGGCTGTGACCATATTGTAGAGATGGAAAACCTAATTGTTATTGTAGGGTTCACATATAACATGGACAGTGAGTAATTTCTGTCCAAGTATATTTCCTTGTCCATCCTGTTCGGGATTTTGATGTGTGTACAGGGGTTTTTAAATGCTGTCCATCATCTGCCTTTTTTTTGGTTTATAACCTAAATATAATTTAAACCTATTAATTAATAGATGGAATCCTAAGCGTATACAGTAGACCCTAATAGGGGAAATAGGTGACAGCTTTCAGCAGTAGGGGAAGGTTTCATCTGTAGGGGAAGGTTACATCTGTTTTGTCCGTTAGTGTGCATTTATTGACTTTGACTTTGACCATATTTTAGATATGAAAAACGTAATGGTCATTGGATGGACAGGAAGTAAGATGGACAGGAAGTAAGATAGACAGGAAGTATGATAGACAATAAGATGGACAGGAAGTAATTATGTCCAAGTATACTTCATTGTCCATCCTGTTCGGCATTTTGATGTGTGTACAGGGGATATTAAATGATGTTCATCATCTGACTTTTTTTTTGTATATAACGTAAATAAAATTTAAACCTTCAGTACTGATTAGTAGATTGAATCTGAAATGTTGTTAGTAAACCCTAAACTGCATTACACATAAACCCTAAACCGCGTTACCCCTTTAACCTTAAACCATAAACCCTAAACCCTAAACCCTAAACCCTAAACTCTAAACCCTAAACTCTAAACTCTAAACCCTAAACTCTAAACCCTAAACTTCAAACTCTAAGCACTAAACTCTAAACCCTAAACTCCAAACTCTAAGCCCTAAACTCTAAACCCTAAACTCCCAACTCCAAACTCTAAACTCTAAACTCTAAACTGTAAACCCTAAAATCCAAACTCTAAACCCTAAACTCTAAACACGAAGATCCCGTAGCTTAGAGTTTAGAGTTTACGTATCTTGTAGATCCCCCACATCTATGACCTTTGTAGATGTTCTATTGAAACATAGTTCTAAAAAGGTTCTGAGTATAGGAGAGGACTAGATGGTCGTTATCTGGTATCCACATGGATTATTAATATTAGAATCTAAGTGGACATGTCCACGTGGATATGTATGACTGAAACTTTAAACTGTTAAACTTGTGGGGGTATTTTGGGAGTTTTAATTTGTAGCCCCTCATTCTATGTAGGCCTATCTATATAAACCTATGTTGTATCGGTTAGGAAAAAATTGGAAATGGTTCCGACATACAAAATTGTTTGTGAGAACTGCTCTCATGGTAAATGTGGTCATGGTCGAATACGACGAAGACATTTCCCTCGTCCTCATAGTGCTCGGACACGTATCATTGACCGCCAACCAGCTGAGGAACCAGTGACGGAACCTCTTGTTCGACTGAATCCTGAGGTTTGTTGTTGTTGTTTTCAGACTTTGTTCTGTTTAGTTTTAATTTAGTAGATCTCTTAGATTTGGTGATTGTATTTGTTAGCAGGCGTTTTCAAATTTGTTAGATATGCGTAATGGACTAGTTATCTGTCCGATTTGCTGTTTTTTTGGTTTGTGTAGACTTTATTTTGCGTATCTGTTAGATATGCTGAATGTACATGTTGTCTGGTTTATTACAGTTTCGTCCACATGAAGATCTTTACCTCCCACCCCCAATTCTGGCGAAAATAGTGAGTTTCGTAGCTCAGGATGGCATCAGGCATTTAGGCAACTGGCTTGTCGCAGGGCGTGCAGGTAGAGTAGTTGTTCACTCTTTGGAAACACTATCCTCTGTTAGGCTCGATCGCCATTACGATTTTGTTAAATGGTCAAGATCCGAATCTGTCTACTATGACTTTTTTGGGATGTGTTTATACGCAAGGAATCCTTATGCTATGTATGTGAAAAGTTTATTCTTAGCTTTCCAATGCTGTGATTTGAAAGAGGCTATTGTAGTGGTGAGTACCATTAAACATGTGTACCCAGTGGCTGAGTTGTTGTGGATAATGTTGAAGAGCTGCGAAGGGACGTTGGATATGGTTTTCTACTGGAACTACAAGAATACGTCTCGATTTGGTGATGTTGATAGGCTGGCTGACTCTCTAATGTACCACATCCACAAGATCCGGCCTAAGTGATGGGGGACTTTTTCAAATACTTAGTACTTTGAAGATGTGCCAAAGTGTGGTTCTGAACATCAGGCGCTGCAGGAATTCAATGGGGAGAGGTGTATCGATTGTATCTTCTTCTTCCTATCTAGAGATATAATGCTATTGTCTTAGGATTGTAAGCAATAGCTTAGTAATTGACAATTATGTGTGTCGAACGGTTGTAAGCTTTATTGTTTAGTTCACCAATTTTTTAGGGTTTCTCTTTATTGAACCACCTTTAAAGTTTGTGCCATGAATTGTCAGCAATAGTGCTTAAAGTGGTGTTTTGTATTTTGCATTATAATTGGCCGAAAGTACTGAAATTATATGTCTTTTTATGATGTGCTAAGTCCTTGATTCCTGTCCTGACAGATATGACCATCCAATGAAATTCATATGTTTTGATATCCATAATCTAGTAGTGGGTAGAACACTAATTGAGTATGTGTGAGGGAAGCTGTTTCCGTAGCTGTAATAGTGTAAAGGAAACGTGGATGGGTGTTGGTGATTATCAAAGGGTTTGGTATCCACATGGATGTGTTTGGTATCAAAGGGTTTGGTATCCACGTGGATGTGTGTCAACATAATTCAGCAACCGCTGTCCAAATGAATTCTTATGAGGATACAAGTTTTTGATGGTAAGGTAAGTTGTAATGGATGTAATAGATATCCATTAGGCATACTGACATAAAAATTGTAATTGTAAACAGAAATCCATTAGGCATATTATATAGTTAAAGGAGTTTGTAATGTGGATAAATATTACATTAGATAAAAATAGAAATAGAAATAGAAGTATAGGTGGTGCTACTAAGCGTTGAAATTAACTCCAAGTTTGTCCCAGTCGATAGGAGGAGGAACAACACACTGATCTGCATCGCCCTGCGCCATCTCTAGCATCTCCTCTAGCCTCTTGTACTCTGCCTCCATGTCGAGAAGTTCTCCTCCCAAAATTTGATTAAGTTGGGCTATTTGAGCATTGATTAGTTCCACTTGATGGACGAGGGCAGTAGCGTCTTCCTTCTTCTTCTGATGATCTTTCAGCATATGAAGAATTGCAGTGAAGCGCTCGGTTGTCTCCTTTTCAGTCATGACTCGCGTCTTCTGAAAAGCTTCCTTCAGGGCGTCCAGTGTTTCGTCTTCCCAGTCGAAATTGGATGAGCGAGAAGGTCATTTACCGGAACTCTCTCCGGCCATGGTTCTTTGCCCTGTTGCTTCGGCTCCATAGTCTGCCAAGTGTTTTGAACGTTTTCTGGAAGTCTCCCCAGCCATAGACGCAATGTTTGAAGAAGAAGATGATGATATCGATGAAGAGTAGAAGATGAAGTAGATTGAGACGAGATATATTGGATATTTATAGGCTCTATGATTGAAGAGAGTAAAATGATACATGGAATGAAGGTAGAGAAATCGAAAGGGTACAATGATCGAAAAGGCACAATTAATTTAGGCTGATCGAGACGGTACAATGTATTTGGATGTACAATGAATCGTTACGAGACAATGTAAAGTGATAAATCGTAACAATGGATAATTCAACAATAAGTCGCTAACATTGCTGTCCATATGGATAGATGCTATTTCTGTCCATATGGATAGATGCTATTGATGTCCATATGGATAGATTGTATTCAATAATGCTTTAAGGTTTTTTTTTGTATTTTGGTAAGTAAAATGAATTGTTAACCGAACCAAAAATTAAGGCTTGTTAACCGAACCAAAGATTTGTACCTAATAAGCGAAACCCAACCAATATTAAGTTGGGATTGAAGTCGAAACTTGGTCATCGTTTTCGTAACTCTAAATGATTCGCAAGCATTGTATCGTTTCGATTCCCAATAATTCATTGTATCGATTGGACCTGTCTATATTCATTGAAACGTTGTATTTGCTTTATTTTCCAATTCGATCATGACCCCTATAAAACTCCTCGCATTGTCCCCCGAAACTATTGTGTCACCTTCAAGCAACAATTTCATTTCAAGAGTGCAGCAATGTCTGGAGAGGGTTCAAGAGAACGTCCTAAACGCTTCGCAGAGGAGCCAACCGTAGGAGCCAGCTCGAGTAAACGGCCCAAAAGGAATGATGATTTCGAATGGGAAGGGGAGGTTTTGGAGGCCATGCGAGCCGCTCTAACTAAGACACGTGAGGTGAGCGAGACGGAGACAAGGGAGCACTACATGTCAATCATTCATATGATGGAGGATCATATGAAGAAGAAGGAAGAAAAAACAGCCCTCCTTCATCAAGTGGAAACCATCGATGCAAAAATCGATCTAGTGAATGACATCTTGAGTCTGGAAATTGAGGATTTGGTGGGAGAGTTGCAGAGGCTTGAGGAGTTGCGTGAAGTTACGGCCGCCGATGCCGCAAAGTGTCGGGTTCCTCCTCTAATTGGTTGGTCGAAAGTGGAAGCGTAATTCAACTATTAGTAGTGTTATGTCAGGTTTTTATGTTATCTTTTTTTTTTTTTTTTCAAACTTTGTAAACCACGTTATTTCTCACAACATCCTCTCTATTTATAACATTGTTCTCCGTTTTTAATTTATCTTTCTTCTATATTATTCACAATCATTAACTTCATGGTGAATTATACAGTACCATTTTAGCAAACACCGAAATATATACATATAAATGTGATCTATATTTGGATAATTTTAGATACGTATCCATGTGGATATGTGGGCATGTGGACATGTGGATATGTAAAATTGGACACGTACAATGATTGAGAGGGCACATATAATTTAGACTGATTGAAACTGTACAATGTATTTGGATGTACTATGAATCATTACGAGACAATGCAATTTGATAAAACGTAACAATGGATCATCCACCAATAAGTCTATTAAAAGTGTTGTCCATGTGTATTGCTTTTGGTGGACACGGGTAGTCAATAAGAGAAATGATTATATTGCTGTCCATATGAATAGATTCTATTTAAATCATTCGATAATAATTAGGATTGTGTACATGATCATATTCTTTTGGGTTTTCATTGGATGGACTTATGGGGGAATGTAGTCCGCCTATGAATTGTAATTCAGATTAGAACGTTTACTAACAATATACACAGGGCTTATAATGTATAATTTTTTGCTAATCTAATGCTGTCCTCAAGTAGGTATCCATATGGATAGAACGACACCAGTAATACTACATACAAAGCAAAAGAGTTTGGCATTGTAACGTTTCATAACTCAAAATTGAGCCTAATATTGCCGCAGACTTAAAGGCACAATAGTTTGCAATAAAAAAGGGAGAGCGAGTAAGAGACTGGTTACGAAGGCGAAATTTAATTACTCCTTGCAACCAAAACATAACTTTCTGGAGAAGGTGGAACAGCATCTAATTGGATTGGTGCAAGTAGAAATGATGTTTTTGTCCTATCAGGTTGCATCTTGAACATCTTGAACACCTATTGTCGAAGGATTCATGGAAAAAGAAGAGTAGAAGTTAATACATGATCACTCGAATGATAAACAGTAGAAAAATAGATAAAACTTACCGGATGGAATGCTAGTCTTGATAGGCCTACCAGATGGCCGCCGTGACTTTGGTGGGAGTAGGTCCCTCTTAACAAATTCATCGGCCATACCAATATCATTTGGATGAACTTCAGGGTTGATTACTCCTGCATAAGTGGCTGCCCATGTAGTAGTCTTATAGTACTCGACTACTAGTGTTGTAGGTGGAATGCCTTGGTAGTTGGCAGCAAGCATTGCGTGTCCACAAGGGATCTTAAGTCGGTCGTATTGCTTGCAAGTACATTTGTTCAAATCCAGAAGGACTTGGTGTTTCCGGGTGAACCCTCCCACAATTTCATAATAAAAGGTTTCAACAGTTGCTACCTTGTTTCCCCTTACTTGTGACCAACTTTTTGCCATTTCTTTATCAACCTCCGGAGTTACCAATCCGTTGTGTGTTGCAGACTTTTTCCTCCTTGCACTGAACCAGCGTGTTAACATAGCCCTAATAAACTTAAGTAACTCCACTATTGGTGACGCCCTACACTTCCATAATGCTTTGTTCAACGATTCAGCTATGTTGCTAGTCATCAGATTGTAATGGTCTCCCTGAAAATATGCGCGTGACCAATGAGCAGTGCCGATTTTCTCAAGCCATTTAGCACATTCGATGTTTTTTCCACGAATTTGTCCAGAAATTGTCCGGAAAGAGTCAGCTGTGTAGGCATATGCAGCATTAGTGACCAGTTTGGCAAGACCTTTGTTGTGAAATTTGGCATTCACATTCCTCGCCAAGTGGACAATACAAGCGCCATGATGAGCACGTGGAAAAACCCTCTTCTTAGCAACGTAAATGGACTGACATCTGTCAGAAATGATGGTGAGGGTATTGCTGTCTGCGATGATGCGTTCAAGCTTCTCAAAGAACCAAGTCCACGAATCATCATTCTCCCTATCTACAACAGCAAACGCTAGAGGGAGTACTTGAAAGTTACCGTCTTGGCCACTTGCTGTGAACAAAACTCCTTTGTACTTACCAGTTAGATGCGTCCCGTCCACAACAAGAACACGTCTCAGCTGACTGAAGCCTTGAATGGATGCACCAAATGCCAAGAACGTGTACAAGAATCTTTCAGACCATCTTCCTCGATTTCTGTTTTGATATCTGTTACAGTACTGGGATTTGCGAGCTTCAAAAGATGCAAATATTCAGGCAGTTAAGCATACGAATCTTCATCAGAGCCAAACAAGTCGTCTGTAGCTTTTTCCGGAGCCCTACGACACTTACTGTATGATGCTGAAACCTTAAGGTCCATTGGTACTGGTGATTAGATGGTGTGGCAAATTTTGATGGGAAGGATGGACTGTACGCTAATTAGTTGGTGTAGAAGGGGAATAGTATTTTTTTAGTTTCTCTCCCTTGTTGCAGTAGTTGTTTTTTTTTCGCTATAGTTGTTTGAAATTTTTTGGATAGTATTGTAAAGAATCAGCAGTAGGGGCAGTATGTGAAATGTTTTAGCAGTAGGGGCAGTATGTGAAATGTTTTAGCAGTAGGGGAAGGTTTCATCTGTAAGGGAAGGTTACATCCGTTTTGTCAGTTAGTGTGGTTATTGTTGAATAAGCGAGTAGGAATTGTTGGAGTGGCGGCGGCTGTGACCATATTGTAGAGATGGAAAACCTAATTGTTATTGTAGGGTTCACATATAACATGGACAGTGAGTAATTTCTGTCCAAGTATATTTCCTTGTCCATCCTGTTCGGGATTTTGATGTGTGTACAGGGGTTTTTAAATGCTGTCCATCATCTGCCTTTTTTTTGGTTTATAACCTAAATATAATTTAAACCTATTAATTAATAGATGGAATCCTAAGCGTATACAGTAGACCCTAATAGGGGAAATAGGTGACAGCTTTCAGCAGTAGGGGAAGGTTTCATCTGTAGGGGAAGGTTACATCTGTTTTGTCCGTTAGTGTGCATTTATTGACTTTGACTTTGACCATATTTTAGATATGAAAAACGTAATGGTCATTGGATGGACAGGAAGTAAGATGGACAGGAAGTAAGATAGACAGGAAGTATGATAGACAATAAGATGGACAGGAAGTAATTATGTCCAAGTATACTTCATTGTCCATCCTGTTCGGCATTTTGATGTGTGTACAGGGGATATTAAATGATGTTCATCATCTGACTTTTTTTTTGTATATAACGTAAATAAAATTTAAACCTTCAGTACTGATTAGTAGATTGAATCTGAAATGTTGTTAGTAAACCCTAAACTGCATTACACATAAACCCTAAACCGCGTTACCCCTTTAACCTTAAACCATAAACCCTAAACCCTAAACCCTAAACCCTAAACTCTAAACCCTAAACTCTAAACTCTAAACCCTAAACTCTAAACCCTAAACTTCAAACTCTAAGCACTAAACTCTAAACCCTAAACTCCAAACTCTAAGCCCTAAACTCTAAACCCTAAACTCCCAACTCCAAACTCTAAACTCTAAACTCTAAACTGTAAACCCTAAAATCCAAACTCTAAACCCTAAACTCTAAACACGAAGATCCCGTAGCTTAGAGTTTAGAGTTTACGTATCTTGTAGATCCCCCACATCTATGACCTTTGTAGATGTTCTATTGAAACATAGTTCTAAAAAGGTTCTGAGTATAGGAGAGGACTAGATGGTCGTTATCTGGTATCCACATGGATTATTAATATTAGAATCTAAGTGGACATGTCCACGTGGATATGTATGACTGAAACTTTAAACTGTTAAACTTGTGGGGGTATTTTGGGAGTTTTAATTTGTAGCCCCTCATTCTATGTAGGCCTATCTATATAAACCTATGTTGTATCGGTTAGGAAAAAATTGGAAATGGTTCCGACATACAAAATTGTTTGTGAGAACTGCTCTCATGGTAAATGTGGTCATGGTCGAATACGACGAAGACATTTCCCTCGTCCTCATAGTGCTCGGACACGTATCATTGACCGCCAACCAGCTGAGGAACCAGTGACGGAACCTCTTGTTCGACTGAATCCTGAGGTTTGTTGTTGTTGTTTTCAGACTTTGTTCTGTTTAGTTTTAATTTAGTAGATCTCTTAGATTTGGTGATTGTATTTGTTAGCAGGCGTTTTCAAATTTGTTAGATATGCGTAATGGACTAGTTATCTGTCCGATTTGCTGTTTTTTTGGTTTGTGTAGACTTTATTTTGCGTATCTGTTAGATATGCTGAATGTACATGTTGTCTGGTTTATTACAGTTTCGTCCACATGAAGATCTTTACCTCCCACCCCCAATTCTGGCGAAAATAGTGAGTTTCGTAGCTCAGGATGGCATCAGGCATTTAGGCAACTGGCTTGTCGCAGGGCGTGCAGGTAGAGTAGTTGTTCACTCTTTGGAAACACTATCCTCTGTTAGGCTCGATCGCCATTACGATTTTGTTAAATGGTCAAGATCCGAATCTGTCTACTATGACTTTTTTGGGATGTGTTTATACGCAAGGAATCCTTATGCTATGTATGTGAAAAGTTTATTCTTAGCTTTCCAATGCTGTGATTTGAAAGAGGCTATTGTAGTGGTGAGTACCATTAAACATGTGTACCCAGTGGCTGAGTTGTTGTGGATAATGTTGAAGAGCTGCGAAGGGACGTTGGATATGGTTTTCTACTGGAACTACAAGAATACGTCTCGATTTGGTGATGTTGATAGGCTGGCTGACTCTCTAATGTACCACATCCACAAGATCCGGCCTAAGTGATGGGGGACTTTTTCAAATACTTAGTACTTTGAAGATGTGCCAAAGTGTGGTTCTGAACATCAGGCGCTGCAGGAATTCAATGGGGAGAGGTGTATCGATTGTATCTTCTTCTTCCTATCTAGAGATATAATGCTATTGTCTTAGGATTGTAAGCAATAGCTTAGTAATTGACAATTATGTGTGTCGAACGGTTGTAAGCTTTATTGTTTAGTTCACCAATTTTTTAGGGTTTCTCTTTATTGAACCACCTTTAAAGTTTGTGCCATGAATTGTCAGCAATAGTGCTTAAAGTGGTGTTTTGTATTTTGCATTATAATTGGCCGAAAGTACTGAAATTATATGTCTTTTTATGATGTGCTAAGTCCTTGATTCCTGTCCTGACAGATATGACCATCCAATGAAATTCATATGTTTTGATATCCATAATCTAGTAGTGGGTAGAACACTAATTGAGTATGTGTGAGGGAAGCTGTTTCCGTAGCTGTAATAGTGTAAAGGAAACGTGGATGGGTGTTGGTGATTATCAAAGGGTTTGGTATCCACATGGATGTGTTTGGTATCAAAGGGTTTGGTATCCACGTGGATGTGTGTCAACATAATTCAGCAACCGCTGTCCAAATGAATTCTTATGAGGATACAAGTTTTTGATGGTAAGGTAAGTTGTAATGGATGTAATAGATATCCATTAGGCATACTGACATAAAAATTGTAATTGTAAACAGAAATCCATTAGGCATATTATATAGTTAAAGGAGTTTGTAATGTGGATAAATATTACATTAGATAAAAATAGAAATAGAAATAGAAGTATAGGTGGTGCTACTAAGCGTTGAAATTAACTCCAAGTTTGTCCCAGTCGATAGGAGGAGGAACAACACACTGATCTGCATCGCCCTGCGCCATCTCTAGCATCTCCTCTAGCCTCTTGTACTCTGCCTCCATGTCGAGAAGTTCTCCTCCCAAAATTTGATTAAGTTGGGCTATTTGAGCATTGATTAGTTCCACTTGATGGACGAGGGCAGTAGCGTCTTCCTTCTTCTTCTGATGATCTTTCAGCATATGAAGAATTGCAGTGAAGCGCTCGGTTGTCTCCTTTTCAGTCATGACTCGCGTCTTCTGAAAAGCTTCCTTCAGGGCGTCCAGTGTTTCGTCTTCCCAGTCGAAATCGGATGAGCGAGAAGGTCGTTTACCAGAACTCTCTCCGGCCATGGTTCTTTGCCCTGTTGCTTCGGCTCCATAGTCTGCCAAGTGTTTTGAACGTTTTATGGAAGTCTCCCCGGCCATAGACGCAATGTTTGAAGAAGAAGATGATGATATCGATGAAGAGTAGAAGATGAAGTAGATTGAGACGAGATTTATTGGATATTTATAGGCTCTATGATTGAAGAGAGTAAAACGATACATGAAATGAAGGTAGAGAAATCGAAAGGGTACAATGATCGAAAAGGCACAATTAATTTAGGCTGATCGAGACGGTACAATGTATTTGGATGTACAATGAATCGTTACGAGACAATGTAAAGTGATAAATCGTAACAATGGATAATTCAACAATAAGTCGCTAACATTGATGTCCATATGGATAGATGCTATTTCTGTCCATATGGATAGATGTTATTGATGTCCATATGGATAGATTGTATTCAATAATGCTTTAAGGTTTTTTTGTGTATTTTGGTAAGTAAAATGAATTGTTAACCGAACCAAAAATTAAGGCTTGTTAACCGAACCAAAGATTTGTACCTAATAAGCGAAACCCAACCAATATTAAGTTGGGATTGAAGTCGAAACTTGGTCATCGTTTTCGTAACTCTAAATGATTCGCAAATGTTGTATCGTTTTGATTCCCAATAATTCATTGTATCGATTGGACCTGTCGATATTCATTGAAACGTTGTATTTGATTTATCTGCCTATTCGATCATGACCCCTATAAAACTGCTCGCATTGTCCCCCAAAACTATTGTGTCACCTTCAAGCAACAATTTCATTTCAAGAGTGCAGCAATATCCGGAGAGGGTTCAAGAGGACGTCTTAAACGCTTCGCAAAGGAGCCAACCGCAGGAGCCAGCTCGAGTAAACGGCCCAAAAGGAATGATGATTTCGAATGGGAAGGGGAGGTTTTGGAGGCCATGCGAGCCGCGCTAACTAAGACACGTGAGGTGAGCGAGACGGAGACAAGGGAGCACTAAATGTCAATCATTTATATGATGGAGGATCATATGAAGAAGAAGGAAGAAAAAACAGCCCTCCTTCATCAAGTGGAAACCATCGATGCAAAAATCGATCTAGTGAATGACATCTTGAGTCTGGAAATTGAGGATTTGGTGGGAGAGTTGCAGAGGCTTGAGGAGTTGCGTGAAGTTACGGCCGCCGATGCCGCAAAGTGTCGGGTTTCTCTTCCAATTGATTGGTCGAAAGTGGAAGCGTAATTCAACTATTAGCATCGCCCTGCGCCATCTCTAGCATCTCCTCTAGCCTCTTGTACTCTGCCTCCATGTCGAGAAGTTCTCCTCCCAAAATTTGATTAAGTTGGGCTATTTAAGCATTGATTAGTTCCACTTGATGGACGAGGGCAGTAGCGTCTTCCTTCTTCTCCTGATGATCTTTCAGCATATGAAGAATTGCAGTGAAGCGCTCGGTTGTCTCCTTTTCAGTCATGACTCGCGTCTTCTGAAAAGCTTCCTTCAGGGCGTCCAGTGTTTCGTCTTCCCAGTCGAAATTGGATGAGCGAGAAGGTCGTTTACCGGAATNTGAGGAGTTGCGTGAAGTTACGGCCGCCGATGCCGCAAAGTGTCGGGTTTCTCTTCCAATTGATTGGTCGAAAGTGGAAGCGTAATTCAACTATTAGCATCGCCCTGCGCCATCTCTAGCATCTCCTCTAGCCTCTTGTACTCTGCCTCCATGTCGAGAAGTTCTCCTCCCAAAATTTGATTAAGTTGGGCTATTTAAGCATTGATTAGTTCCACTTGATGGACGAGGGCAGTAGCGTCTTCCTTCTTCTCCTGATGATCTTTCAGCATATGAAGAATTGCAGTGAAGCGCTCGGTTGTCTCCTTTTCAGTCATGACTCGCGTCTTCTGAAAAGCTTCCTTCAGGGCGTCCAGTGTTTCGTCTTCCCAGTCGAAATTGGATGAGCGAGAAGGTCGTTTACCGGAATTCTCTCCGGCCATGGTTCTTTGCCCTGTTGCTTCGGCTCCATAGTCTGCCAAGTGTTTTGAACGTTTTCTGGAAGTCTCCCCGGCCATAGACGCAATGTTTGAAGAATAAGATGATGATATCGATGAAGAGAAGAAGATGAAGTAGATTGAGAGGAGATTTATTGGATATCTATAGGTTCTATGATTGAAGAGAGGAAAACGATACATCGAATGTAGGTAGAGAAATCGAAAGGGTACAATAATCGAAAAGGCACAATTAATTTAGACTGATCGAGACGGTACAATGTATTTGGATGTACAATGAATTGTTACGAGACAACGAAAAGAGATAATTCGTAACAATGGATAATTCTAGAATAAATCGCTAACAAGTGTTGTCCATGTGTCCGGATTTTTGTGGATACAGTTATTCATTACGAAATTGATAATATTGCTGTCCATGTGGATAGAATCTATTTAAATCATTCAATAATAATAAGGATTGTGTCCACGGTCGTATTCTTTTGGGTTCTTAGTTTGGGGTATCCTTAAGGATGGACTAATGTAGGAACATAGTCCGCATATAGATTGTAATTCGGATTAGAACGTCTAGTAACAGTATAAGCAGGGCTTAGAATGTGTATTGTTGTGCTAATCTAAAGCTGTCCACAAGTAGGTATCCATATGGATGGTACGAGACAAGTAATATTTTTAAAAAGGCAAAAGAGATATGTAGTGGAACGTTTCATAACTAATAACGTTTACAATTACGCCTGAAGTAAGCGAAATTGTTATCACAAAAATATTTCAAAAGTGACCCTAATATTACCGACGCCACTAATCCAGCATTTACCTGGAAGGGACCAAAAAATTGCTACTCAGCACACACCTAACTCATAGTGTTGGCCGCAGCCTTAAAGGCACAATAGTTGTCAATAAAAAGAGAGAACAAGTAAGAAACTGGTTAAGAAGGCGAAAAAAAATTACTCCTTGCCCTCAAAACATAAATTTCTTCACCAAAAGATGCAACACCATCAAATAGGATTGGTACACGTGGAAATGTTGTGTCCTATCTGCTTGCATCTTGAACACCTATTAACTTTGACAGTGCCCATTGTAGGTTTCTGAAATAAATCAGACTACAAGTTAATACATGATCACTCGAATGAGAGACAGAAATTCTATTGTTGAATATATAGATTAATCTTACCGGATATTCACCAACAGATGGAATTCTAGACTTGGTAGGCCTACCAGATGGCCGGCGAGACTTTGGTGGGATTAGGTCCCTCCTAACAACTTCATCGGCCATACCAATATCATTGGGATGAACTTCAGGGTTGATGACTCAAGCGTAAGTAGCTGCCCATGTAGAAGTCTTATAGTACTCGTCTACAAGTGTTGTTGGAGGAATACCTTGGTGGTTGGCAGCCAGCATTGCGTGTCCACATGGGATCTTAAGTCGGTCGTAATGTTTGCAAGTGAATTTTTTCAAATCCAGAAGGACATGGTGCTTCCCGTTGAACAACCCCACAATTTCATAACTCCAACTTGTCACAGTTCCAACCTTGCTTCCGTTTACGATTGACATATTTTTTGTCAATTGTTTATCAACCTCCGGAGTTACCACCCCGTTGTGTGTAGCAGACTTTTTCCTCCTTGCACTGAACCAGCGTGTTAACATAGCCCTAATAAACTTAAGCAACTCCACTATTGGTGACGCCCTACCCTTCCATAATGCTTTGTTCAACGATTCAGCTATGTTGCTAGTCATCAGATTGTAACGGTCTCCCTGAAAATATGCGCGTGACCAATGAGCAGTGCCAATTTTATCAAGCCATTTAGCACATTCGATGTTTTTTCCTCTAATTTGTCCATAAATCGTCCGGAAAGAGCCAATTGTGTAGGCATATGCAGCATTAGTGACCAGTTTGGCAAGACCTTTGTTGTGAAATTTGGCATTCACATTCCTCGCCAAGTGGACAATACAAGCGCCATGATGAGCACGTGGAAAAACCCTCTTCTTAGCAACGTAAATGGACTGACATCTGTCAGAAATGATGGTGAGGGTATTGCTATCTGCGATTATGCGTTCAAGTTTCTCAAAGAACCAAGTCCACGAATCATCATTCTCGCTATCTACAACAGCAAACGCAAGAGGGAATACTTGAAAGTTACCGTCTTGGCCACTTGCTGTCAACAACACTCCTTTGTACTTACCAGTTAGATGCGTCCCGTCCACAACAAGAACACGTCTCAGCTTACTGAAGCCTTGAATGGATGCACCAAACGCCAAAAACGTGTATAAGAACCTTTCAGTACCATCTTCCTCGATTTCTGTTTTGATATCTGTTACAGTACCGGGGTTTGCGAGCTTCAAAAGATGCAAATATTCAGCCAGTTGATCATACGAATCTTCATCAGAGCCAAACAAATCGTCTGTAGCTTTTGCCATAGCCTTACGACACTTACTGTATGATGCTGAAACCTTAAGGTCCTCAAGGACCAATTGCTACAGGTCCATTGGTACTGGTGATTTAGATGGATCGCTAAATTGTGCTTTGAAGACAGCAGCAATAACTCGAGACGTCGCCTTCTTCATGTAATTGCACCTTGTTTCAACTGGGCATGTGTGTTCCAAACATGCTTTACGTATCTCATAGTATCCATTGCTCAGTTCTTTAGCCATAATCCTCCAGTCGCATTTCACACAAGTACACTTAACAACAAAGTAGTCTCGCTTCGTCCGGGTTTGTTTAAAATCGAACTGTTTCTTAATTGCATATATGGCTAAACCTATCTGGCAATCTTCTTTGTTGGCGAATGTTTTGCCCTGGTATATGCCTTTTNGGTTTGCGAGCTTCAAAAGATGCAAATATTCAGCCAGTTGATCATACGAATCTTCATCAGAGCCAAACAAATCGTCTGTAGCTTTTGCCATAGCCTTACGACACTTACTGTATGATGCTGAAACCTTAAGGTCCTCAAGGACCAATTGCTACAGGTCCATTGGTACTGGTGATTTAGATGGATCGCTAAATTGTGCTTTGAAGACAGCAGCAATAACTCGAGACGTCGCCTTCTTCATGTAATTGCACCTTGTTTCAACTGGGCATGTGTGTTCCAAACATGCTTTACGTATCTCATAGTATCCATTGCTCAGTTCTTTAGCCATAATCCTCCAGTCGCATTTCACACAAGTACACTTAACAACAAAGTAGTCTCGCTTCGTCCGGGTTTGTTTAAAATCGAACTGTTTCTTAATTGCATATATGGCTAAACCTATCTGGCAATCTTCTTTGTTGGCGAATTTTTTGCCCTGGTATATGCCTTTGTCATCGTCATCAATGTGAAGATCAGGAATCACATCCCTCTCATATTCTATGTCATCAAACAGAGGAGGAATATCAAACTCCTCGTCATCAACATCAGCTAACCTCCTTTTTGGTTTAGCTGGAATTTGTACCTGTCCACTATTATGTGTCCACGCGGTCACGTTACTTTGGACAGGTTCACTAACTGCTGGGTCACCACTCTGAACGAAACCCCCACCAGAATCCATACCAAATTTCTCATCTTTTGGTAAGGATGTCCCACCGTTGACGAGAACCCTATGGTCGAAGCAGTCATTGGTGGTGCACATAATTTCTACAGGATTTGCACGACCAAAATGATCTCCCACAAAGTTCCCCCAAAATTCTCGATCATAACCTGTAGGAGTAAGAATCTCCTGAGTTGGTCCTTCTTCTTCTTCTACGTCTGCTTCTTCTTCAGAACTATGACCACAGTCTTCAATATTGTGATTCCAGTCTTCAACATCACAACCTCTTCCCCAATACTTTGACTCTATTTCATCAACCTCAGCCAGTAGCGATGGATCAACCTGGGTGGTAGGAATTGTGGGGATTGTTGATTTGGAACCAACAGTTCCTTCCAGTTCAACATCAACATCAATTAAAGTGTTACTGGTAACAAAACTACACTTACCACGCTTCCCACTTTTACCGATACTACAACCAGCTGAAGTTCCGGCAGACACATGCTTCCCACTCTTACCATTAGTAACACCAATCTTAAAATTTTCCTCCATTGCAGAAACACCAGCGACGACATAATCCAGTTGGCTACCAAGAGCGGCATCAAGTAATGGTGACAACTCATTATCGCTTGATCCAAAACTACATCCAGGTGACTTAGCGGAGAGAGGAATGACACGACCAGAAACAAAATCCTCTCTATTCCCTGTATTTAACTCATTTGTGATTGGAACTCTGTTTGTAGACTCTTGGAAGTTCACAAACATATTTAAATGACGGTTCTCACGAAACAATTGCTTGAAGTAGTCTAAGCCAACATCGGTAGTAACCAGTACAGGAGGAGTTCTCTCAGCCGTGGTGAAAAGCATGCTGTTAGGAGGAGAGAAACTGAAACAAGCCTTCTTCTTCCTTACGCCGAATTTGAGTTTTACAGCATCCTCAAGTTCAGCTAATGTAACAATGTCGGAGAGGGGAACGACCCTCGATACGAGAAACTTATCCACCTCAAACCTCCAAACGCCATACACCGAAGAAGCCCACTCACCGCATAGGAAAATACAATGTCCAACCTGCAACCAAGAACAGTTAATTGAATGTAATTGCAATCCACAGAAAAGAAACAAAACCCAAGATGGAATCCACAGAAAACAACCAAAAAAACGTTAAGTCAATAAAACTTACCAGGGCCGCCATGTCTCCCTTATCCACCAAGACACTACTCCTTCCTGTCTCCTTTATCCACACAAGATTTAACCTTTATATATGGAAGACTTAGACAGGTGTAAGTCATATAGCCACAGGATCAAATATTTTTAGTTAGAAATGGAAGGAGGAGATTATTTTGCTCTAACAATTTTGGTTAGAAGATATAGTTTGGTTAGAATGAGTTGAGGGGTATAATTGTATAAAATTGAAGGAAGGAAGGGAAAAAGTGCCTAGTGGACAACAAGTGTGCTAGGATGCAATAAAATGTTGGAAAAGTGTGCTAGGATGCGATTGGCACTGTGGCACACTTTTGTAAGAAGTTGTGCAAATGGCACACTTCTTGTCCCGAGGGCACTTTAAGTTTGTGAGATTACTGTCATACCCTGTAACTAGAATCTGGTTTCGTAACCAGTTATATTACGACATCGTTTTGCGTTAAAGGTTGTGTTTTTTTTTGACTGAATTATTTGGTTGGATTTTTTATTTTGACCACGAAGTAAAAAGAGATTTATCTTCAATCGTCACTTTGGTAACCTAGATCCGCCGCCGTCGTTCTCTGTTTGAACCGTTGACCACGAAGTAACCCAGTTTCACCGCCGTCGATTTCTTTGGAAATCATGTTGTTCGCCGCCGCTCTTTGTAAATCTTTCCTTCTTCCCGTGCACCTTTTCCTTCGTTGGACGAGAATCTATTTCGATGACAGGTAATCGCCGTATAAGTAGTTTTTTCAGACGTCCTTCAATTGAGAAATCTACTTCACCAACGGTAAATATTGTAGAAACGGCGGAGAAGAGTAATTCGGAGTGGGATATTCGGCTTCCACAACGTTTATTTGCCACCGACCGGTACCCAGATGGGAGGCTTAACATCTACTCGAAGCCCGAGATTCTCAATGTAATCCGCGATGTGCTTAAAGGGACACCTGAAATGGAGCGGATTTTGGATTCACCGTTGGGATCCTTGTTTAGTTTGCGGGTTGCCGAGTGTCCAATATCTTGCAAGTTATTTCACGCTCTACTATGCAGACAGGTACTATCCAAACAGAAGTATGAATTGTGGACAGTGTTCGGTGGACAGCCACTTAGGTTTTCTTTGGTTGAGTTTGGTGCTGTTACTGGTTTGGATTGCCGTGAGTTCCCTGAAGAGTACGACCCAGAGTACGACCCTGTTCCTGAACCTGAGGAGAAAAGTTTATGGGATGAGTTGATTGGGGAAGATAGGAAGACGACATTGGCGGATGTTATTAAAGTCTTCGAAGACCCATTAGTCAAAGATGGTAACAAGAAACTTCGGCTAGCACTGCTTATTATTGTTGATGGTGCCCTAATAGCCAAAACTCAAACTCATCGTCCGACTTTCAAGTATGTGGAGATGCTTGAAGACGTAGATGCGTTTCTCGCTTTTTCTTGGTGGCGAGAATCTTTCTTGAAGACAATTGCTTCCACACAAGATTTAACCTTTATATATGGAAGACTTAGACAGGTGTAAGTCATATAGCCACATGATCAAATATTTTTAGTTAGAAATGGAAGGAGGAGATTATTTTGCTCTAACAATTTTGGTTCGAAGATATAGTTTGGTTAGAATGAGTTGAGGGGTATAATTGTATAAAATTGAAGGAAGTAAGGGAAAAAGTGTCTAATGAACAACAAGTGTGCTAGGATGCAATAAAATGTTGGAAAAGTGTGCTAGGATGCAATTAACTCTATATTTTAACTTTTCTTTGTAAAATTATGTTAATAATTGTTTTTGTAATTAGCTTCTTACTAGTGCTACTGTTTAATGTTTGGTTTTTGTAAGTTAGCATGTCCAGTTTTTTTTTTAATAACTCTTATGAAATATTATTTATTGTGACTCCATATCACCAACTACATGGTCTTCTATGTGAAAAATCTTCAGAAGATCATTTTTTTTTTGGTTAATGAAATATATAAAGCGGGGTAATTTTTTTTGTTTCATGCTCTCCTATTTAGATTAGCAAAAAGAATAATATGCATGTTGAAAGTTTAGGTAGTTTGATCATTGGAATATTATGTTAGGCGACGGTGTCATATAAAAATAATCTAAAATACAACATAAGAAGAAAAAAAAAACATGACAGAAGATGTAATTTTTTTTTACTTTACTTAATAATTTATTTAAACTTTTATTCATTCAAAAGTCTTATAAGATATCGAAGATGAAGAAAAACAAAGGAAATCCATTTCACTTCCACAATTTTTCTGACTTTTGTAACCGTGAGGCCACTGGCCACGTATGATATGCATATTGCTTTGCTTTTATAAATTTTCTTTTTCTTTTCTCAACCTATTTCAATTAGTTTTTTTTTTTTTTTTTGGTTAAAAATTAGTTTTTTTTTCTTACTTGTTCATTCGTGATTTTCTGCTTTCTCATGACATACCTCCTCATTTAAGAAACAAAACTAAAACCAGCGCACAATATATGAAAAGATTAAGAACCCTCTTAGTTTCGTCAATTTTGTGTTTCATTGTTTATAAACGACTTCCTTTTTTCCACAAACATAATTTCATTGTCGAAGATTTCCTTAAGTCTTTCGAGGATATGCAATAAAATATTATATTGTTGTAAAGAAAAACTTAAATCAGAATGACAAGCTAGCAAAAATCAAATTGACTATAAGATAAAGAGTCCATGCCATTGCAACCAACGCTTAGCAACAACCTGGTGGTATTCATCTTCAACTTGGTACACGAGTGTTAACTATTGAATTCCTTCATCATTTTATCTATTACTCATTGTGAATTCGTCCACATATATACTGCTTTGCGATTTAATGCATTGGGTAATTAGAGTATGCATGTTCTGTTTTATTAAGTTAGGAGATGGCATTGGTCTTCAGAATCATAATTCTCATTTAATAGATGTTTGGTTTCGTTTTTAACGATTATTCCATGCTCTAAGAAAAAATTAGATATATATATATATGTTGATACATAAATTATAAATAAGAGTAAAACTTAAAAATTAAAAGCTATTGAAAAAAAAAAACAAGAAAATAACTTACATTTGTATCATTGTAAATTCTGGTTTCTAGATTACTAGGAGATCATCAACTATATATGACACTCCGGTTTCAGAGACATGCAGAGAGATTAAAAAAGAATTGATTTAGCCATCTATGTCAACAAAGTGCACTTATCTTTTAGGTCAATGGTCCTGAGAGAACTCCAGAGTTAAACGTACTAGAGCTGGAGTAATCTTAGAATGGGTGACCTTACGGGAAGTGACTGTCAGAACTGTGCGAGTGAGGACGAAATATAAGGAAAGATCATGTGGTGATTTGTAGGGACGGTAACAAGTCTTTAAAACCTCCCGGACATAGCAAACCGACAGTCGAATACGGGTGGGCTCACGGGCCTAGTGAGAGGACGTGAGGCTATTAAGGAAAGTATGCCAATGGACTGGATGTGGACATGTGGCAAACTAACAGGTGGCAGTCGGGGTGTTACAAGTGGTATTAGAGCCGAACCCAGACCCTTGTGAAGTCGAGTGGGCTCACACAGTCCGGGTGACAGTCTTGGTGCGCAACGTCCTAGTTAGTGGGGGTGAATTGTGACACTCTCGTTTTAGAAACTTGCGGAGAGGTTTAAAAGAAATTGATTAAGCCACCTATGTCACCAAAGTGCAATTATCTATTCGGTCAAGGATTCGGAGAGAACTCCACAGTTAAGCGTGCTTATGCTGGAATAGTCTCAGGATGGGTGGCATTCTGGAAAGTGACTGTCGGAACTGTGAGAGTGAGGACAAAATACAGGGAAATATTATGTGGTGATTTGTAGGGTCGGTAACAAGTTTTTAAAACCTTCTGGACGTAGCAAACCGACCGTCGGATATGGATGGACTGGGAGTGAGGACGTGAGGCCTATTATGAAAAGTTGGCCCATAAACTGTGAGTGGATATGGGGTCCACTGAGAGATGGCGGTCGGGGCGTTACACTATATGTCCGATAAAGAAAAAAAATTAATGACACTATTATACAAGATAAAATTATAAAGAGTAATTCTCATCAATCCCATTAAAATAAAGTTTTTCTAAAATTACAAATTTTAGTTTTATTTTCCAAAATACCACTAAAATGGGGTTTTTCCTAAAATTACCATTTTTTGTTTTATTTTCCAAAAACACCACGAAATTACATTAAAATTCGAATATTCAAAACTAAATTGTAAATCCTACCCCTAAAAATTATACCAAAATTTAAAATTGTCAACCAAACCTACAAAAATAAATTATACATCCTTAATTTTTTTTTTTTTTTTTGGTATTTCGAAAAAAAATTTGTAGTATTTTTCGAAAATTTAAATTATGATATTTTTAGAAACAAAAATTAAAATGTGGTATTTTGAGTAATTTTTTAATAATTAAACTGGAGAAAATATCCTAAATATTTATAAGAAATCAAAAAATTATCGGGTTTGACAGTTTTTAACCGGACTAATTTAAACCGAAAACTTAATTATAATAAAAACCAAATGAATTTTTAAACTTAACCATAATCAAACTTAACCATTTATTTGGTTCGGTTCGGTTCGGTTCGTTTTTTGGAGTTGATTCTTTTGCGCAGCCTAAACAGTAAAGTAAACACGACATGCGAAAACTAAAGAATACGTGTGAAGATGACGCGTGTGTCCGTGCGAGCGAAATAATTTTGCTTAGTGACTGAGCCATTATTTAAAAGCCCAATAAGAAGCCCAAATATTCTCAGAGTGATATCAACCTAAACCCTTATTTAGACGCATACGATAAAGATAATAACAAACATATCTCTTTCGTCTTCTCTTTTTTTTTTTTTTTCATCCAAAGGTCCAATTAGCCTCTCAAGCCCAAATCTCTCTTTTCAGAGCTCTCTCTCTCTCTTCGCCGGAGATCGACTCATACCTTCGTCACCACCGTACGATACCGGAGATTTTCCCTCCTCCTCCTCCTCCTCGACATAGAGCTTCAATTTTTCCCTCGTCGCAGGTATTGTTTCTCGAAACCCTATCTTTCGATTTGATATCGCCTTATTTCTTGGATCTGTGTTGGGGATTTTTTAAAACAAATTGTGGCTTGATTGTATCTCGAGTGTTTGGTTCCTGCTTTTTGAAATTGTTATCTTAGATCTCCTCTGTGAAAATTCTCAGCTTGGATCTGCTAATTTCTGAAATAATTCAACTCATACGCCAATTTTACTGGGTAGAAAAAGTTTTAGGTCGTTTAAGGAGCCAAGTTTAAAAAAATTCTCATGGAGGCAAAGGTAGCTTGAATAACTTGAATTGTTGTTGTGTGTGTGATTTAAAGAAAAAAGCCCGATCTTCTGTGCTCTGGTCTGGTTTAGTCCTTTGTTTGAATCACCTTCGTTGTGTTCAACTTTTGTAATCTGGGCTCTAGTTTTTGTTTTGCAGCCCATGTTTGATCGACTCTTAGGACCTTTAAAAATTCCAGATCTGTGTTTTTTTGTTTTTTTTGTTTAGTTGTTGGATCTACGCGATAGCCTGAAATACCTGTTTTGCCCCTAGTTTATTTACCGTGGGTCATGGCCTTGTGGAATAGGCCCAATGATTAAATAAATATTTATTAGTTTAGTCGTTTTAGACTCCCATCAATTTCGGATAATCGTTATAACTTAATTACAATTCTGTGATGTGGGCTTTGTAATAATTTACATGTTATATTTGTTTGCTTTTTGTATGTAGCAAGAAGATGGAAACAGCTTTGGAGGTGTACAATGACACGGAGATGAAATCACCAGAAACCCAACCCATCAAGCGTCGCAAGAAGAAGTCAATGGTGTGGGAACATTTCACAATCGAGTCTGTAGAACCAAATTGCAGAAGGGCTTTCTGCAAAGGATGTAAGCAGAGCTTTGCTTACAGCAACGGTAACAAAGTTGCTGGTACTAGCCATCTTAAGCGCCACATTGCCAAAGGGACTTGTCCTGCGCTTATCCATACACAAGACAATGACAACAACCAACTGATGGGTACTCCTTACACCCCCAAGAGTGACACCCCGAGAAGACGTTACCGAACCCAGAACGGTAGTTCCTATGTTGCGTTCAATCAGGACAAGTGTCGTCAGGAGATAGCTAAGATGATCATTATGCATGATTACCCTCTTCACATGGTTGAGCATCCGGGGTTCATCTCGTTCGTGCATAGTATTCAGCCCCACTTTGATGCTGTGAGCTTCAACAATGTTCAAGGAGACTGTGTGGCGACTTACCTTGCAGAAAAGCAGAATGTCATGAAGTCTCTAGAAAGGATTCCCGGACGCTTCTGTCTGACGCTGGACTTCTGGAAGTCTAAGGTTACTCTTGGGTATGTCTTTATAACTGCTCACTTCATTGACAGTGATTGGAAGATACAAAAGAAGCTTCTCAATGTTTTGATGGAATCGTATCCAGAAGCTGACGAAGCATTGAGTCTTGCCGTTGCCAATTGTGTTTCTGAATGGGGTCTGGAAGGAAAGTTGTTTTCCGTCACCTTCAACCATCCGGCAAGTAACCCCGCGGTTGAAAATATCAGACCTCTACTCTGCATCAAGAACCCTGGGATTCTGGATGGTCAGCTAGTAATAGGGAATTGTGTTGCCCGGACATTTAGTAGCCTTGCTAAAGATGTGCTGGAGAAAGGAAAAGATGTGATCAAGAACATCCGGGACAGTGTGAAGCACGTGAAAACCTCAGAGTCCCATGAGGAGAGGTTTGTTGAGCTCAAGGAACAGCTTCAAGTTCCAAGCGAGAAGGTACTTTCTCTTGATGATCAGACGCAATGGAACACAACCTACAAGATGCTCGTTGCTGCTTCAGAATTAAAGGAAGTCTTCTCGTGCTTAGACACTGCTGATCCTGACTACAAGCAACCTCCTTCAGCAGAGTATTGGAGGCATGTGGAGGCACTTTGCACATTCCTGAAGCCTCTTTTTGAAGCAGCCTCCACTCTTCGATCTAGTGAAAACCCATCTGCTGTTACCTTCTTCCATGAAGTGTGGAAGACACAGTCAGATCTGTCTCGGGCGATAGCTGGAGAAGATCCTTATGTCGCAAGTATTGCTAAAACCATGAAAGAGAAGGTTGACAAGTACTGGAGAGACTGTAGCTTGGTTTTGGCTATGGCGGTAGTGATGGATCCTCGGTTCAAGATGAAGCTTGTTGAGTTCAGTTTCTCCAAGATATTCGGAGAAGACGCTGGGAAAAACATCAAGACCGTGGATGATGGGATCCATGAGCTCTTCAGCGAATACATGGCGCTCCCTGCACCGCTAAAACCAACATCTGAAGGTGGGAAAGTGGATGGACTGTCGGATTTCGACACGTACATAATGGAGACGACAGGGCAGAATCTGAAATCAGAGCTGGACCAGTACCTTGATGAAACACTGCTTCCCCGTGTTCAGGAGTTTGATGTACTTGACTGGTGGAAACAGAACAAGCTCAAGTACCCAACATTGTCGAAGATGGCTCGGGACATCCTCTCGATCTCTGTTTCGGCTGCAGCCTTTGACTATGTCTTTGACATGGAACCAAGGGAGATGGATGAGTACAAGACGTCACTGAGGCCTGAGACAGTGGAGGCCCTGATTTGTGCAAGGGAATGGCTTCTTGAGAATGATGCTTCTTCCGCAGCGGCGCAAATGTCAAGTGCTAACATCAAAACTGAAGCATAGGTGAGACTTTTGCTTCATTATCTCTAAATGTTGTTGTTTTCTAGAAGTTTATATGTTGTCTTTTGTGGTTAGTCTTAAACCCACCGTGTGATTTGCAATTAGGAATTTGCCTCTTTAAATATCTACTGCACATTCTGTCTAATATGTTCTTTCATAGATGAAGTCTACGTAGGGATCATCAACTGATCCAATTGCCTCGATGAAACCTATCTTTTAATTCCAAAACTGAAACCCTTCATTCTAACAATTTTTACAACGTATACGAGTAATTAACTCCAGACAACCGCTTTGGTACAAGTAGAGTTTTTAAAACAACTCGTTAAAGAAACCTAAGAACAGAAGGTATTGCGTAATGTGACGACTATTTTTTCTTGTAGCTTAAAGCATTAAATGTAGTATCAAGAAGACAATTTAATGTTAAGCCTCCTTAACCAGACGGAGTGAAGTATCATGTGGATCACATCAAACGGTTGAGCCGGGCGATTCACCACAAAATGCTTCCTAACTTTCATAACATTTTGATACATCCTTATATACTTATCATGTGGAATCTCTTGCAAAATCTTCTTAATGTCAGGGATTTTATTGACCGGAATATCTACCGAGAACTTGCTCCAATCAAGCACGTCACTGAAGGGAAGCGAGTAGTTGTCAGATATAACGACTGGGACGCACCCTGAATAAATGGCTTCGACCTCTCTAGGGCTAGCAACCTCGTAGCCACTAGGACAAAGACAAAACTTGCTATGACCAATCAATTCATGATAGTTTTGTCCTTTTGTGAGGCCGTCATACACTTGAACGTCTTCATCCTTACCTTTCCAGTGAGTGAACAATACTTCCCTAATGTATCCGTGAGCTCGTCCTGCGAAGAAAGCTAAGATCGTCCTGTTCTCAGGGTTTTGGCCCATGTACGGTGGCTTTAGCTTCCCTTTAGGAATGTTAATCTCCGGTATAGAGAAATCAATGCTTGGTCTGAAACCTTCCGTTGTGTTGGCGTTGCATAGTCCTCTGATGAAGTCCTTGAAAAACTCTGGTTTACTATCCGACACATCGGGAGCCTAATTAATCACGTTATGTAGAAAATAATTAGTCCGTTGTTCGGCCTAACCAATCCAAACCCAAACAAAATACCCGACTTGAAACCTAATCCTTCAAATATTTTCTACATAACTAAAAACCATATCAAACCTAACAGAATGATATAAATCCATACCTAACACCAGATGATATCATCAAATGAACTATATAAATTGCGTGTGAATTACTGAATTACGTACCCAATCGTGGCAAGAGACCATGAAATGGTCAGCGCCATTGCTTTGGTTCCAAAAAGGGTGCTTGCGAGCCACGACATCTACATAGTCGTTAAAGATCCGGTGGAGGCGGGCTCGGTTGAAATCGGAAGGCGAGGCAATAGGCTTGTAGACGTAGTGGACGATGTTGGCAACGGAGAAAGGCAAGAAGAAGGCATGATCTTCCTCTGGCCGGGCAGTCCTAAACCGACCGCTTGGTGCGCCCATCATATTTTCGAACTCGTCGATGAACTGTCCCTCAATTCCGTAGATATCGTTTACTGGTCCATCGTGAACCAGTGGCTGATCTCCTTCTTTGTACGACCACACCTTAAATCTTTTCATCATTTCTATGTGACTCCTGATTTTTTTTTTTGTTCAACATTATCTTTCTATAGTTAGTAACCTAGCTAGTTACAATATTTAAACAATCAACCAAAAACAAGTACATAGTAATTCTATCAAAGAAAGTTTTTCGAGGAAAATATCCTAAGTTATCTATATGCATATGTGGAGATGAAGACTTGAGCACCAAGCTAAAGTTTGAATGTCTAAGAAACATGTCCGTTGGAAACTAACCATGGTGAAGTAAATCAAACCAAGGTTAAGTTTATTTTTGGGACCACATTCATGGGGAATCGGCATAAGGAAACTTGCAGCGGTTCAGCCATAAGGACTATTTGTCTGTTTGTGCTCAGAAGTGATAAGGATGTTTTGGCTTTGACTTCGACAAAGCGTGGTTCGAGACTGCAACCGACATTACGGATTTGCAGGAAAGCGACATGCTGAGACACAAGGAAGCCCTAATTTTATATGTTTATAAATAAGGGGTTTCGGGTAGAGAGGTTTAACAAGCGTGAGAGAATATTCGAGATTGTAAGAAGGAGAGAAAACGTGTGAGCTTTTGGGTTCTTAGTTTTCTTTGTGAGGGAGAGTTCTACAGAGTGAGTCTAAGTACTAGTGAAGGGTATTAGACGGTCACTTGTAAACTCTATCTTGTAAACACAATCTCAGAATTTTAGTGGATTCTGAGCCGAGACTCGGCCCAGACGTAGCTACCCTTTTGGGAGTGAACTGGGTGACCAAACGTGCTTGTGTTCTCTCTTTACTTTTCTGCAACTCATCATACCATCCTCCTCTCTCTGTTCTTTCTCTGCATCAAACATTACTCCTCTGTTTCTGAAGTTCCGCTAGAACAGAGCAAGTCTTCTCGTTTCTTGGTTTGTTGGGTCTTCTCCCAGGGAAAGTCGACGCCTTTGGGGTTAAGAGGTCTCAACAAATTGGTATCAGAGCCGTGGTTCTCGTTTGGTGGTTTCGAAGAGTTACTCAACACTGAACCATGTCTGGGGTGAGAATCGAGGTTGAAAAGTTTGATGGTCGTGGAGACTACACAATGTGGAAAGAGAAGCTTTTGGCTCACATGGATATGTTGGGGCTTGAGTGCTGCTCTCAAAGAAACTGAGACAGCTGACGAGAAAGGTAAAGACTCGAAAGAGCCAACTGAGGATGACAAAGAAGAACGTGAGAAAGGTGAAGCGTTCGAAGAGAAGAAAAGAAAAGCTAGAAGCACTATTGTGTTAAGTGTCACGGATAGGGTTCTGAGGAAGATCAAGAAGGAAACATCTGCTGCAGCAATGTTGAACGCGTTGGACAAGCTGTACATGTCCAAAGCTCTCCCAAACCGGATCTATCTGAAGCAGAAGCTCTACGGCTTCAAGATGTCTGAAAATCTGTCTATTGAAGGTAACATAGACGTGTTCCTTCACATAGTTGCAGATTTAGATAACCTTAACGTAGTTATCTCTGATGAGGATCAAGCTATATTATTGCTTATGTCTCTACCTAGACCTTTCGATCAGTTAAAAGATACTCTGAAATATAGCTCTGGTAAGTCTATATTATCTCTAGATGAGGTTACTGCTGTGATTTACTCTAAGGAATTAGAATTTGGGTCGGTTAAGAAGAGTATAAAAGGTCAGGCAGAAGGGTTGTATGTCAAAGATAAGGCTGAAAATAGAGGTAGAAGTGAACAGAAGGAAAAGGGTAAAGGGAACAGGGCTAGGTCTAAGTCTAAGTCTAAACGAGGATGTTGGATATGCGGTGAGGATGGCCACTTCAAGGCGTCCTGTCCCAACAAGAATAAGACTCAGTTCAAACAGAATCAGGGAAACAACAAGGGTGAAACATCAGAGGGACAAGGGAACTTTGTTGAAGCTACTGGTCTTTATGTGTCAAAGGCTTTGTCCTCAACTGACATTCACCTTGAGGATGAATGGATAATGGACACTGGTTGCAGCTATCACATGAATCATAAGAGGGAATGGTTTGATGAGCTCGACGAGAATGCTGGAGGTTCTGTCCGGATGGGTAACAAAACAACTTCGAGAGTCAGAGGAGTCGGGACTATCAAGATTAGGAGTGACACTGGTCCCGTGGTGACTCTCTCAAACGTGAGATTCATTCCTGACATGGATAGGAATCTCCTATCACTGGGAACATTCGAGAAAGCCGGATACAAGTTTGAATCAGA
This sequence comes from Camelina sativa, assembly GCF_000633955.1. Taxonomy (NCBI): domain Eukaryota; kingdom Viridiplantae; phylum Streptophyta; class Magnoliopsida; order Brassicales; family Brassicaceae; genus Camelina; species Camelina sativa. The sequence goes on from NC_025693.1 coordinate 10,751,328, forward strand.
GAATGGGAGGCTGAAAATCAAATCTGGCAGTCAAGTCTTACTTGAAGGAAGACGATATGACACACTGTACCTGCTCCATGGAAAACCTGCAACTGAAGAATCACATGCTGTGGTGAAAGCGACCGATGATACAGTTCTCTAGCATAGAAGGCTGTGTCATATGAGTCAGAAAAACATGAATATTTTGGTGAGAAAAGGTTTTCTAGACAAGAAGAAAGTCTCAGTCCTAGATACATGCGAAGATTGTATCTACGGGAGAGCTAAGAAGGTGGGATTCAACTTGGCTCAACATGACACAAAGGAGAAACTTGAGTACGTTCACTCTGATTTGTGGGGAGCACCGTCAGTACCGTTGTCATTGGGAAGCTGTCAATACTTTATTTCATTCATTGACGATCACACAAGAAAGGTCTGGTTTTACTTTCTGAAGACCAAAGACGAGGCTTTTGAGAAGTTTGTCAGCTGGGTTAGTCTAGTAGAAAATCAGAGTGGAAACAAGTTAAAGACTCTGAGGACTGACAACGGCTTGGAGTTCTGCAACAGATTGTTTGATGGGTTTTGTGAGGAGAAGGGAATTCAAAGACATCGAACATGTGCATACACACCGCAACAAAACGGTGTTGCAGAACGCATGAACAGAACAATCATGGAGAAAGTTAGAAGCATGCTCAGTGATTCAGGGTTGCCCAAAAGATTTTGGGCTGAGGCAACCCACACTGCAGTGCTTCTCATCAATAAGACTCCTTGCTCAGCACTTAATTTCGAATTTCCAGACAAGAAGTGGTCCGGGAAAGCTCCTATCTACAGTTACTTGAGAAGGTATGGGTGTGTTACATTTGTTCACACGGATGATGGAAAGTTAAGTCCTAGAGCTAAGAAGGGAGTTCTTATTGGTTATCCAAGTGGAGTTAAGGGTTACAAAGTGTGGCTAATGGATGAGGGTAAATGCGTGGTGAGCAGAAATGTTATTTTTCAAGAAAACGCAGTTTACAAGGACCTGTTGCAGAAGAAAGAGCAAGAACTTGGTGAGGAGGATCAGCGACCTGACTCTTACCTTGATTTGGATCTCGAAGCAGATAGTGATATCAGCTCAGGTGGAGACCAAGTTTCTGTACAGAACACACCCGCTCCCAGAAGCCCTGCAACACGCACTCCACTACAAAGAACAAAAATAACATTGCCGAGACTGGAGTATACCAATCTCCACTAAGTTATCATCTTGTTCGAGACAGAGAAAGAAGGGAGATACGAGCACCAAGAAGGTTTGATGATGAAGATTACTTTGCTGAAGCTCTCTACACAACAGAAGATGGTGATGCAGTAGAACCTGCAGATTACAGCGAGGCGAGACGAGATATCAATTGGGATCAGTGGAAGCTAGCTATGACAGAGGAGATTGATTCTCAGGTTAAAAACGATACCTGGACAGTTGTAACCAGACCAAAGGACCAGAGAATCATTGGCAGCCGATGGATATACAAGTATAAGCTAGGCATTCCTGGGGTTGAAGAACCAAGGTTCAAAGCTAGACTCGTCGCCAAAGGGTATGCTCAAAGAGAAGGAGTCGATTATCATGAGATCTTTGCTCCAGTGGTAAAACATGTTTCTATCAGAGTTCTACTTTCGATAGTGGTTCAAGAAGATCTTGAATTGGAGCAGTTGGACGTCAAAACGGCTTTCCTCCATGGGGAACTAAAAGAAAAGATCTACATGGCACCTCTAGAAGGTTTTGAATCTATGTTTAAAGAGGATGAGGTGTGTCTCCTGAACAAATCGCTGTACGGACTAAAACAGTTACCAAGGCAATGGAACGAGAAGTTTGACAACTACATGGGTGAGATTGGTTTTGATAGAAGTCACTATGACAGTTGTGCTTACATCAAGTCATTGTCTGATGGTTCTATGGTGTATCTCCTATTGTATGTCGATGACATGCTAGTGGCGGCAAAGAACAAGGAAACTATAACTGCATTAAAGGAGGAGCTAAGTAAGAAGTTCGATATGAAGGATCTAGGAGCTGCTAAAAAGATCCTGGGTATTGATATCATCAGAGATCGCAGTGCTGGTACTCTGTGGCTGTCTCAAGAAAGTTATTTAAGCAAGATCCTGAAGACATTCAACATGTCTGAAGCAAAACCTGCAGAAACTCCACTGGGAGCTCAAATGAAGTTTCGTTATGCTACAAAAGAGAAACTGGATCGAGATGAAGAGTATATGAAGTCAGTTCCTTACTGCAGCGCCGTTGGTAGTATCATGTATGCTATGATCGGTACTCGTCCAGATTTAGCCTATCCAGTAGGCATTGTGAGCAGATACATGAGCCAACCTATAAAGGATCATTGGCTTGGAGTCAAGTGGGTTCTAAAGTATATCAAGGGGACTCTGAACACGAAGCTGTGTTACAGAAAGAATGACTCAGAGTTCATTATTGAAGGATTTTGTGATGCTGACTATGGTTCTGATCCTGACAGAAGAAGATCCATCACAGGCCTGGTGTTTACCCTTGGAGGCAACACCATAAGTTGGAAGTCAGGTCAGCAGAGAGTTGTATCTCTCTCCACAACCGAATCTGAGTACATGGCATTGACATAAGCTGTTAAAGAGGCTGTTTGGCTAAGAGGGTTACTGAAAGATTTCGGTTATGAACAGAATAAGGTGGAGATATTCTGTGATTCGCAGAGTGCTATTTCACTCTCAAAGAACAATGTGCATCATGAGAGGACGAAGCACATTGACATAAGGTACCACTACATCCGTGAAGTAATTGAAGATGGAGTGGTGGAGGTGACAAAGATATCTACAGAAATCAATCCTGCGGATATCTTCACTAAGATCGTACCTGTGTGCAAGTTTAAAGCTGCTTTGAACTTGCTGCAGGTCAAGTCTGAGTAATAAAATCAGGGAAGCCGAGTCAAGAATCCAGGAAACTAAAGTCAGGTGTTACTAATCTCTCTCTATTATTGTGTTGTTTGATTGGCTTGATCCTCATGTCTTCAGGTGGAGATTTGTGGAGATGAAGACTTGAGCACCAAGCTAAAGTTTGAATGTCTAAGAAACATGTCCGTTGGAAACTAACCATGGTGAAGTAAATCAAACCAAGGTTAAGTTTATTTTTGGGACCACATTCATGGGGAATCGGCATAAGGAAACTTGCAGCGGTTCAGCCATAAGGACTATTTGTCTGTTTGTGCTCAGAAGTGATAAGGATGTTTTGGCTTTGACTTCGACAAAGCGTGGTTCGAGACTGCAACCGACATTACGGATTTGCAGGAAAGCGACATGCTGAGACACAAGGAAGCCCTAATTTTATATGTTTATAAATAAGGGGTTTCGGGTAGAGAGGTTTAACAAGCGTGAGAGAATATTCGAGATTGTAAGAAGGAGAGAAAACGTGTGAGCTTTTGGATTCTTAGTTTTCTTTTTGAGGGAGAATTCTACAGAGTGAGTCTAAGTACTAGTGAAGGGTATTAGACGGTCACTTGTAAACTCTATCTTGTAAACACAATCTCAGAATTTTAGTGGATTCTGAGCCGAGACTCGGCCCAGACGTAGCTACCCTTTTGGGAGTGAACTGGGTGACCAAACGTGCTTGTGTTCTCTCTTTACTTTTCTACAACTCATCATACCATCCTCCTCTCTCTGTTCTTTCTCTGCATCAAACATAACTCCTCTGTTTCTGAAGTTCCGCTAGAACAGAGCAAGTCTTCTCGTTTCTTGGTTTGTTGTGTCTTCTCCCGGGGAAAGTCGACGCCTTTGGGGTTAAGAGGTCTCAACAGCATATTTAAACTAATCAAATAGTATGAGCTAGTATGAGCTGGTACCTCTTTGAAGCATTTTAGAATTTTTAATAATAAATTTGAGATTTAATTACCCCTAAGTAAAGTATAACCGGTTATTATGTCAATCAAAATGTCAATTTTTTTAATCAGTTGGCTGTAAATAAACAAGGAATTAAACTAAGATGATATTTAGATTTGTTTTTTTGTCAATATAATATTTAGATATGTAATTAAGCAAATTGACTACTTTAAAATATTTTTTTTTTTGGAAAGAGTTGAAAGTCTAATTAAATTTGGCATATTGGCAGTAACTTAGTCCGTGGGAATTCCGCAACACCACGTGAGACTGATATGTACTCAGTTTCTAAAAATCAGTGGAGAGTTTGGTCAAATTATGATGCCCTCAAGTTAGTCAATCTATTACGATAGGGTTGAATTTTAATTTTGGCTCAGGCTGTCAAGCATAGAGAATGTTATGATAAAGGAAATAGATTGAGAAAATATATAGAGGAGAAATTAGAAAGCTTTACAGTATAATCAGATTTTTCTGATGGATAAGATATCGTTTGGTAAACCAATTAATAATTTAAATAAATATTCTAAAATACTCAAAATACTATTTTGAAAAGAAAAAAGTTACATAGCACCAAAAAGTAGGCTGTGAAGGTTTATTAATAGTTTAGGTAGAATTAAAAGTCATTTTTGAGATCCCTTTCTACGATTTTATGACATCATAAACCTTAAAATTGTGGTATTAATTTTAGAAATTTGAAGATAACTTTGGAAAATAAACTTAAAAAATGGTCTTCTTTTACTTTATTTGTATTGTGTCTCAGTTATGATTTGATTTGATTTTTTTTTTTGGTAATTTGAGACTACAATAGAACTATAGAGTAATTAAATATTACGTTAAAAAAAAGGTTTATGCATTGTATCGTATCCAGTGTTTAAAATACAGTTAAAAAACTTAGTGAGCAATCAAATCAAAATAAATGTAGTTTTAAAGAATTTACAAGCATTAATTTTGTTTTTGTAAACTCATCGGTTTGATCGTTCAATACAATTTCAAAGGAGACACAAACAAAAATTTTGTAACATGTTACAACTTTAATATGATCTAATTAGATTAAGATCCGTGCTAGAGCACGGGTTAAAATTTATTTTATTTATATATTTTTATATAAAATATAATTTATGTTATTGTTTTATAAATTTTTTTTGGATAAAACATTATGTAATAAAATCATATGCTAAATATGAAAGCTTGGAAAAAACACATTTTTTGTAGTTTTATATTGTTAATAATTCTAGATAAGTACCCGTGCTATAACATTGGTTAAATTTTATTTCGTAATCTATGTTGTAACCCACTATTTAACTTGTAACCAATCAATCTATCAATTTCGTAATCTATCTTTGGTAAACGTTTTGGTCTATCGATAAAATCTGTGAAAAATAAATTTGTAATATTATGTTTAAAGATCTTTGGAAACAATGTGATATATGATTAAAATCTTCCAAAAATACAGTTTGGAATATGGGATCCCTTGGAATATCAATGATTTTATTTGTTACCATTAATATATCAATTATCAATTTGAAATATCCCTAATATTTATAGGTAACCATTAATATTAATATATAAATTAATCTATAATATATCTATAACCTATTTGTAACTATTTGTAACCATTTATTAAAAATATAAAGTCTACAAAAACTATGTTGTGTACTTCCCTTTTATTAAAAAGGGGATATTTTAGTTCCATGAAAAAAATACATTTTCAAATATATCGATTCATTAGTTTATATGATATATTTAATTTTCTCTGTCATTATTTTCCAAATTATATATAAGAACTTTCATCAATTTATATTCCGTTGATGGCAGTTTAGATAGTCTTTTTTTCTTTTCAATTTCTGAAATCAGTATAAAATGTATAAAATCGAACATAGAATTAGAAAATAGAAATAATTGTAAGAACAAATCAAATAGGGAGGCAAAGTAAACTCAACTGATGAAAGGCAAAGGAGTTTCTGTAGATCTGGCCTGCGGGGATATAAGTAACTTCTTCGTTGGATGTGTAATTCTTAGAAGCAACGGCTCTTCTAATTGCAGCCCTTGCTTTCCTCAACTCTTCTTCTCTTCTCTCAAGATTTCTCCTTCTCTGCCGACATTTCATTTAATTTTGTTATTATGTTATTTAACTATATAATCGCAACTCTTACTTCATTTTTACTACTAAGATTATAAGCGAAGAAAAGATGACCAAAAGAAAAGATTATGTACGTTTCAAAAGTTGTAAGAATCATTACTATATACATATACATCGAGTACTAATATAGCATATACATTCATAATATAAGACATGCATGGATCATGCTGACATGTTAGCAGATTGTCGAAATTCATGTAAAAGTTTGAGAAAAATTATTTATTAGTCAATATTTCATATGATTTTCACCATATAGCTTTTTACGTACGTAGATTTGAAAACATTAATAGTAATCAAAGAGCAAACCATAATACATATGCATGATCATGCTAGAGATACTTACCTTTATGGAAATCGGAGGAGAGTGTATTGAAGACAAAGGTGAGGATTGTAATGCATTAGTGTGATCAAGAAGAGAGGATAGAGTAAGTGAAGAGAAGAACAGTTTAGGATGAGAAGATTCATTACTAGAGGAAAAACAAAAGACTAGGAAGATAAGAATTAGAAGAAGCACCAATGGATACCCTAACAAGCAAAATCTCTTGGGATAGCTTTTTGACATATTCTTTTCTTATATATGGTAAAAGGCTTCTCTGGATCGTCGCCTATTTTCACTCGGCTTCTTGAACCTTTTATATGCTACTTCAAGCAACTCATGTTTGACTTGGCCAGTTTTAAAATACCAAAATAACATTACTATTACATATTTACATGCACCTAACAAATTAAGCGGCGTAAAGAAGCCAACTTAGTCGACGTCATACGCTCCTTCCTACACCAAATATTTCGTGAGGGATTTCTTTCGTAGATGATCGAGTAGTCCATTTGATGGTTTTGTCGGCTAATCAGAAACTTTATAGCTATGGAAAAAAGCGCATAGTTATGTGTTTGCGAGTAAAATATGGTTTTTTTTTTTCTGACCTCAATAAAATATGGTTCAAAAACCAAAATGTTACACTCGAGGAAGATGCATAAGGAAAGTGGTAATTCAGGACAAGAAGCTGAAGATCGATGGATTCCTATGCCGGAAAAGACGATTTTGATAGCAAACAAAAAAATTTTTTTTGGATCTGATCGGAGACTCAGCTCCAGTGGAAGGCAGTGTCGACTCGATCGTTATCCACACCAACATCGTAGTTTACCACGTGTCTAATACGTGTCCCTCTCTCTAAACTTAATTGTGCTCTAGTGTATTTTGTATTAGAATATTTAGGTTAATGATTAGGCTTAAACTTGTTAGGTTCCGTTTTTTCACCTTGTATTTCTCTTTTATGCTGTCCACTGGACTTAATTAATGAAAGTTTGCCGACAAAAAAAAAAGATCATTCAATTTTGTGTCCCTTTTAAAACTCTTTTCTACTTTCTTGTATATGAATTTTATATTATGTTACTATAATAATTTTTTTTTAAAGAACAGAAAATAGATATAGTTTCAGTATTAAAAATATTGCAATCAATTACTAGCCAACATAAATAAGTGAGCAGATTGGCTTCATTACACAAAATTTGAGAGACATTTATAACTGTCCATTTGCAGGTATCGTCATAAATAAAATGTCAAAACAAAACAGCTTCCTAAAGCCTATGGGCACAAGTGGTGAGGGCGAAATATAAGGTTGGTGGTGTACAAGACCCTACTTGGTTGAGGAAGAAGGGATGCTGGTCGTCTACCTGGAAGAGTATTTGTGTTGAGTTACAAGAGGTGGTCTACAAGGGAATTTTTTGGGTGGTTGGAGATGGGACGCAGGTCAAATTTTGGACAGCAAGGTGGTTCACTGATAGACCTTTCGTGGAGTTGGTATCAGGCGAGCTCCCAGTTGGGTATGATATAGTGCGAGCATGTGACCTTTGGCGTGATGGTGTAGGATGGTGTCTGACAAATATTGTGCCATATGTTTCTGAGAACCTAAGACTAGAGATAGCAGCGGTGGTTTTAGACAAGGTCACTGGAGCAAATCTGCCTATAATTTGTCAACCAGGGTGGAGGCTCCGACTCAAAACATGGGGTCCTTTTATTCACAAGTTTGGTGTCTTCGGGCACCAGAACGAGTGCGTGTTGTTGTCTGGCTGGTTGTAAGACAAGTCCTTATGAGGAATACCGAGAGGTTTCACCTTCATATGAGTGATACAGAGGTGTGTTCAGTAGGTAAAGGGGGCATGGAGACTATTTTACATGTCCTTCGGGACTGCCCGGCCATGTCAGGTGTATGGTTGAGGTTGGTTCTTGTGCAGAAACAAATAGTTTTATTTGAGCAGTCTCGTTTGGAATGGATAGCTGGGAACTTAGGTGGAGAGATAGATACGGAGAGTCGGACTTGGCCTACACTTTTTGCTTTGGCTATTTGGTGGGCATGGAAATGGCGGTGTAGTAACATTTTTGGTGAGAACATGGTTTGGCAAGACCGTGTGCAGTTTCTTAAAGATGCTGCAAAAGGAAGTTATTGCTGCGAATGGGGTTAGCCAAAGGAAGCAGGGAGAGAGAGGGGAGAGCTTGATACGATGGTTGTGTCCTCATGGTGGATGGTATAAGATTATTACGGATGGGGCGTCACATGGGAACCCAGGGCCGGCTACGGCGGGAGGAGTGATCCAAAATGAGATTGGAGAGTGGTGTAGTGGCTTTGTTTTAAACATTGGTCGTTGTTCAGCTCATTTGGCCGAACTTTGGGGTGTTTATTATGGCATTTACCTCGCTTGGGAGAAGAAGATAACAAGGTTGTAGTTGGAGGTGGACTCGGAGAAGGTGGTGAGTTTTCTTAAGACATGAATCGGTGAGACGGTTTAGCATGTGTATTTCATGGCTTCTTATCAAAGAACTGGAATGTCTGAGTTAGGCATGTGTAAAGGGAAGCGAATCACCTCGCAGACGGTTTAGCAAACTATGCATTTACTTTGCCTTTGGGCTTTTATGCTTTTAATCGTGTACCTGAGTGTGTTGAACCCTTATTAAGGGAGGACTTGTCAAACTCTGTGAGCTCTCGACTAGTTCGCTTGTAATTTTTTAAGTTGTTTGAATTAATTGAATCGGGAGGCTTTTCTCCCAGTTTCTTACAAAACAAAAAAAAACAAAACAGCTTCCCATTTTCAGAATCTATATAAATATCTACTAATAGATATCATAATTCACAACTTATCTCTACTTTCAATACGCAAACACACAATTTATTACATAACAAAAAAAAAATGTAACTGTATAAACAATCCAGCTTTTTTTAGAATTCAAAGAGAGAAGTTAACTCTTCCGGGATCGGTCTGTCCTTTGCATTTGATTTTAGTTGGTGTTTGGGTGTTTTTCCCGGTAGTTTAACCAAATCCAAAAAAAATCTTAATTATGTTAGTTTAATAAGATGACACATGTTTTCTTTAAAATACACTTATATTATGTTATCAATACTCACTCTTTCAAAATTTATAAAAAAAACCACTAAAATTTTGAAAATTTTCCATATATGTGTGTATGCTTATAAGAATATACACAAATTACCTTTGTATGTGTGTAAAATTTTATATATATTTTATAAATACAGTATAAATACATTTTTAAAACTTTGTAAACCTTTTAAATATTTTAAAACATTATAAATATTTCGATTGAGTCTCCAAGTAGTAATTATTATCTAAAAGTACTACAAATTTAAATCAATATATTTTCTTTGGGAAAAAAACCATATAAAACTTTATAATTTTTTCATATTTAAAAAGAGGTTTTTTTTGAAAATGGATAGATGAAAGGGATATTTTTGAAAAAGGTACACCAAAAGGGATATTTCTCAAAAATTTCCTAAATGATGTTTCTTTTATTATGTTCATGTTTGTTGTAAAACAAAAGTGTACCTTCATGTATTCTAAATTAGATTAATTTTTTTTTTGTGGTAAATCTCCGGGTTGAATTGATCTGAGTGTGTAAATTGTAAGTGATATTTCTAAAGGATTTTATTAATATGTATATGTGTAACTAGAGCCTACTTGCCATGTACATATATTTTTATTTAGTTTATATTTTGTAAATAATTTATTATTTGATGAAAATTAATTCATATTTATAGTAAAATAGATAAATATGAATTATCATTGTTCCATCTTGAAATCATTGTAATATTCATTGTCAAATGGAATCTACTTGCCATGTACATATTTTTATATTTAGTTTGTTTTGTTTAGTGTTTGAAATTCTATTTTTAATTTTTAATTATCATAACAAAAAATTAAGGGATCTAAATACATTATAAGCTATTATACGATATGATTAGTCACATTGTTCCTAATTATTTAATTATTTCACACAATCTTACTTAAATCAACTTGATTTTATATGTCAAATATTCTAATATTAATAGTGTTGAAAAATAATTAAATGAGGATTTAACCCGTGTTAGCACCAATTTAATGATACTTTATTAATTCAAATATGTCTTCTTTACAACTCATCTACTATATAACCATATCATATTGTATTGCAAACTTTTTTAATTTTACATATTTGTAATATTTTAAAATTTTATTAAGTTTATATATGTTAATTACAATATTTAAATAAATATGAATCAAAGTTTTTTTTACGTTAAGAATCAAAGCTTACAGATATTAGAAAACAAAATGAGAATCAAATTATTGTTTTCTTTGTTTACAAATGATTCAGAGATAGAATGTGTGGTTAAATATATAATTATGTTTCCATATTGATTTTGCTGTAATTTTTTTAGTTAGAAAGAAATGTAAAAATTTTAGGAAATAAAATCTGAAGTAGTGCTATTTTTGGAAGTTTTTGAGGGGTTAATGTTATAAATAAAAATTTAAATAAAGAGAACTAAAAGGGTATAACATGTAATTAAAAAATCTATATATATAAAGTTACCTTTTCCTCTCTTTTGGTGCAGCCAGGTCAGCACTTTTTCTTTAATATTTTGGGTTTTTCGGATTGGACTTAGCCCAAAGTTTTTGCAGAGAAAATTCAGGCCCAGCAGTTTTTCTATCTTATTCATTAAACCTCTCTTCTCCGCACTGTCGACGACGCTCCATCTCCACCGGTTGCTCTTCTCCTTAACTCACGATCCATGCCATTTCATCATCTCATGCGAATTGAAGTCTTCTAGTCCTCTGGCAAGAACATCCGCCGTGCGCTTAAGGATCTCGTCGGATCTGCTGATTCTGGCGGCGTTCTTGTCGCGTTCATTACAGCGGACACAGGACGAGGTTGCCCGCTGAGACTGGTGAAGACGATGATACTTGCTACGACGAGTGTATTGTTCCTTGCACGTGAATTTAGAGGAGAATCGAGAAGCAACCCAACACTAATCCATGGTCAATGATTCAATCTCTCTTTGGATGCTCCAATCTCTTTCTATTCGTACGATTTTTTTTTTCAAATGGCAAACGGCTTAAGCTGCATCTCCATGAATCGATTAGGTTTAGTTCAACTAGTTTAGCATAGTTTAATTAAGGTTAGATTCACAAGATCGGTTCATGCTGTATGACAATACTATGGTTTTAAGTCTGGTATAACTGTATTGGGTCTGGTTTGGAATGGGAATTATTTATGATTATTGTAAGATACAATTGATAGATTATGTCATCNATTTTGTATTTGAAAACATTATTTAAAAGCTTTATTAACTCTGGAGCCTTGTGGATTTTGTTGCAGATGGTTTCCGACAATAAATCCCCAGAAAAATTCTTATTTAGGTGAGTGTCCTTTAGCCAAAACTGGTTCAAAGTTGACTCTTGCATTTTTTGGTCTATTCTTCTTTTCTTATTAGATGTTCAATTGTTGGTGCAGATGATTTAGTACTTGTGGACAAAATTTGCCTCAAGGATTACAAGTTTGTGCGTGGTGATGTTGTAGTGTTCATGTATGTTCCTTATGCCAAACCACGTTTGAGTCATCCTTTGACAAGAACTATATAATGAGTCTTAGTTGATTACATGTAATGTTAGTCTCCACTCTCCTGTTAATGTCTTATCCTTGATGGTTACAGTATTCTTAATCACATATTAACATAGATTTTGAATGTAGATGATGGATATGATAATGTGGTCTGGCCACCCAAAGAGTTAGCAAGATTGGTCGATAAAGCTAATTGAGAAGAAGAAGAAGGAGAATGACATGGTATGTTTCTTCCTTTTCCAAAAGAAAACTCCCTTCTTCATGTTACATTTTTTATTTAATCTCAAATCAGAATTAGTCATCACGTCTCAATGATAACAAACCGTGAACACATTCTTGTATTGGAACAATGGTTTTAGCTCATATAGTAATTTTTAGCCTCATTGTGGCTCCGATTTTATGTTTATTTCAGGTGTGGCAAACGGCTTCTCTTTACCATTTGGTTCACACTGCAGCTCTTCTTTCTGCACCTAGCACCAAATATCCCAACATTGTAAGCTTTCTCTTGTGTGTCATGTTTCTTGCTTGAAGTTCAAGCTATCGAGACCTGACAGTAGCTCCCAAAAGTTAATAACCTCCGTCGTCAGCTCAGACTTACCAACCATTATCTCCTTACCATTGATAGTAAATCTCTCAGGCGGAGTCATTGGAGATATAGCGGAGGAGGAAGGAGGCGGAGGAAGAGAAGGTGAAGAAGAGTCGAGATTGAGAAGACCATAAGTAGTTGAAGTTAGCTTAACGAAATGGTGGCTTAAGGTGGAGGCATTGAGCTGAGAAGAGAAGGTTTCATCGGTCGGATTTAGGAGACACAACCACCCATCACCGGAGATTTCGAGGATTTCTCAACGTCGACGGAGGAAACAAAAAAAAAAAGCACACAAAATTGAGTGAGAGAGACGGCGATGATGAAAAAGTGAAAAATGAGATTTTTAGATAAAAAGGCAAAATAACAAAACTGCTAATTAGATAATAAAAAACTTTTTGTTTATAAAAATTACAAAGTTAGAGATGTGACAATGCACGTGGCTCTTAATGTCCATATTATTTCTTGAACGAAACCGTTTGTGTGTGTGTACACACTATTTAATTCTTAACGAAACAGTTTGAGATATTTTTTTTTGTTTGCTTAATAGTTTGAAAAGCTTATTCTTTGAATTAGGATTAAGAATCCAAAACAAACAATTTTGGTTAGAGTAAAAGGAACCAGAAGGTCATTTTTAATATATTTCGTTAGGATGAGGTTAGACATTAGGAGTTAAACCAAAATCAACAAGTTCATGATAGATAGTTATGGTAATGAAGAAAAAAAAAACAGAATTGTAAGTAATTGAGATTTTAAAACATTTGTCATCAAAAACCACAAACTCATTACTCCAAACACAAAAGCGTTTAGAAAAATACTACACCCACAGGTTACTAAGTAAAAAAACATATAATAAAAACATTTCCTACAACCACATCTAATAAAACCAAATAACAATGAAACGACAAAATGAAAAATAATTTTAATAAACCACAACTAACGACTAAAGCAAGACAAAAAAAATTACTATACAAAACTTAACTTCTAATTCTATATTTAATGAAAACGAAAAAAGATAATGATGATTTAAATAAATTTTAAATTTTAAAAATAGACTACATTATACAAACTAGAAAAATACACCAAAAAATAAACAAACAAAAGTGCAAAGGATAAAATGAGAACAATATAACTAGATAGAAAGAGGAAAAATACATAACCAAATAACAAACTACCAAAACAACCAAAATAAAAAAAACCTCATCTAACTTCCGCGCACGGATCAAATGCTAGTGTTAATATATATTATAAATGTACTTGTAAACCGGAAAGGTACATTTCAGATAATCTCAAAACCCAATAAAAATCTCAAAACAAACAAAGGTATTTTCTCAAGACCTGCAGCTTTTCTTCATCCATAGGCCCAATTAGCTTCTCAAGCCTAATTACAATAAAACCTCTATAAATTAATAAAGTCGGGATCATGAAATTTTATTAATTTATAGAGGTTTTAATTTATCAATAAATTAATAATTATTAAATTATAGAGAGACTTTCCTAATTTGGTAAAAAATATTAAAAATAAGATTTAATCTTTATAACTAATATTTTTATAAAATCAATTACAATAAAAATAACAATTATCATGTTTTGAAGATAGCACTCAAAGATTTTTATATAGTAAAAATATTATAAATAAACTTTAATAAAAATTAATATATAGATATATACATATATTTAGATAATTTTATATAATTATTAATTTATATTATTGATAGGACCATATATTTATAAAGGAGTTTCAAAAAAATATTATTTTATTATATTATCGAATAGTATCCAAAATTACACTAGTATTATAGAGATTATTAATTTACCGAGTATTAACTTATAGAGGTGTATATGTTTCATCGACTCGATTCCTCCGCACCGGTGATTGGGTCGCAATGCTTGCGACGGGGCTCACTCTATCTTATCCCCTCTCTTTCAAAACCCAAAATCTCAAGCTCTTATCTCTTTACACGGATTCGTCTCCTCAGTCAATCGCTCGTAAGGTGCTTGCTCCAATTTCTTATTTAAATTTGCATTGCTTCACTGTACATATCGTGATATATATTTTTTTTAATTGGGTATCTACAGTTGATTAAGGAATCGAAGTTATCAAGAGTTTTCAGTCGAAAGATACAAATCGTAGACTATGCTTCATTAGTTCAAATCTTAAGCCAGAGAAGATTGCCTGAAGTAGCTCATGAGATCTTTATCCAGACGAAATCAGATAACTTGTTGCCAAATTACAGAACCCTTTGTGCTCTAATGCTTTGTTTTGCCGAGAATGGGTTTGTTCTTGGAGCAAGTACGATTTGGGATGAGATGTTAAACAGCTCTTTCGAGCCTGATCTCTTTCTCATANAAATCAAGAAAGAAAATGTGGATCTTGTAAGAATATATATTTTACATATCTGTGTTTNATCTCTGCTTATGTGAAGGTTGGTTGTTTTGATGAAGTTGCCAAAATCATCAAGGATGTAGATGCAAGGTACTCTAAGCTGCTTCCGGTTGTGTATTCACTTGCTATATCCTGTTTCGGAGAGAATGGTCAGTTTCAACTGATGGAGGGAATTATAGAGGAATTGGATTCAAAGGGAATGCCGTTAGATTGTGCCACTGCTAGTGCGGTCGTCAGATACTATAGTTATTTCGGTACTTTAGATAAGATGGAGCAGGCTTATGGCCGGCTTAGGAAGTTTGGGATTGTGATGGAGGAAGAAGAGATGAGAGCTGTGTTGCTAGCATATTTAAAACAAAGGAAGTTTTATCGGCTCCGTGAGTTTTTGTCAGATGTTGGCCTCTGTAGAAGAAACCTGGGGAATCTGTTACGGAATTCTGTATTACTTTCATATGCAGCTGACTTTAAGATGAAAAGCTTGCAGAGAGAGTTTATTGGAATGCTTGATGCTGGTTTCACTCCTGACCTTACCACCTTTAACATTCGCGCCCTTGCCTTTTCTAGAATGGCTCTCTTCTGGGATCTACATCTCACTCTTGAACATATGAGACGTTTGAACATTGTTCCAGATCTTGTGACTCTCGGATGTGTGGTTGATGCATACATGGATAGGCGACTAGCAAGAAATTTGGAGTTTGTATACAACCGAATGAACTTGGACGATTCTCCTGCTGTCTTAACTGATCCCCTTGCATTTCAAGTACTGGGAAAAGGGGATTTCCATCTTAGCTCAGAAGCTGTTTTGGAGTTCAGTCCACGGAAAAACTGGACGTATAGAATGCTCATTGGAGTTTATCTCAAGAAAAAGTTGCGGAGAGATCAGATTTTCTGGAATTACTAGCTATGCCTGCCACCTCTTTTCTGCAGAGACTGTCATGCTTTGCTCCTTATCACAATCCTGATGGTTTGAAACATTGAGGCTTGTGAGTCTTCTTGCAACTAGATTTACATTTATATCCTATATGCCTGTATTTAGTGGTTTATGGTTAAATACATAGGTATATATTACAAAGTACAGGCGCATATGCACATATTTACATTATTGCATAATTTGCATTATACCAAGTATTTGGCTTCCCCTTTTTTTGTTTCTTCTTTGAATTGATGGATCATACCTACATTATATGTATTAATGGATTTCTATACTTTTTCTCTATTTCTTTTGGTAAA
The DNA here is from genome assembly GCF_000633955.1 of Camelina sativa. NCBI lineage: Eukaryota > Viridiplantae > Streptophyta > Magnoliopsida > Brassicales > Brassicaceae > Camelina > Camelina sativa. The sequence goes on from NC_025693.1 coordinate 10,767,406, forward strand.
TAAGATTTCATGTAAAAATAAGATATAATAATGTTACAAAAGCTTCAGGAAAGCAATCGATATCAATTATAGTTATATTGTTTTTATATAAAAGCTATTAAAAACAGTTTCGAGGACAACTATATTATTTTGGGTGGTGAATATGTTGATCATCTAGGACTACTAGATCACAATCCAAAGTATATCTATAGGCTGTTTACTACTTAAATTAACTTCAACTATTTTCTTTTACTTGGTATCGGAAGAGTTGTGGACCTTCGACATATTGACTCCTCGAAAGTAAATTTGGGCAATTTACGTTAAAATAGAAGCCTAAATTTATGATGGACTATTTTTAGAAAGCTTAACTGAAATGTACGAATATAGACAGAAAGAATGAAGCGAAAGATAAGGTGAGCCACTGAACCTGCTGAAAGAGAAGAAAAAGCTCCGAGAATAAAGATGGATCGCTGGTGAGGGTTTTAAATGTAACACAACAAGGGTTATTGTGAGTGTGTTCTTGTTTTGTATTTCTTTTTTTTCACTAGGTATCTTGTATAAGACGCTTCTTCTTCTCTCTCCCTCCCTCTTATGGTCTCCTCTTAAAAGTGTCTTGCATGACCTGTTAGGAGAGGGTATAAGAGCAAGGAGAGAAGGAAGAAGTCGATTCTTCCTTCGGATATATATAACTTCTTATATCCTTATTAATTATTTTTAGATCGACTTCGATCATATCTCTCTTTTAAGGAAGAAAAATGGCATCTGAGATCTCGTGGGACGAAATCAAGAAAGAAAATGTGGATCTTGTAAGAATATATATTTTACATATTTGTGGTTTTTTGGTATAAACCACAGTTTTGAACCAGCTAAATTGGTCTTGTGGAAATTCTAACATTAGAACTATTTTGGTGACAATTTTAGGAGCGGATCCCTGTTGAAGAAGTGTTTGAGCAACTAAAATGCTCAAAAGAAGGTTTGTCAAGCGATGAAGGAAAGAAGAGGCTTGAGATATTTGGGGCAAACAAGCTTGAAGAGAAATCAGAGAACAAGTTTTTGAAATTCTTGGGGTTCATGTGGAATCCTCTCTCATGGGTTATGGAGTCTGCTGCAATCATGGCCATTGTTTTAGCAAACGGAGGAGGAAAGCCACCGGATTGGCAAGATTTTATTGGTATTATGGTGTTGCTTATCATCAACTCCACCATCAGTTTCATCGAGGAAAATAATGCTGGCAATGCCGCTGCAGCTCTCATGGCCAATCTTGCCCCTAAGACTAAGGTAGGCAAATTTTTAGCAATACAACTGCACATTCTTTTTTTTTTTGTTATCTAGTGTATGATGTTTGATTGTAGGTGTTGAGAGATGGAAAATGGGGGGAGCAAGAAGCTGCAATCTTGGTTCCGGGTGATCTGATAAGCATCAAATTGGGTGACATTGTTCCTGCTGATGCTCGTCTTCTCCAGGGAGATCCTCTCAAAATTGACCAATCGGCTCTTACCGGTGAATCCCTTCCAGTCACCAAACACCCTGGAGATGAAGTATTCTCAGGATCAACCTGCAAGCAAGGTGAGATTGAGGCTGTTGTGATTGCTACAGGTGTCCACACCTTCTTTGGCAAGGCTGCTCATCTTGTTGACAGCACCAACAATGTTGGCCATTTCCAAAAGGTACTTGAGACATGAACAACTTTTTTGGATACTGTAACAATTGGTCTTCTGTATAGGCTCTTACAGTTGGTTTTCGTTCAGGTATTGACTTCAATTGGTAACTTCTGTATATGCTCAATTGGATTGGGGATGTTGATTGAGATATTGATTATGTACCCTATCCAACACCGCACATACAGAGACGGCATTGATAATCTATTGGTACTTTTGATCGGAGGAATCCCGATTGCCATGCCAACAGTTTTGTCTGTAACAATGGCTATTGGGTCACATAGACTCTCTCAACAAGGTGCCATCACCAAGAGGATGACTGCAATTGAAGAAATGGCTGGAATGGATGTTCTCTGCAGTGATAAAACNTGAATATGTTGATCATCTAGGACTACTAGATCACAATCCAAAGTATATCTATAGGCTGTTTACTACTTAAATTAACTTCAACTATTTTCTTTTACTTGGTATCGGAAGAGTTGTGGACCTTCGACATATTGACTCCTCGAAAGTAAATTTGGGCAATTTACGTTAAAATAGAAGCCTAAATTTATGATGGACTATTTTTAGAAAGCTTAACTGAAATGTACGAATATAGACAGAAAGAATGAAGCGAAAGATAAGGTGAGCCACTGAACCTGCTGAAAGAGAAGAAAAAGCTCCGAGAATAAAGATGGATCGCTGGTGAGGGTTTTAAATGTAACACAACAAGGGTTATTGTGAGTGTGTTCTTGTTTTGTATTTCTTTTTTTTCACTAGGTATCTTGTATAAGACGCTTCTTCTTCTCTCTCCCTCCCTCTTATGGTCTCCTCTTAAAAGTGTCTTGCATGACCTGTTAGGAGAGGGTATAAGAGCAAGGAGAGAAGGAAGAAGTCGATTCTTCCTTCGGATATATATAACTTCTTATATCCTTATTAATTATTTTTAGATCGACTTCGATCATATCTCTCTTTTAAGGAAGAAAAATGGCATCTGAGATCTCGTGGGACGAAATCAAGAAAGAAAATGTGGATCTTGTAAGAATATATATTTTACATATTTGTGGTTTTTTGGTATAAACCACAGTTTTGAACCAGCTAAATTGGTCTTGTGGAAATTCTAACATTAGAACTATTTTGGTGACAATTTTAGGAGCGGATCCCTGTTGAAGAAGTGTTTGAGCAACTAAAATGCTCAAAAGAAGGTTTGTCAAGCGATGAAGGAAAGAAGAGGCTTGAGATATTTGGGGCAAACAAGCTTGAAGAGAAATCAGAGAACAAGTTTTTGAAATTCTTGGGGTTCATGTGGAATCCTCTCTCATGGGTTATGGAGTCTGCTGCAATCATGGCCATTGTTTTAGCAAACGGAGGAGGAAAGCCACCGGATTGGCAAGATTTTATTGGTATTATGGTGTTGCTTATCATCAACTCCACCATCAGTTTCATCGAGGAAAATAATGCTGGCAATGCCGCTGCAGCTCTCATGGCCAATCTTGCCCCTAAGACTAAGGTAGGCAAATTTTTAGCAATACAACTGCACATTCTTTTTTTTTTTGTTATCTAGTGTATGATGTTTGATTGTAGGTGTTGAGAGATGGAAAATGGGGGGAGCAAGAAGCTGCAATCTTGGTTCCGGGTGATCTGATAAGCATCAAATTGGGTGACATTGTTCCTGCTGATGCTCGTCTTCTCCAGGGAGATCCTCTCAAAATTGACCAATCGGCTCTTACCGGTGAATCCCTTCCAGTCACCAAACACCCTGGAGATGAAGTATTCTCAGGATCAACCTGCAAGCAAGGTGAGATTGAGGCTGTTGTGATTGCTACAGGTGTCCACACCTTCTTTGGCAAGGCTGCTCATCTTGTTGACAGCACCAACAATGTTGGCCATTTCCAACAGGTACTTGAAAAATGAACAACTTTTTTGGATACTGTAACAATTGTTCTGTCTGTCTAGGCTCTTACAGTTGGTTTTTGTTCAGGTTTTGACTTCAATTGGTAACTTCTGTATATGCTCAATTGGATTGGGGATGTTGATTGAGATATTGATTATGTACCCTATCCAACACCGCACATACAGAGACGGCATTGATAATCTATTGGTACTTTTGATCGGAGGAATCCCGATTGCCATGCCAACAGTTTTGTCTGTAACAATGGCTATTGGGTCACATAGACTCTCTCAACAAGGTGCCATCACCAAGAGGATGACTGCAATTGAAGAAATGGCTGGAATGGATGTTCTCTGCAGTGATAAAACTGGAACTCTAACCCTTAACAAGCTCTCCGTCGACAAGTCCTTGATTGAAGTGTTCCCAACGAACATGGATACTGATTCAGTTGTATTGATGGCTGCAAGAGCCTCCAGGATTGAAAACCAAGATGCCATTGACGCTTCCATCGTCGGAATGTTGGGTGATCCAAAAGAGGTACATACTTTTTTTTGTGAAATTTGGATTCATTTATAAGTTAATTACTCTTTTATATATCCTCATTATTATTATTTTTTGATGATATAAATAGGCGAGAGCAGGAATCACAGAGGTGCATTTCTTGCCCTTTAACCCTGTAGATAAACGTACAGCCATCACATACATCGATGAAAGCGGAGACTGGCATCGGAGCAGCAAAGGAGCTCCTGAGCAGGTAATGAAACTATGATGCTTGATTTTTATTTTTAATGTAACTTATAAGTATATCTTTTATCTGATACCATTAGCTTGTTTCTGTAACGTTATTTATTACTAGATCATTGAACTCTGCAATCTCCAAGGAGAGACTAAAAGAAAAGCACATGAAGTTATAGATGGTTTTGCAGAACGTGGGCTTCGTTCTCTTGGTGTTGCTCAACAGGTATATCATAGTTAGACTCATCACGTAATGGACAGAAATATCTTTGGTTCTATCTAAAAGAGTTGACGAAAATTCTTTTTGTTTTTTTTTTGATACAAATGCAGACTGTGCCTGAAAAGACTAAAGAAAGTGATGGTAGTCCTTGGGAGTTCGTTGGTTTGTTGCCACTCTTTGACCCGCCAAGACATGACAGTGCGGAAACTATTAGACGAGCCCTTGAGCTTGGTGTCAATGTAAAGATGATTACTGGTGACCAACTTGCCATTGGTATTGAGACTGGCCGTAGGCTTGGCATGGGAACCAACATGTACCCATCCACTTCACTCCTTAACAATTCAAAGGATGAATCATTAGTTGGCATCCCTGTCGATGAGCTCATTGAGAAAGCTGATGGATTCGCTGGAGTTTTCCCAGGTAATATATTGAAATAGTCAATGTTATAACTAGTTGTTGACCAATAATAATAATAATAATTCTTCAGTTACATTGTTCTAATTTGGTTTACACAGAGCACAAGTATGAAATCGTAAAGAAGCTACAAGAGAGGAAGCACATTTGTGGGATGACTGGAGATGGTGTAAACGATGCTCCGGCTTTGAAGAAAGCGGATATCGGAATCGCAGTGGCAGATGCTACTGATGCGGCGAGAAGTGCCTCAGACATTGTTCTAACGGAACCAGGACTAAGCGTGATAGTGAGTGCCGTACTGACAAGTCGCGCTATCTTCCAGAGGATGAAGAACTACACAATCTACGCTGTTTCTATCACTATCCGTATTGTTTTGGGATTCATGCTTGTGGCTTTGATCTGGAGATTTGATTTTGCACCTTTCATGGTCTTGATTATCGCAATCCTAAATGATGGAACCATCATGACAATCTCTAAGGACAGGGTTAAGCCTTCCCCGGTGCCAGATTCTTGGAAGCTCAATGAGATTTTTGCCACTGGCGTTGTTCTAGGAACCTACATGGCTCTTACCACTGTGCTCTTTTTCTGGCTAGCTCATGATACTGACTTCTTTAGCGTAAGTAGTATTACAATATCACAATCAACAACATTATGTTATTATTAGACTTGTTTTTTTAATATTAAATTTCAGAGAACATTTGGGGTGAGGTCCATTCAAGGCAATGAGGAAGAGCTTATGGCAGCTTTATACCTTCAAGTGAGCATTATTAGTCAAGCACTTATCTTTGTCACCAGATCAAGGAGTTGGTCATTCGTTGAACGACCTGGGTTTTTGCTCATAATAGCCTTTATTATAGCACAATTGGTTAGTAGCTTTTCTTGGTTCCATATTGTTATCCATTTTAATCATTAGCGTCTGAGACATGTGTCGGTTTTATGCAACAAACAAGGTGGCTACATTGATCGCTGTGTACGCAAACTGGGGATTTGCAAGAATTATAGGTTGTGGGTGGGGATGGGCTGGAGTCATATGGGTATACAGTATCATTACTTACATTCCTCTTGACATCCTCAAGTTCATCATCCGTTACGCCCTCACTGGCAAGGCTTGGGATAACATGATCCAACAGAAAGTGAGCAAATCTCGAATTTTTTCTTTTTTCGGAAAATTTACCTCAAATGCATATTAGTTGTCAGCGTCATAGCTGTTTAATCTTTTGCAGACTGCTTTCACAACAAAGAAAGATTATGGAAAAGGAGAGAGGGAGGCTCAATGGGCACTAGCTCAACGTACACTCCATGGCCTACCACCCCCTGAAGCAATGTTCCATGACAAGAACCACGAGCTCTCTGAAATAGCAGAGCAGGCTAAGAGGCGTGCCGAAGTTGCTAGGTAATAAACTTAATTTATCATTGTTAAATTTCTTACAAAATGTAATTGGACAGACCAACCAATCTAACAAGGTATCGTTTCTTGTTTGTAGGCTGAGAGAGCTTCACACTCTAAAGGGTCATGTTGAATCTGTAGTGAAGCTCAAGGGGCTTGACATTGATACCATTCAACAACACTACACTGTTTAATTATTTCTAAGATTACACCCTAATGAGTACCAAAATAAGCTATTTATTCTCCTTATATTGTTCTTAAACTTACATGTAACGAAAAGAGAGCAACAAAATGAGATATAACATATTTTTCCGTTGGATGAAATTTAATAATACCTAGTTACTTACAAAAGTTCTTTCTTTTCTTCCATTTCATCTTTTTTTTTTTGTCCAACTACAGTAAATAGATATCCGACCTTTTACCATTCGAGTATATGATATACTTTCAATAATCGACCTTCAATGTATATTAATCTGCAAAAACACTTAGAGGGGTATTCAATTTGATATTTTACAAGATTTTATGGAATTTTAATATTTTAGAATTTTTAAAAATTTAAGTGAATTTTTAGTAGTTTTTTCTAAGAAATATATATATATTTTTTCTCTCAAAAACCTAATCGCCGTCGCCAAGACCTAATTCTGAATATTACCGTTTACGTGGCCCGTCCTTCTGACGGTGGCCCCATGTATGTTTAGTCTTCAGCTTAGTTTTTTTTTTGACCCATTGAACTATGAAATAATCTAATTTATCCACAGATCTGGATTTCCTGATGGTCAACCCAAAATATTACTCTCTCTTGTCCCGGATTTACCCATTGTTGAAACTTCATGCTCATAACTTCGATTTACGTCGCTGTAAGCAAACCCTGCTATAACAGATAGAAACAATTTGAAAGCCAGACAGATACAAACAAACTGATTGGCGTTTTGTTGGTATGTTTCTGATTTTTTATAGGGTCTTTGAACTTACCAACAGTTTGAAAACAGCCTTCATACCAAGTATAACAATGATCCAAACTCTTTGGCTGTACTCAATGCTGCCACACATTTCAAATTGCATCAGGTAAGTATAAATGTACAAACCTCTGGAATATTGTTTTGTTTTTTTTCCCTGAGTCTTGATTGGCATGCTTTCGATCATCAACAGTGAGCTGCACACGTTTATTCAAAAGCCCGGAGGGTTCATGGTTTTAAGGACACAGTTTATTCAAGCTTAAGGTGAGACCGTTTTTTCCCAATGAAACACTTCTGATTAAATCTTCACCATCTTTTTTTTTTTGTTGCTTATTCCATCTGAGAAACAAAGGAGAAAATCAATGTCCATTTAATAGACACGAAGGCACATTGTTGAAGCTCCCACTATAATTATATTTGTAAACTTGTTATTAACGAGGGTTTATACTGTGGAAACATGGCTCCAAGGATTCAGAGACCGTGGGAGCAGAAGGGGCTGGAGCTAATCACTGATTTGGTATGTTGTTTTTTTAAACCATTGTCCAGCTTGTTTTAAGTTTTAAACCAAACCATGTGATGTGACACACCTAGAGGCTCTGAAAGATATGTATATTTTAAAAACATTCAGTAATTAGTACCAACTAGATATTAGAAGATTTAATCGTAAAAGCTATGGTATAAAAGCTGTAAACCCTAAATTGTTTATCATCATTCATTACTTTGCATTAAAAAAAAAAGACTGAAACAGGATAAACCTAATTCACCAAGTCACATACTCACAATCGAGTCCTCACAAGTCACGAGTTACGACTCCAATCCTCACAAAGGATTTAACTAATTGCGATGGTAAGTTGCTTATGTATTGTCAATAATTCTGTTTGGTACTTGTTATGTGTAGTCTGTAGAGTTTACATTAACATACTTTTAACATTAATCATTCGTTTTATTTTTTAAAGGATTCACATGATTATGGTGATCTGCCATCATCAATAGATTTAGAGTTTCAAAGAGTCATAGATGCTGAAAATGCTGCAAACGAACGTCGTATGTTTGAGAGAGCAGCACCAGAATCATCTAAATCTCATAAAAGAACAACAATTAATATTGATGATGATGATGTCAAAGAAGACAAAGGAAATAGAACATCAAGAGAACCGAAGAAGAGAAAGAATGGAGAACAGTCATCAAAATCTGGTAAAAGAGCTGCAATTGATATTGATGATGATGAAGATGAAGATGATGATGAGGATGTCGAAGGAGAGAAAGTAAAAGGAAAGAAAACATCAACATAACCGAAGAAGAAAAAGCAGTATGCAGATTGCTGGAAGAATTTTACATTGATTAAGAAGACTATTAATGGAAAACTTGAAGATAGAGCGCAACGCAATCACTGCAAGAGGGACTATGCATATGATTCACACAAGAACGGTACAAATTCTTACAACCGTCATATGAAAGCATGTAAGGTTCTGCTTAGTAATGCTGATATTAGTAAGGTGATGCTCAACTCTGAGGCAAGATTACAAGCTAGGAAGATTGATCATATGATTTTTCATGAAATGGTAGCTAAGTGTATCATTCAGCATGATCTCCCATTTGCCTATGTTGAATATGAGAGAGTTAGATCAGTTTGGAAGTATTTGAACGCATATGTAAAGTTTATTAGCTGGAACACAGCTGAAGCAAACGTTTACAAGTTATATGAGAATGAGATAGAGAATTTGAAGAGAGAATTAGCTCACCTTCCAGGGAGGATTAGCTTCACTTCTGATTTGTGGACTGCAATCCCTCATGAGGGCTACATGTGTCTAACAACACATTATGTTGACAGGAACTGGAAATTAAACAGCAAGATTATTGTGTTCTATGCTTTTCCGCCTCCACATTCAGGTATGCACATAGGAATGGAGATTCTAGAGAAATGGAAGGATTGGGGAATTGAGAAAAAGTGTTTTCCATCACGTTAGACAATGCTACTAACAATGACACAACACAAGAGATTCTGAAATCTCAGCTTATGTTGAGGAATGATTTGTTGTGTGGAGGAGACATTTTCATGTGCGATGCGCAGCACATATTCTCAACATCATTGTTCAGATTGGCCTGAAGGATATAGATGATACATTAGAAAAGATCAGAGAGAGTATCAAATATGTTCAAGCTTATGGAAAATGTGAGATATTGTTTGCAAAATGTGTTGAAGTTGTTGGTCTACAGTTGAAAGCGTGGTTGATTATGGATATGAGAACTAGATGGAACTCAACATACAAGATGCTTGATAGGACTCTCAAGTATCGAGCTGCCTTTGGTAATCTCAAAGTCATTGATGGGAGAAACTACAAGTTTCACCCTACAGAAGCTGAATGGCACCGTTTGAAGCAGATTTGCGAGTTTTTGGAGCCTTTTGATGAAATCACTAATCTGATCTCAGTTTCATCATATCCAACTTCAAACTTATATTTCATGCAAATTTGGAAGATCAACAATTGGTTAATATCGAATTCACAGAATCAAGATGAAGTCATCAGAAGTATGATTGTCCCAATGAGAGAAAGGTTTGATAAGTATTGGGAAGAGGTTAGTGATGTCTTTGCAATGACTACAATGTTTGATCCAAGGTTGAAGCTAACACAGGTAAATTATTGTTTTGAAAAGAACGAAAAGGGTTCTGCTCAGATAAAGATTAAACATTTGTGGTAAGCTTACTACTCTTTTTGAATCTTATGAGAATAAGTCCATTTTCACATCATCTTCTACAAAGACACGTGAAACTAATCAGAAAACTGATGAGAATGAAGGAAAAAAATGGAGTTTTGGCAACTATGATGTAAGTTCTCAGTCTCTAATGCTATTGGTTTTTAAGTTTTGTTTTGAGAAAAGTGTATAGATGTCTAGCCTTTTTTCTGGTTTAGTTACAGTTTCTTTTTGTTTTATACATTTGCAGATTTTTATGAAATGTTTTGGGTCTTGTTTTATACATTTGCAGGATTTTATAAACTTCCGCAAACAAACTGTTGTTACTAGTGGAAAGTCTTCTTTGGAAATGTATCTAGATGATCCACCGATAGACATGACTCAGTATGAGAGTTTGGATATTTTAAATATTGGAAAGATAACTCTCAACAGTATGGAGAACTGGCGTCAATGGCTTGCGACCTCCCTAGCATACCAATCAAAACAGTAGCATCTGAATCTTCTTTTAGTATTGGAACTCGAGTTTTGAACAAGTATAGAAGCCGCCTTCTCCCAAAAAATATTCAAGCACTAATATGTTGCCGCAATTGGTTAAAAGGGTTTGAAGCATATGAAAATGGTAAGCAAACAATTTTCACATTTTGGTATTGATTGTGTAACTTTTAAGTGACATATATTTACCTTGACCTTCTTATTACTTTGCCATATGTATAGGAGGATGAAGAATTTGATGGAGATGAGACACTACCTTCTTTCCAATCAATTGTTGAGATGAAGCTTGATTTGGTTGAAGAGACATCTTTACCTTGAGACTTCTGTTTTTAGCTTTCCATTTCAGTTTAATACTTTGGTTTAATGTTTCAGTTTAAGTACCTCAACTAATGCTTCAGTTTAGTACTTCTTTGATTTAAATTTCAGGTTAAACATCTTTGCTCTTCTGTTTTATCTGCTATAGTTGTTCTTTGCTCACTTCTTTGTTCGTCAATAAATTTCAAGATAGCAATGATCAAGATTGGAGAAGAATCAAGTTCTTGTCTGTATGTTCTGGAAGGCACACATAGTATCGTGCTCTTGTTTAACCACACCTTTTACATTTAGTATCTATATTATTATCATCTTCACTACCACTTTGCCGATAACGGTTACTGATGACGTTATTCTTAACCTCCTCAACTTCTTCTTCAATATCACTCTCATCTTCATTTCCGCTTCCACCCTATGAACATAACAAGAAATCATGAAGAAAAAAATCAAATCCATACCAAGATCAGAACGAGTCATCATCGACTGTCAACGAAACAGAACAAGACAACGCCCGCGGGCATGCCTGTTAGTCCGCAAGCGGATCAGAAGAAAAACAAGACCTCGCAGTCAGTCCATGCGGTCGCGGGCATGCCCATTTCACATCCTACACACAGAACTTCCCCAACCCTTTTTGGTAATCTTCTCCAAAACATTTCTACCCCACCCACAGCTCTATCTCGCACCATCTCTATTAGACAAAAAGCAAATCCACCCATTTCTACAATTTGAAAGAGTGATTATATCAAATATCTAATTAACTTTAAAAAAACGTACTAAAATGCAAACAAGCCTGTTGGATATGACTTGAATTGGATTGGGCCCATGAATTTAGGCCCAAATCAGATTAGGGTTAACTAGGGTTTTATGTTCCTATATATACTCTTGTTAACCTAGCCTCCATGTATTCTGAAATCTCTGTACTTTCTCCAGAAATAAAATCTGTCTCTTTGCCCGTGGATGTAGCCAACAGAAAGTGTTGGTGAACCACGTTAAATCTGTGTCTTGTCCTTTATGTTTTCTGTTATCTCTCTCACATCCGTTATAACAAACTGGTATCAGAGCACAAGGTTTTTTTTTCGTTCTGTATTTTTCGTGCGAATTTCGGGCAGTTTCAGATCCGTGCAAATTTGGTGCAGTTTCAGATTCGTGCAAAATTCGTCTTAGGGCACAAAGGTTATTTTTCTGCGTTCGTGCGATTTTCGGGCTGAATCAGTTTTGTTTGTTTTTCGGCTGAAACCGATTCGTACAGATTTCGGGCAGAATTAACTTTGTGTAGATCAGTGCAGAAGTAGGTTTGTGCAGGTCCGTGCAAGATCAGTGCAGAAGAAGATTCGTGCAGAAGTAAGTTCTGGGAAATTTCCGCAATTATAATCTGGTGAGGAGATGTCTGTGAATAAAGACAAGAATTCTGGGAGAAACTATTTCAGTTTCAGGTCCAAGATAGGACATCTATTTCAGTGGAAGTTTTGCTCTATGGGTGATTTGGTCTGGTGGGTCATCAAAGTTTTGATAGACACATCCATATTGAGCATTTGGTCCGTGTTGAACAGTTGGTCCTTGTTGGACATCTGGTCCGTGGTAGGCATCTGGTTGAGTAAGTATCAAGCGGTTGATACAGTTATAGAGAATCAAACCTCTAAGTTTTTAGCTAGTGGCAGTATAGGACTTGGGAAGAGAAAGAAGAACAGAAGGTGTAATCTGTTTTCAAAGGACCCTAAGTTAGATGATTTCTGTAAGTACTACACGGAGAAAGAGCACAGGAAGTCAGATTGTCATAGGAATAAACAATCTGATTTTGTAGCTGTAACATAAGATGACACCGAGTCCGAACAAAACTTTGCTCTAGTTGCTGATGGAAGCACCCATCACTCTGATGTGTGGGTTCTAGATACTAGAGCATGCTATCATATGTGTCCAAGGAGAGAATGGTTCTCAACATATACTCAAGTAGAAAATGGCCGCATCAAGATGGCCAACAGTTCTACAAATCAGCTTGTTGGGATTGGTTCGATCAAGATCAGGGCACATGATGGTAGATTCTGCACATTGAACGATGTCAGACATGTTCCATCAAGGGAGGAGAATTTGATATCTCTGAGTTTGCTTAATAACAAGGGTTTCAAGTATTCTGGTGGGAACGGAGGTCTGAGAGTCTGTCAGAGTTCTGATGTGATTCTGAAGGGTGTCTTACGTGGTATTTTGTATATCTTACAAGGATCCACAGTTGCAGGTTCAACAAATGTTGCATCTCCAGAGATTCATAAGGAGGATATGACTAAGCTATGGCAAATGAGGTTTGGTCATATGGGTGAAAGGAGAACGCAAATTCTGTCAGAGGAAGATCTTCTATGTGGTCAGAAGATCAAGAGGCTGCGGACGGACAATGGTCAGGAGTTTTGTTCATCAGAGTTCAATCAGTTGTGTAAGGATCAGGGGGTTGCCCAGCATCACACAGTCAGGAGCGCACTACTGCAGAAGGGTGTAGTTGAACAGATGAATCAGACACTGTTAGAGAGAGCGGGGTGTATGCTCTCTACTGGTAGCTTTGGTAAAAGGGTGGAGCTGAAAGGTGATTTACAGCAACACGAATAGAGCAAATAGCTACAAACAGATGTTGATACAACAGAACCAATCCAATCAGGTAATACACCATCTGAGAGTAAACGTTACAATATTGCTTTACACCAAATAAGAAGAACAGGAGTTGGATACACACAGAGTTTTGGTTTTAAGGATATTGTAAGCGTCAAGCTTCTGAAGGGGCGTCAGGCTCTTAATGAAGCATCAAGCTTCTGAAGAGGTAGCAAGCCCCTGGTGGGGCAGACGGTCTCTGATGAGACGACAGCGGAAGCTAATGAGCAGTCTCCTAGGGTGGAGTTCAGCTACACTGTGATAGTTAGAGCATTTTACTTCTGGCTAAAAATCAAGTGTAAGATATCACAAGATCAGAGAGTTATCAGTTTCTGGTGTGTTTTTACTACAGAAGGTGCACACGTCTGAGAATGCAGTTGATATGGTGACAAAAGGTTCCTCCCTAAAGTCAACAAGGAGTTGAAATTGAAGTCAATGAGATTTTGTCGTCAAGGTGGAGTATGTTCGTCTTCTGTGACTTAAAATCTCTGAAGACCTCTAGAATGTGTAAAGACCGACTCAAGGCAATTTAGGCTCATGGTGGAGTAGTTGGCCTACGTAAGGCATTTTTGGGTTTCTTCTGAAGAAGCATCTGGCCTATGTAAGGCATTTTGGATTCTGAAGAAGTATTTTACTCCAGCGAGGAATTCTAGCTTCTAGTGGAACATCTGGCTCGTTCTGAGCATCTGGCTCTGCCTCGTTTTGAGCATCTGGCTCTGGCTCGTTCTGAGCATCTGGCTCTGGCTCGTTTTGAGCATCTGGCTCTGGCTTGTTCTGAGCATCTGACTCTGGCTCGTTCTGAGCATCTGGCTCTGGCTCGTTTTTGAGCATCTAGCTCTGGCTCATTTTTGAGCATCTGGCTCTGGCTCGTTCTGAGCATCTGGCTCTGGCTCGTTTTGAGCATCTGGCTCTGGCTCGTTTTAATCATCTGACTCGTTTTGAGCATCTGGCTCTGACTCGTTTTGAGTATCTGACTCGTTTTGAGCATCTGGCTCGTTGGAGCCTCTGGCTCGTTGGAGCTTCTAGCTTGTTTAAGCTTCTGACTCGTTTGAGTGTTTTGCTCGTTTGAGCATTTGGCTTCTGAAACAACAATACCTTCTTTGTTGAAGGAATATTTGGCTCTAGTAGGAGCATCTGGTATATGACTGTTGTGTCGACATCAACAAGGTGGGAGAAGATTCTTATATTTATCTGGTGTTGTATGTAGACGACATGCAGATAGCTGCCGAACAGATGAGTGATATATAGAAGTTGAAAGATCTGCTAAGTGCTGAGTTTGAGATGAAGGATCTAGGCGCAGCAAAGAAGATTCTAGGAATGGAAATCCTTAGAGACAGAAATCAAAAGAAGTTTTTTTTTGTCATAGAAAGGCTACATTCAGAAAGTGTTGAATAGGTTTGGTATGTCATCATCAAAGCCTGTTGACACTCCGAGTGCTGTTAATCTTCATTTTACCATGTTTGCTCATCAGTCTGAAGAGGAAAAGGAGTATATGTCTCGGGTTCCTTATGCTAGTGTTGTGGGAAGTTTGATGTATGCAATGGTCTGTACAAGGCCAGATCTTGCACATGCAGTTAATGTTGTGAGCAGGTTCATGGGACAACCAGGAAAAGAGCATTGGCTGGCTGTGAAGAGAATTTTCAGGTATTTGAAGGGTACATCTGATGTTGGCCTCATATATGGAGGTGAGGCTCCGAGCCTGGTTGCAGGCTATTCTGATTCTGATTATGCAGGAGATGTAGATAGCAGAAGATCGATGACTGGTTATGTGTTTACCTTGGGTAATTCTATGATCAGCTAGAAAGCAACTCTGCAGCCAACTATGACGTTATCAACTACTGAGGTAGAGTACATGGCCTTGACAGAAGCTGCTAAGGAAGGTATATGGCTAAAAGGATTGATCAGCGATCTGGGTTTGCATCATGATCAGGCTACAGTGTACTCTGACAGTTTGAGTGCGATCTGTTTAGCCAAGGATCAGGTCCATCATGAAAGGACCAAGCATATTGATGTGAGATATCATTTCCTGAGAAATCAAAAGCGAATTTAAGTGAAGAAAATAGGGACATCTGACAACCCTGCTGATATGTTCACTAAACCGGTTCCTCAGAGCAAGTTTAAACATTGTTTAGACTTGTTGAATATCTCAAGCTGTTAATCGCCCATGTGGGCGATCAGGCCCCCTGATGGGGCATCAGGTCTCTGAAGGGATAATAGACCTCTGATAAGGCATCAGGTCCCTGAAGGGACATCAGACCTCTGATAAGGCATCAGGTCCCTGGAGGGACATCAGGCCTCTGAACATGCATCAGGCTCCTGATGGAGCATCTGTTCCCAGTGGGACAATCTGACTCGGCGAAGTATCTGACATCTGATATAGCATTCTGGAAGCATCGGACATCTGACACAGCATTCTGGTTTGATGAAGTATCTGACATCTGATACAGCATTCTGGCTTGATGAAGCATCATACATCTGATGAAGCAAAGGAGAACTCTGATATGTTTGTCTGTTACATTTGTCTGGTGGAGAAGTCTGGTACATCTGGCACTGTGATCAGTGCATCCGGTACATCTGTCTGTTTTGGAGGATTCAAGTCAAGGTGGAGATTTGTTGGATATGACTTGAATTGGATTGGGCCTAAGGGCCCATGAATTTAGGCCCAAATAAGATTAGGGTTAACTAGGGTTTTATGTTCCTATATATACTCTTGTTAACCTAGCCCCCATGTATTCTGAAATCTCTGTACTTTCTCCAGAAATAAAATCTGTCTCTTTGCCCGTGGATGTAGCCAACAAAAAATGTTGGTGAACCACGTTAAATCTGTGTCTTGTCCTTTATGTTTTCTGTTATCTCTCTCACATCCGTTATAACAAAACCCATAACAATTTGCATAAAAGGAATTGATGTTACATTTAAATTTTTTCTTTGTTGCTTTTTTAATCGATGTCAAAATTAATATTCAAATAAATCTATAAAACTCAGTAAATAATGATTTGGAAAAGAAAAAAAGAAAAAAAAATACTAAGGATTAATGAAGAAGAATAGCTAATGCCTAATGGTGGCGAGGCCGGTGACCCCTTGGTCCATAGTAATCTTCATGGATGTTAGGCAACGAATGATGCGCTTTCTTAGAACCTTGATGATGAACTCTCTGCTTCACTTTGTTTACAGCTACTAGTTGTTCATCATGTCCAGTAATACTCGTTGCATAAAAACTTTGAACCACCTATATGTATTTGCAATATAAACGAACCATTGAGAGTCCAATCGAGATAAATCATAAGGGATAAATAAAAACAGATAAAATTATTATAAAATAAATTTAGGAAAAGAAAAAGAAAAATCTTAGGTGGACAAATATTTTTTAATATCATTTGTTGAATCTGCTACGTATTTAGTAGATAGCTCACCTTAATTTTATGACTGATGAGTTCTCTCACAGTTTTTACAATCGAGAACCTGCAAAATATGACCCTACCTTATTTGTATCTCCACTACCACGCAAATCTTAATAATGTTTAAACTAGAAAACTCCAAATATGTAAAAAAGACATAAGTAAAACCAAATATATTGTACTTTATTACCTTCAACCGGCGTTAATAGAAAAAAGATGAGCAATACAGAAATGAACAAAGATGATCTCATTTCAGAGACGTATTTTATAGGTAGAGAACGAAGATGTAGAATCGTTGTATTGTTCTATCTTTTATTGTGAAGAAACCAGGTACATAGAGAATAAATTAAGATGTATTTATAGTTCTTCTCAAGTGTTTGTATTGTTTTTTCTATTATATTTTAAGTATGCTGTGCATATAAAACTCTTTAAACAGGATCACACACTTTTCCATAGTTTTTGTAAATGTTGCAAAAAGGGCAATCATTTTTCGACATTGACATTGGTTAATTGGAATGAAGTGATTATTAAATATTTTCCTTAAGAGTACTCATGTAAATAAAAATTAAAAATCATAGAATCAATGCTTCTCTATCTGTCTCTCTTAAATTTTAAATTTAATTCGAAAATTATAAACTTGTAACTAAAAGATAATTTATTATAATAGAAAAATAAACTTAGTCTGGCAAGCATTAGTTAGCTTTTACTAAATTTAAAAGTTTCATAAATTTAATTAATTGTGTCTATTTTGTTCTAGCTAGATGATGAATGCTTAAGCAATTTTGTGGAAGTGTTTTTAGAAAATCATTTAGAAAACAGATATAAGTTAGAAGCAATATATATTTACACATATATGTTATGAACCACAATAATTTAATACATATTTTTAATATTTCAACTAAAAATAAAAATTGTATAGGTCGAAAGTAAACAGCATATATCACTATTTCTATTTTCCTTTTTTTTAAAACAATTTCAATGGAACAAAATAGTTTCTAATTTTGTGTTGTCAAAAAAAATCATAAATATATGTCTTTCAAAATTAAATTAATCACTTTCAACATCTCACATATATAATCTCACATCGCTTCTAATATTTCTCATATATACATATATGTATATATAATGATTCCATTTTTATAAGCAGGACTTTAAAAAATAAAATACAAAAATTAGTATACAACAAAAATATTCTGAATCACATAATTGGTTTGTGAGGTTAGTCGTATACAAAAATGATCAAAAATAATTTAACTGTTCTTAGTTCATTTAGACATAAACTTTAAAATAAAAATGCAAACTTGTAAATCAGAATCGTAAGTTTCCAGTGAATTTTTAAAGAAAAAATTTAAAAAACGTTAACCAAGTGGGATTCCAATTTTTTTTTTTTTTTTTTTTTTTTTTTAATTTTACTCTTATTCCTTAAGTAAACTAAATAAAACAGGCCGTCGTAATTCTTTCAACTGGTTATGATACAACATACAACACAAGTACAAGAACAGTTCATTTTTCTTTTCCTAAATCAAAAGATTTTTAATCTGACACATTTTAGCAGTTACAGTTTCTAACAATTTTAAATTGCCCACCTGCTGTTTTAAAAGGAAATAATAATAATTTTAAAATAGTAATAGAAATATAGATTTTTGCGTTTGGTGAAATGAAACCCGAGAAAAAAAGACAAATAACCTTTTATTTAGACCAAATAAAGAAAGGAGAGGGACAAAATCGCACATAATGCTCTCTTTGCTAATTTAGTGGCATGCGTTTTTCTGGTCTAATTTATTTTAATTTTATTTGCTTCTCCCACTTTGACTTGTTTTTTTCGGTTCTATGATCTATCTTGTATTTCCTCCGTTTCACTTTAAGTTAAATTTTATCAAAATAATTTTGTTTCATTTAAGTAATGTTTTCAATCTTGTATGCAAAATTTTGACTAATCATATTTTATATTGTATTTTTCTATTGGTTGAAATTATTTTATTTATTGATGCTTTTTATGGAATAAGAGGTAACTTATATATATATATATAATTTATGTGTAAAAAATTTAAATATATAACATCCACGAACACAAAAAGTGTGTTTTGGGGATAGGTGTCAATCAACACCAGGGAAGTGTCAATCGACACCAGCAAATTTCAGTTCGATCGGATTAGTTTGATTCGACAATTTGATTCAGTTTGCTTCAAGTGGAAACCTTAACCAACATATTTAAGCTGGCGGTCGACGTCTTGGGTGAGAAAAATCTATTTTTGTCGCCTCCTTAGTTTTTGTTGTTTCAGAGAGTGAGAAGGAGGAAAAGAGAGTGTTCTTGAGAGTTTCGGGTTTTCTTGGCTGTGTTGGTGAGATCTGTTGCTGTGTGTAACATCCGTGTTCCGGGAATAAAGTTTGGGATATGTTGAGTAAACCAAAGGAGTGGATTTTAATTGATTTTGGTTTAATTAAATCCTGTTTTAATCTAATTAAACCAAAACCCCTAATCTCCCTCATAAAGTCACGCCTATTCTCTATGTTTTTGCTATTGTCGACATTGTTATGAGAGAAAGGGAGAGAAAGGGAGAGAACTCTTGGTTATTTGGTGTAAAGGAGGAAGAGAAGGAGATCAAGCTTTTTCTTTAGAGTAATAAGAGAAACAGAACTGTCAGGGTTTGGGAGAAGGAGGATCCGATTACTCAAATGTTTGAAAGGTATTGATTTTTGGTAGGGTTGTAGCTAAGCGATTTTCATACACTCTCCTTTTACAGAATTGAATTTTAGTTAATATTCTAGAAGATATCGGCAGTTTCATGGGGCATTTCTTCTCAGTCGTGGATTGAGACGAGCGGGTGTTTCGGGATCGATTGCGGTTTCATCTGAGATCTGATCATGCTGAAATTTTGTTGGAAGCTTCTGGATGTCTAGACCTTGATTTTAACCGAAGGGATTGGAAGGTTGACGGTTTGTTTTGATTTCGTGGTTTCACTTGTGAGGTTGTTCTTTTCTGTTTTTTCTGCTAGTTTGTTTTCAATGTTTGTTTGTTGTTATGATTGGTTGTAGGATCGAGTTTGGTTGTTCTTGGATATTGGAGGGCTTCTCTTTTGGTTGTAGTTATTTTTCGTGAATCAATTGGTAAGGTAAGTGCGTGACCATTAGCTTATCTAAGCGATCGAGTTATATGACTTGTTTTGTGTGATGATGTGTAGGTGTGGTGAAAGTGTTATTGGTTGTTCAGTTTAATGGTTGGTTTGTTATATTTTATTTGTAGTTGTACTCTTGATTTGCTTGTGTGTATAGCTCGTAGATGGGAGGATCGCCTCACTGGGTATTTCTGGTAATACTCACGCATCTCATTGTGTTTGTGGTGCAGGTAGAGGCAAAGTGATGCGACCTGGCCAACCGGACCGGACGCATACACAGACAAGGACACAGACACAGATGCGCATGCGGACACGTTCGAGGCCAGTTCGGGACAAGGGACCAGGAAAGCAGCCCAAGTACCACAGATCGTTCTTGGAGCCACTACAAGGAGCAAGAGTGCTAAGAGGAACCTCCGGATCAAGTGCAACCTGTTCGCCGAATGGTTCCTCCAAGANCGATTGGGTTGTATGACTTGTTTTGTGTGATGATGTGTAGGTGTGGTGAAAGTGTTATTGGTTGTTCAGTTTAATGGTTGGTTTGTTATATTTTATTTGTAGTTGTACTCTTGATTTGCTTGTGTGTATAGCTCGTAGATGGGAGGATCGCCTCACTGGGTATTTCTGGTAATACTCACGCATCTCATTGTGTTTGTGGTGCAGGTAGAGGCAAAGTGATGCGACCTGGCCAACCGGACCGGACGCATACACAGACAAGGACACAGACACAGATGCGCATGCGGACACGTTCGAGGCCAGTTCGGGACAAGGGACCAGGAAAGCAGCCCAAGTACCACAGATCGTTCTTGGAGCCACTACAAGGAGCAAGAGTGCTAAGAGGAACCTCCGGATCAAGTGCAACCTGTTCGCCGAATGGTTCCTCCAAGATCATGATCCCGCCGGTCAAGGAACACGACCGAACAACTCGTCTCAACACTCCGAGGTTGTTCGGACGGTCTTCACCATTACCCAAGGGTGAAGACATTAAGACGTTACGAGGCATGGTACTCTTTTTCCTTACTCGGGTTTGTCCCACAAGGTTTACCGAGAAGGTTTTAATGAGGCCGTGAACTCTATCGCATTGCCCGTCCGAGTGACGTGGCAATCCTATCCTCTTTCTTTACTTTGTTTGAATATCTTTCGGACCGTTAAATTTTGCTTATCTTTGTCTTTTCTTTAGGGCCATGTGTAAGGTTGGCGTTTGGCCACGTTTGATTTAGGGTTAAGAGTTCCCTTGCTTAGCTTGGCTATTTAAGGGCTGTGAACCTCTTTGTAAAAGTTAGCCTAATTTGAATAAAATTATAAAAGTTGTTCTTTCTCTCTTTGTTCTCTCATGGAAACGAAAACCCTTAATACGCTTTGAACCGGGTTCAAATTTTTAAGTCTAGCCGTATCACGAGTCCTTACATAGCTCGTGTGTCACTACATCAATCCACTCTCCATCCCTTGAGATCAGCTCGGGTCGAGTTACTTACCGAGTCGATCTCCTGCTCCATCGCTCCCGGAACCGCCGAGTCGAGTTACTTATAGGATAGGTTCCTCCGTTCTACTATTCGTTCGACGTCCGTTCACCGTTCCGCGTCCACAACCTCACATTCGACCGTTGTTCATCTCGCTAGGTCGCCGTCCGTCCGTTGTTCAAACCGTCCGTCCGTTCGTTGACTGAGCCGTCCCTCCGTCTGTGGAAATATCCGTCCATCCGTACGAACGCTACCCAGGGTCGCATAACAAAGTGTGACCATGGGATCATGACAATGAAGAGGAGGATGTTCTAGGGACTTAGTTGTTATGCTTTGGTTTCTGCTAGGTTGTTAGAATTGGAATCTTGATGTTAAAACCATGGTTTAAGTTGCTAGCATTTTGGTCTATGATTCTGGTAATTGTTGGTTTATTATTATTGGTATTTTCAGCTGCTTATTTTGTGTTTTGGGTTTCTAGATATATAAATAAATATTTTGGGTTATTTATTTATTATTTATTATTTATTATTTTAAAAAACGGGTCGGGTCGTTTCACTGTGAAAGGAAGTGCTGTTGCTAGGAATGAAGGATAAGCTTTCTAAAGAGTTGGATTCGTCGTTTTTGGGTCAGATCTTCCTGCAAAAGAGGTGAGTGCATGACCAAAGCTGATCTAAGCCTGAGATCTCCTTAGTTTTGCTTGTTCTATGTTGTTTGTGGTGTTTTTCTTGCTTGTTTTGGTTGTCATATAGTTCCTATAGATTCCTGAAGCTTTTGGACGTATTAAAGTTGGTTAAAAACGAAGTTTTGACTTTCGGTTTTGAGCAGAACATGTTTGTGGAGTCGGTGTTGATCGATACCAGGTGGGTGTCGGTCAACACTAAGATGTAGACGGCACAAAGACTTGGCAAGTGTTGGATCGAGGGTTTCCGGGTCGAGGAGGAGTGTCGGTCGACACTGAGGAGCAGGGTCGGTCAACACCAAGGAGGTGTGTCGATCAACACTGGGAGGCAGTGTTGGTCGACAACAGCAGTTAGTGTCGGTCGACACCAAGCTGGTGTCGGTTGACACCCACTTGTCAACAGGCGGCTGGCACTTGTTTCTTTGGTTTATTGTGTTTGTTTGTGTTGCTTAACATTAGAATCTCAGTTGCTTGTGTGTATAGCCCAGTAGATGAGAAGATTACCTCACTGAGTGTTTATGACAATACTCATGCATCTCAATTTGTGTTTGTCGTTCAGGTAAAGGCAAAGTGTGATCGTGCAATCAAGGCGATGAGGAGGAGGATGTTCTAGAGACTTGATTGATTGGGGTCTAGTTATTGTTAGATTGCTAGAGTTGGGTCGATAGAACATTGTAGGATGTTGAATTTGGCTATTGACTTTATTGGTTTGTTAGTTTATTTCATTGTCAGATTTTTATTGGTTTAATGGTATTGTTTGGCTATCTGCTGTTGTTGATTGATGTTTGGTTGTTAGTAGTGGGTATGAGACCACTAGAGATTATATTATATAAAAAAAACGGGAAAGGTTGTTTCAAAATATCATTTTATACCATGTACAGTAAGGATGTTGAATAAAATTTTCAACTTTTTAACTCATACAGTGAATCTGTTAAGTTTTTTTTTTAAAAAACCTATGGGAATCAAACTGAATTGAAAAGATTCAAGAAAATGGGATCGGCATTGCCACGTGATGAAGTATGAGAGGAGAAGATGGTGAATAGGTTGTGGATAGTTGTTTTTTTTTCTATGTGGGAAGGTTTGCTTTATTCTCATTAGCTAATGATAGTTTTGTGAGTCTTTTAATCTCCTCCTAATTATTTGATCTCAATTATTTTAAATTATTTTTTATATAAAATCAAAAGTATACCAAAATTCATCATTTTAAAAAATTCATAAGTAGAGACTCTTCTTTTTTATTTTGGACATAGAAAAAAAAACACTTTTGAATAAAATTTTCTATTTTCCTTGAACCGATATTTTTTTGTGTGATTAAACTTCATATTTTTACTTAAAAAATAAAAATTAATTTCAATTATTAATTAAAATAGAAAATAAAATTGTATAAAATTATTTTTTTAGTTTTAAATTATTTTAATTAATCAATATTTGTTATTAAATGTAATATCCATGTTCCGGGAATAGAATTTGGGATTTGTTGATTAAACAAAAAGTATGGATTATAATTAATTTTAGTTTAATTAAATCCTGGTTTAATCTAATTAAACCAAAAACTCTATTTGTTATTAAGAGGATGCCTCCTTGCTCTTGTTGCCGTGAACTGCTGAAAGAAAAAAAAGAGAAGAAACTATCATTCACTTGTGAGAAGGAGAGCAAACTTGGTTTTGGTGTCTAAAGC
The DNA here is from genome assembly GCF_000633955.1 of Camelina sativa. Classification (NCBI taxonomy): domain Eukaryota; kingdom Viridiplantae; phylum Streptophyta; class Magnoliopsida; order Brassicales; family Brassicaceae; genus Camelina; species Camelina sativa. Next base: position 10,791,082 of record NC_025693.1, read on the forward strand.
AAAAGAAGCAGAATCATTAGAGTTTGAGAGGAAACGGTTTCGACGTATCAATTTGTTGCAAAGGTAACAAAATTTGATAGAGTTATACCCAAGTCTTTCATCGTGAAACTCCGTTTTACAGAAGCTGATTTGGATTTAACCTCTGTGAGTTATTGGCAGTTTCATGGGAGACGTTCTCTCAGTCGCAAAGTGAGACCATCGGATGTTGGAGATCAGCATAATTCCTCTGCAGATCCTGAGCCTCCTTCATATTCAGCTTGAGCACCCGAATCTTCTCCGTGGTCTCCTGAACAAAACTTGCACCCATTATGCTCATCTCCCCCACCTGAGTCCAGCATAATCGTGTGCGACATGGCCTCCCATACAAATACTCGCCTGATAGCTATTGTTGTAAGCAAAAATTGTAACATCCGCGAACCAAAATCCTGGTTTAGGAATTGCATCGGTCGATGCACATAGTAGTGCATCGGTCGATGCAAGGTTGGTTTTTCTGCGGACGAGTTAAGTTAAACGCTGCGTTTTGGGTTAGGGAAAACCTTTAACTCGTGTTTTTGTCTCATTCGACGAGATTGGCCGTTTTTGAGTGAAAAGAAAAGATAGAAAAGGTTCTTAAGAGTTCTTAAGCGTTTTGGGAGATTCTTGGAGGTTTGTGGCGTTTTCTGGTGAGATATGTGGCTGAGAACGTTGTAGAAGCTTGCTAGGAGCGTTGTTCTTGCTTGTTTGAGGTTCAGGATCGTCTTGACAAAGGTAAGTGGATGACCATGACTTATCTAAGCTAGAGATCTCTCTGATTTGCTTGTTATGTGTTGTTAGGCTTGTTAGATTGTTATTTGGGACGTTAGGAAGCTTTCTTGTGGCTTGGGATCGAGTTTTGTGGTTGTAGGAACGAAGATCGGGCGAGAAGCTTCGGGGAAAACACGATGCTAGGCATTGCATCGGTCTATGCACTTTGTGCGTCGGTCGATGCAAGAGCGAGGACGGCGCGTAAAACCTAGGGTTTTCGTGCTATGTCGAGCATGCGTCAGTCGATGCAATGGGAGCATCGGTCGATGCAAGTTAACCTTGCATCGGTTGATGCATATCATGCGTCGGTCGACGCAACCCCAACTGGTGTTGGTCGATTCATGCTTGGTGTCGGTCGATGCAGTGTCCTGGTTTGTTATTGTTGATTGTTGATTGATGGTTAGAGATATCTCTATTGCTTGTGTGAATAGCCCAGTAGATGGGAGGATTGCCTTACTGAGTGTTTATAAAATACTCATGCATTGGAATTTGTGTTTGTGGTGCAGGTAAAGGTAAAGTGTGATCGTGGAATCAAGGCAATGAAGAGGAGGATGTTCTAGGGACTCGATTGGTTGTTGTCTGGCATTGCTAGGTTGCTAGAGTTGGGTCATTAGAAACATTGCTAGGTTGCTGGTTCTATAATTCCTGTTGGTTGAACTTTTGTTATTGCTTAAGTTATGATTATTGGATTATTATTAGTTATTTATTGGTTAATGATATTGGTTATTTCCGCTGTTGATTGTGATTATGGTTAGGTGGCTAGTAGGTATGGGACCACTAGTTGTAGTTAATTATTATTATTTGTTTTTTTTTTTTTTTTTTTTAAAAACGGGTCAGGTCGTTTCAGTTTGGTATCAAAGCCCTTACGGTTCTAGGTTTGGGTTCACTAGGCTTTGTACTGTAGATGTTTGGGATTTTCATGCTTTGATTGATTATGTGAGTTAGTCAAGTGTGTGTGGCATGGAGTCCTAGAACATCCTCTTCGAGCCTACAGTGTGAATCCACGGTGAGTTGGTATTTTTTCTGTGTATTTGTGTTATGAAAGAGTTTGCTTGTTAGCCTCTGTTCTCGGAAGTGCATTGGTTAAAGGGGTTTGAGTTGTTGGTCGTGGACGGGGACGTGGTCATGGTCATGGCCGGGCGGGTCCCGAGACCAGCGAGTGTGTGGTCCAGAGTTCCACAAGGAGGTACGTCAGAGGGTCGTAAGCATATCAGGACGGACCAGAGGGGGGGGGGGTTAGCCGGTGAGTGTGTCGGGGGTGCTAGGAACCCAGATGTGGGGTTGCAGCGGGTGTAGCCCAGGGTCGAGATGATTGCTTTGCGGATCTGTTGGCGTGCTGTTGGAGCAGTTACCGAGAGGGGTACCAGTGCAGGCTCCAGTTGTACCGCATGTGGCGGGGTGCGGCCGAGGGCTGCGGATGTTGAGGACTTTCCTTCTTATGATAGGATGATGGAGCAGTTGTAGATGCGAGATTCTTTCTCGAGTGGTATCGAGCCTAGAGAGGTGGATAGGTGGACATATGCAGTTGGAGCAAATATTTTTCTATTTGGTGGTTAATCCAGTTGTATATTAGAAGTTGAGTGGGAAGGTGTAACATTGCAAAGTTATACTCGGACCACAGGAAGTACTTTTGGTCGGAAGATGTTTATAGTCTGCAAGGATTGTTGCTCCTGAGAGGATGGTGGTATCCCTGAATACCGATAGCTCGAGGGGCTAGGGGCTCCGAGAGTGGCAGAGGGGATTATGTTTCCCTGAGGGGATGAGTAGTTCCTCTGATATAGAGATCTTGAGGATTGTGGTCCAAGAGTGAGACAGTATAACTCGAAGACGATGTTCTGAGAGTGAGATCGGTATGGCCCGAAGGTTGCGACCTAAGGATGGAGGAGTTTGGAGCAAGAAATGCCTAGGATGTGAGTATAAACATAATGAAGAGATGTAGACCTCGATAATTGATAGTGGTATAATCTTGGATTTTAGTTGTGTTGGCCGGTGGGCCAGGATTTTATGACCAGTGCTGATGTGAGCACAGGACCGGAACCTGACCGAGACGCACCGGACGCGACCAAGACGCCTGACCGAGACGCACCGGACGCGACCAAGACGCCTGACCGAGACGCACCGGACGCGACCGAGATGCACCGGATGCGACCGAGACGCTTGCATTGCGCACGGCCAAAGTACCAGAAATCCTCCCGGGAACCACAACAAGGTCTAGGAGCTCCTCCAAGTCCACCAAGCAAAGGATCAACCTCTTTGTCCAAGCTTTCGTTCAAGACCGCGACCCAATCGAAGAAGTCCGTGAAGAGACCGTTCGCACGGCCTTCATCCTTACCCAAGGATGAAGGCAACCAAGTCGTTAGAGCAAGGAATCATACTCATTTTCCTCACTCCGGGTTTGTCCCACGAGGTTTACCGGAAGAGGTTTTAACGAGGCGAGGAGCTTTAATGCAAAACGTTTAAAGCCAAGACGTTTCCCACGCCAAGGCCGAAGACGTGTCTTTACCTTACTTATGCTATGCGTTTTGATTGAACTCTAGATCCTTCTCTTTTATAATGTTAAATAGAGTGTTTGTGGTTGTGTTTAAATCACTTAGGAGAGCGACGTGTTCTATTCCAAAGAGAACACGTCAAAGGACGTCGTGTGCGGACCATTACGAGTCCGCGTGTCCTTAGGCCTCTACTAAACCTAGCTCTATTTAAACCCCCTCTTATCTTCTTATAACCTCAGACTTGAATGAAACAAAAACATTTCCAAACAGAGATTCTTTGACTCTTGTCTCAATCCTTTCCTTAGACTCAATCCGGGATTGATCTACCGAGAGAACCTTAGCCGACCTCGAACCGGGTTTGACGTTCGCTAGTCTGACCGTATCGTGTGGCGATCCATCCCTCACGTGTCGTCATTCGTCCCACCTTTGCTTTGCATCGTAACCTCTCGCAACCATTGTCGTTCTGCATCGTAACCTCTCGCAACCATCGTTGATCCGCATCGTAACCTCTCGCAACCATCATCGTTCTACATCATAACCTCTCGCAACCATCGTCGATCCGCATCGTAACCTCTAGTAACCATCATCGCATCATCATCGTAGCTGCTCGCAACCACCGTTGTTCCGCATCGTATCCACTCGCAGCCTCCTGTAGCCGCTCGTAGCCTCCCATATCCGCTCTACCACAACGAGGTTAAAGCTCGAACTCTCAATCCGTTAGTTGGTTTGCCTCAATCTTCCTCCCTAGAGACGTTTCACCATGCCTTGACCGAGGAAAGTCATCCCTAGCTCGACCGGCCCAAGAGCGTTTGATTCCATCCGTACCGCAAGGTGTCTGGTGCTCGCATCAGCTGGTATCAGAGCTCAACGTTCCTAACCCAAAGGTTGTGTCTTTCTAACCCAAAAACTCATCTTCTTTGATTAAAGTTTGGATATTGAGCATATCTAGTAGTCTTGTTTGCTTTATCTTGTTCCGCATGTTTCGTTTAGTCATTTGGTTTAAATTGGTGCATGTGTAGTTTTGTTAATCGATCGTTTAGGTTATCTCGTGTTCATCCTGTTCATAATTTTGTTCATCCTTGTTCTTGCATAAACGTTGCTAGATCGATAAAGGTCGTGTTATGTTTTAGCGTTCTTGTTGTGGTCCAAAAGCACTTTTTGTCGTTACCCGCTTTTGCTTTTACTTTTGTTTAGTCATATGTTTGCTTTTGTGTGCTGTCATCAATCATTGTGAGACGAGAGAAAATATCTCCTTGTGGTCCTTTGAATGTAAAGATACTCACGCATATCCGTTTTTGTTTTTTTTTTGACGAGGTTTAAATTCAGCCAAACCGCGTTTTGCTATGAGCCACGTCACCAAAGTATGACCATACGATCTCTATGGCTGAACAACAACCACTGGAGAACCCTCTACCTCAACCTGAGATTGGAGTTACACTCGGAGCCCTATGCAATGGTATTGAACGATTGGCGGAGCATATGACGCGCCTTGAACTTTTAAACCCTCTAAGAGAAGATCCCTTGCCCATGCGGCGTCAACATCATGAGCCGGAACAAAGCGACCAGTCCGACAAGGATTATGAGCCGCAGCCCAAGCGACGCCACCGATGTGACAACAATTATGACAATGCTCCGAGGCCTCACGAACCTGTTCACAAGATGACGGCACCAACATTCGCCGGCAAGTCTGATCCGGAGGCCTATCTTGAATAGGAGAGCCGAATGGATCACCTCTATTCGTGTCACAACTATCCGTAGCTACGAAAGGTCAACTACGCTGTGGCCCAGTTCACCGACTACGCCCTCACTTGGAGGGATCGACTAGTGGCTGAGCAGCACCGCAGTCACGACCGACCGATCACCGTTTGGGAGGTCTTGAAAGCCGAAATGAGGAGGCGATATGTTCCACTATTCTATCACCGAGAGCTCCAAAAGAAGTTCCGGAGGCTCACTCAAGGCACGTGGTCCGGTGAAGAATAATTTGAGGAGTTCGAACCCTTACGCAATCGGCTCTAAGTAGAAGACACTGAAGAATCTCTCATGGCGCAGTTACTTGACGGATTAGAAGACCGGATTACGCGCAAGGTCGAATGCCAGCCTTACCAAGGCTTCTAGGAGTTGTTGCACCTATCGGTGCAAATTGAGGGACAGATCAAAAAGAAGAACGCCGCCTCAAGTCGCACCAGAACTCAAGAAGTTCCAAGCTGGTTCCCAAATGCGTCAATCTCGAACCGGCCACAAGAGAAGCCGAGAGCGGCCAACGTCGACACACGGTTCAAAGCAAGAGAGCCGGCCACCAACGAGCGTCAAGATATACGACATAACACCAATGACATCCGGAGCCACGACATTGTGTGCTTTAAATGTGAAGGAAGAGGCCACTACGCTCGTGAATGTCCGAATGCGCGCACTATGATCATTACCGAGTCCGGAGAGCTCGAGTCTGACGGAGAAGCGGTCAAAGAGAACGATCGAGTTGAAGCAGAGCTGGAAGAGGCCATAGCCGAACCGGAAGTAGGAGAGCTCCTGATGATCCGACGCGTCCTCAACACCAGTGTGGCGACCGCAAACGACGCAAGCCAGCGCGCTAACATATTTCACACCCGTTGCACTGTAAGTGGGAAAGTTTGTGGATTGATCATCGACAGTGGATCTTGCACTAATGTAGCAAGTTCTAGTCTGGTCAAGAAATTATCTCTCAACACCACAGACCACCCTCGTCCCTATAGACTCAAATGGTTGAATGACAAAACCGTGATTCATATGAATGAACAAGTCACGGTTCCGTTTAGTGTGGGTCCTTACAAAAACCAAGTCTTATATGATGTGGTTCCAATGCAAGCTAGCCACCTCCTTTTGGGGCGTCCTTGGCAGTTTGATAAGAGAACCACTCACTGTGGCCACACCAACCAATATTATTTTGTTCATGACAATAAGCGTATTTGTTTGAAACCATTGAGCTCCACACAAGTTCATGAAATGGAATCGAAACTGTCTAAGGATTCAGACTCTAAAACGAACTTTCTAATTCAATTTAGTGATGTTAGAAAGTCCCTTAAGGACTCCAACCAAGGTTTATTGATGGTTTTTCGAGATTTAATGGTTGAAGGGCACGAAGGTTCAATGGAGGCTCTACCGGAGGCGATCCGCGATGTTTTACAACGCTTCAAGGACATGTTTCCGGACAAGTTGCCCGAAGATTTACCACCGATTCGAGGAATCAAACACCAGATTGATCTCATGCCCGGAGCCCAACTACCGAACCGACCCGCATATTGAGTCAACCCGGAGGAAGCAAAGGAATTGGAGCGCCAAGTGTCAGAGCTCATGTCCCAGGGCTACGTTCGAGAGAGTTTGAGCCCGTGTGCCGTCCCTATACTGCTTGTGCCCAAGAAAGACGGCTCGTGGCGTATGTGCGTTGACTGTCGGGCCGTGAACAACATCGCTATCAAGTATCAACATCCTATACCGAGGCTGGACGACATGCTCGACGAGTTAAGCGGCTCAAGCATTTTCTCGAAGATCGACCTCAAGAGTGGCTATCACCAGGTCCGAATAAAGGAAGGGGACGAGTGGAAAACCGCTATCAAAACCAAGCAAGGTTTGTATGAATGATTGATAATGCCATTCGGTTTATCTAATGGTCCTTCTACATTCATGCGATTGATGAACCATGTCTTGAGAGCTTACATAAACAAATTTGTTGTGGTTTACTTTGATGACATTCTGGTGTATAGTTCATGTTTATCGGATCGTGTTGTGTACCTTGAATATGTTTTAAACACTCTCCGCGAAGAGCAATTGTACGCTAACTTGATAAAGTGCGTCTTTGCTGCTAATGAGCTAGTATTTTTAGGTTTTGTTGTAAGTGAACAGGGTCTCAAGGTAGATGGAGAGAAGATTCGAGCCATCAAGGAGTAGCCCACGCCTATCAGTGTCTCGCACATCCGATCGTTCCACGGCCTCGCTAGCTTCTATTGTCGGTTCGTGAAGGATTTTAGCACGGTTGCGGTATCTCTCACCGCAAAGACCAAGAAGAACCAGGAGTTCAAATGGGGAGAGGAGCAAGAGCGAGCGTTTAAAGAACTCAAACAACATCTCACTCAAGCACCTCTACTTACCTTACCTGACTTCAACAAGACGTTCGAAATGGAGTGCGTTTGCGTCTGGCGTAGGCATTGGTGCGGTTCTCACTCAAGGGGGCAAACCGGTGGCTTACTTCAGCGAGAAGCTCAGTGGCGCCACCCTTAACTATCCCACTTATGATAAGGAACTCTACGCCCTAGTTTGTGTGATTCACACCGATCACGAGACTTTGAAGAACTTGCACGGCCAGACTAACCTCAAGAGGAGACACGCGAAGTGGCTGGAGTTCATTGAGTCCTTTCCGTACGTGATCAAGTATAAGAAGGGCAAAGAAACATTGTCGCTGACGCCTTCTAACGGAGGCACGCATTGATCACCACCATGGACGCCAAGGCTTTGGGGTTCGAGAGCATTAAGGACGCATACGCCAACAATGTCAAGTTCGGTGACTGCTTCAAGAATCACGGCAAAGGAATCTACACCGAGTTCTACTTGCACGATGGGTTCTTGTTCCAAGGCCAGCGTCTTTGCATTCCTACCGGATCCATTCGCGAGTTGTTAGTCCGAGAAGCTCACAGTGGAGGTTTGTCCGGGCATTTTGGTATCACCAAAACTCTAGCCGTGCTCCAGGAACATTTCTATTGGCCGAATATGCGTAGCATGGTCGAGAAACACTATGGATGCTGTGTGGTGTGTCGAGCTTCAAAGTCAACGACTCACCCTCACGGCCTATATATGCCTCTACCTGTGTCAACAGCACCATGGATCGACCTATCGATGGATTTCGTTCTCGGCTTACCTCTCTTACACCAGAAGGACAACTTGATGGTCGTGGTGGATAGGTTTTCGAAGATTGCGCACTTTATACCATGCAACAAGAACCACGACGCTGTGCAACTGGCGAACCTCTTCTTCAACCAAGTGATCCGACTTCACGGCTTACCGCGTACTATCATTTTAGATCGAGACCCAAAGTTTCTTGGCCATTTCTGGCGAACATTGTGGAAGAAGCTCGGCACCAAGCTGTTATACTCCACCGCTGCTCATCCGCAAACCGATGGCCAGACCGAGGTCGTGAATCGATCTATTGGAGCCTTATTTCAGACAGCGATCGCGAGCAACAAAGGATCATGGCTCGAGTGCATTCCCCTCATTGAGTTTGTGTATAACGAGGCCGTTCATTCGTCCACCAAGAAGTCACCATTCGAGGTCGCCTACGGTTTCAAGCCTCTCACACTGATGGATCTCCTACCTTTGCCACCGGACGAGACCGAGAATCAAGATGGAGCTGCAAGAGCCGAGTTAGTCAAGAAGCTTCACGAGGAGGTTCGTGCAAACATCAAAAGGAGACCGAACAGTATGCCGCTTCTTGAACCGCGGACGCAAGCCTATGTTATTCAAGCTAGGAGATTGGGTTTGGTTGCACCTAAGGCCATAGCGGTTCTAGCAGAAGAGAAAGGACAAGCTTAGCCCATGCGGCGATGGACCATTAAGAGTCATCACACCAGACGCGACCGAGACGCCTGACCAAGATGCACCGAACGCGACCGAGACGCTTGCATTGCGCACGGCCAAAGTACCAGAAATCCTCCCAGGAGCCACCTTTTTGTCCAAGCTTTCGTTCAAGACCGCGACCCAATCGAAGATGTCCGTGAAGAGACCGTTCGCACGGCCTTCATCCTTCATCGAGGATGAAGGCAACCAAGTAGTTAGAGCGAGGAATCGTACTCTTTTTCCTCACTCCGGGTTTGTCCCACGAGGTTTACTGGAGGAGGTTTTAACGAAGCGAGGAGCTTTAATGCAAAACTTTGGAAGCCAAGAAGTTTCCCGCGCCAAGGCTGAAGACGTGTCTTTACCTTACATATGTTGTATGCGGACCATTACGAGTCCGCGTGTCCTTAAGCCTCTCCTAACCCTTGCTCTATTTCAACCCCCTCTTACTTCTTGTAACCTCAGACTTGAATAAAATAAAAAAATTTCCAAAGAGAGATTCTTTGACTCTTGTCTCACTCCTTTCCTTAGACTCAATCCGGGATTGATCTACCGAGAGAACCCTAGCCGACCTCAAATCGGGTTTGTCGTTCGCTAGTCTGACCGTATCGTGTGGTGAGCCATCCTTCACGTGTCGTCGTTTGTCCCACCTTCGCTTTGCATCGTATCCTCTCGCAACCATCATCGTTCCGCATCGTAACCTCTCGCAACCATCGTTGATCCGCATCGTAATCTCTCGCAACCATCATCTTTCCGCATCGTAACCTCTCGCAACCATCGTCGATCCGCATCGTAACCTCTCGCAACCATCATTGTTCCGCATCGTAACCTCTCGCAACCATCATCGCATCATCATTGTAGCCGCTTGCAACCACCGTTGTTCGGCATCGTAGCCGCTTGTAGCCTCCTGTAGCCTCCCTTAGCCGCTCGACCACAACAAGGTCAAAGCTCGAACTCTCAACCCGTTTGTTGGTTTGCCTCAATCTTCCATTTCCGTCGTTGTTTTCCTCCCTAGAGACGTTTCACCATGCCTTGACCAAGGAAAGTCATCCCTAGCTCGAACGGCCCAAGAGTGTTTGATTCTGTCCGTACCGCGAAGCGTCCAGTGCTCGCATCTGGTGCGGTCATGAATGTGTGGCTGATGCTCAAGGATCGTGTGCCGGTGGTGCTGGAGTCCCGGGAAGGGGAGCTGCAGTAGGTATGAGCCGGCAAGGGCATGGTTGCCAGGTACATAAGATTCACGAGAAGCCTTCATGGCAGGATAAACTAATCGTTGCGATGATGGTGGATGGTGTTCATTGGAGATGGACAGGGTTGCGAGATTCAAGGTTTTGGTAAGCTTGCTGGGGAAAAACAAGTCAAGTGGATTGAGTTGGCGGCTTGCAAAGCATTTGACGCGGATAATCAAAATATGCGAACGTATGGTCCTTGTTTGTTTTATTACACTCGTATTGATGATTTTCTGTGGAGGATTGCCTAGTGGAAAAGCCATTTCTGGAATAAGCTATCTTGTTGAAGTTTCCCTAAGAGGCAAGTTACAAGAGATTCTTGGACGAACAAGAAGGTTGATATTCAGGTGGTGGTGAGTTGTTGTCGGCATACTTGATTAATTGTTTAGTAGAGCTGAAGACGCAGCTAGAGGATCTACTGAGCAAGGGATTCATTCGTCTTATCAATTCACTGTGGGTGCGTCGGTGTGGTTTGTCAAGTAGAAAGATGAGGTGTGGGTTTACGAGATCGTGGTGATGCCTTTTTGGGTTGACTAACGCGCCAGCAGCGTTTATGAGGTTGATGAACAACGTATTTCAGGAGTTTCTGGACGTGTCTGTCATCATCTTCATCGACGACATCCTGATATATTCTAAGTGTCCAGAGGAGCATGTAGTGCATTTGAAGGCAGTTATGGAAAGCTGCGGGAGCAGAAGTTGTTTGCTAAGTTGAGCAAGTGCAGTTTTTGGTAGTGTGAGATGGGTATTATGGGTCACATTGTTTCTGCATAGGGAGTTTATGTAGATCCGGAGAAGATTTAGGCTATCAAGGATTGGCCTAGACCGCAGAATGCCACAGAGATCAAGAGTTTCCTTGGTTTGGCAGGTTATTACAGGAGTTTTGTGCAGGGCTTTGCAAGCAAGGCACGTCCGATGACTAAGTTGACAGGGAAGGATGTTCTNTCAGCACATTTTCTGGCCATTAAGAAGACTGATGGAGCAGCGGTCTTGGCTAAGAAGTATGTGAGAGAGATAGTCAGATTGCATGGAGTGCCAGCGAGTATCGTTTCTGATAGGGATTCTAAGTTTACTTCAGTGTTCTGGAAGGCATTTAAGGCAGAGATGGGCACTAAGGTGCAANGAGATAGCCTATCACCCTGGTAAGGCTAACACGGTTACATATGCTCTGAGTCGGAAGAGGGTAGCTTTGGCTCAGGAGCAGGAGATGGAGTCTCAGGTAGGAGAGATCAGTGTTTTGAGGTTGTGTACTGTTTCAAAGGAACCGTTGGGTTTGGAAGCAGTTGATAGAGCAGATCTTCTGAGTAGGGTGCGGTTGGCTCAGGAGAAGGATTTGTGGCTGGTGAATGCCTCAAAGGATGTTGATTTAGAGTATCAGGTTTCAGATAATGGAACTATCTTGGTGCACGGTCGGGTTTTTGTGCCCAAGGATGAGGAGTTGAGGTAGGAGATCCTGAGAGAGTCTCATACGAGCATGTTTTCTATTCATCCATGAGCGACTAAGATGTACCGTGATCTCAAGAGGTACTATCACTGGGTCGGGATGAAGAAGGATGTAGCTAGTTGGGTCGCGAGGTGCGATGTGTGTCAGCTAGTGAAGGCTGAGCATCAGGTTAATGAAGAGTCTATCCATTCCTGAGTGGAAGTGGGATATGATCACGGTGGATTTCGTGGTAGGATTGCCAGTGTCTTGGACTTTTGATGCTATTTGGGTCATTGTGGACCGGTTGACTAAGTCAGCACATTTTCTGGC
>NC_025693.1:10803893-10804817 GCF_000633955.1 Camelina sativa
CATGGGAAGGTGATTGCCTATGCTTCGCGGCAGTTGCGGAAGCATGAGGGCAACTATCCTACTCATGATTTGGAGATGGTTGCTGTAGTTTTTGCCCTGAAGATTTGGAGATCTTATCTTTATGGTGCAAAGGTACATGTGTTTACAGATCATAAGAGCCGAAAGTATATATTCACTCAGTCTGAGCTGAATTTGAGACAGAAGCGGTGGATGGAGCTCGTGAAAGATTATGATTTGGAGATAGCCTATCACCCTGGTAAGGCTAACACGGTTACATATGCTCTGAGTCGGAAGAGGGTAGCTTTGGCTCAGGAGCAGGAGATGGAGTCTCAGGTAGGAGAGATCAGTGTTTTGAGGTTGTGTACTGTTTCAAAGGAACCGTTGGGTTTGGAAGCAGTTGATAGAGCAGATCTTCTGAGTAGGGTGCGGTTGGCTCAGGAGAAGGATTTGTGGCTGGTGAATGCCTCAAAGGATGTTGATTTAGAGTATCAGGTTTCAGATAATGGAACTATCTTGGTGCACGGTCGGGTTTTTGTGCCCAAGGATGAGGAGTTGAGGTAGGAGATCCTGAGAGAGTCTCATACGAGCATGTTTTCTATTCATCCATGAGCGACTAAGATGTACCGTGATCTCAAGAGGTACTATCACTGGGTCGGGATGAAGAAGGATGTAGCTAGTTGGGTCGCGAGGTGCGATGTGTGTCAGCTAGTGAAGGCTGAGCATCAGGTTAATGAAGAGTCTATCCATTCCTGAGTGGAAGTGGGATATGATCACGGTGGATTTCGTGGTAGGATTGCCAGTGTCTTGGACTTTTGATGCTATTTGGGTCATTGTGGACCGGTTGACTAAGTCAGCACATTTTCTGGCCATTAAGAAGACTGATGGAGCAGCGGTCTTGGCTAAGAAGTATGTGAGAGAGATAGT
>NC_025693.1:10805906-10821851 GCF_000633955.1 Camelina sativa
TTGGACTTTTGATGCTATTTGGGTCATTGTGGACCGGTTGACTAAGTCAGCACATTTTCTGGCCATTAAGAAGACTGATGGAGCAGCGGTCTTGGCTAAGAAGTATGTGAGAGAGATAGTCAGATTGCATGGAGTGCCAGCGAGTATCGTTTCTGATAGGGATTCTAAGTTTACTTCAGTGTTCTGGAAGGCATTTAAGGCAGAGATGGGCACTAAGGTGCAAATGAGTACAACTTATCATCCCCAGACAGATGGACAGTCAGAGAGGATGATCCAGACGCTAGAGGATTTTTTGANCGTGAAAGATTATGATTTGGAGATAGCCTATCACCCTGGTAAGGCTAACACGGTTACATATGCTCTGAGTCGGAAGAGGGTAGCTTTGGCTCAGGAGCAGGAGATGGAGTCTCAGGTAGGAGAGATCAGTGTTTTGAGGTTGTGTACTGTTTCAAAGGAACCGTTGGGTTTGGAAGCAGTTGATAGAGCAGATCTTCTGAGTAGGGTGCGGTTGGCTCAGGAGAAGGATTTGTGGCTGGTGAATGCCTCAAAGGATGTTGATTTAGAGTATCAGGTTTCAGATAATGGAACTATCTTGGTGCACGGTCGGGTTTTTGTGCCCAAGGATGAGGAGTTGAGGTAGGAGATCCTGAGAGAGTCTCATACGAGCATGTTTTCTATTCATCCATGAGCGACTAAGATGTACCGTGATCTCAAGAGGTACTATCACTGGGTCGGGATGAAGAAGGATGTAGCTAGTTGGGTCGCGAGGTGCGATGTGTGTCAGCTAGTGAAGGCTGAGCATCAGGTTAATGAAGAGTCTATCCATTCCTGAGTGGAAGTGGGATATGATCACGGTGGATTTCGTGGTAGGATTGCCAGTGTCTTGGACTTTTGATGCTATTTGGGTCATTGTGGACCGGTTGACTAAGTCAGCACATTTTCTGGCCATTAAGAAGACTGATGGAGCAGCGGTCTTGGCTAAGAAGTATGTGAGAGAGATAGTCAGATTGCATGGAGTGCCAGCGAGTATCGTTTCTGATAGGGATTCTAAGTTTACTTCAGTGTTCTGGAAGGCATTTAAGGCAGAGATGGGCACTAAGGTGCAAATGAGTACAACTTATCATCCCCAGACAGATGGACAGTCAGAGAGGATGATCCAGACGCTAGAGGATTTTTTGAGGTGGCCATTGGGCAGATCACCTGAACCTGGTGGAGTTTGCTTACAACAACAGCTATCAGGCGAGTATTAAGATGACTCCTTATGAGGCTTTGTATGGGAGGCCATGTCGTACACCGTAATGCTGGACTCAGGTGGGGGAGAGGAGCATGTTTGGTGCTAGTTTTGTTCATGAGACCTCAGAGAAGATTCGGGTTCTCAAGCTGAACATGAAGGAGGCTGAGGATAGGCAGAGGAGTTATGCTGATAGGAAGAGGATAGATCTTGAGTTTCAGGTAAAAGACAGAGTGTACCTCAAGATGGCCATGTTGCGGGGTCCGAACATGTCATTGATAGAGACTAAGTTGAGTCCAACGTTTATGGGTCCATTCAGAGTGATTGAGCGGGTGGGACTGGTAGCATATAGGCTGCAGTTGCCTGGGGTTATGCGTGCATTGANAGGACATTGTGATGTTTTACGCGAGCCACGGGAAGGAAACCTGGATAGGGATAGGACTCAGACGTGTTCAGAATTGTTTGCTCGCGACTCTTGGGGGACTTTGGTTCTCTTAGTACTGCCGTATTCTGAGACGTTGTTGCTTGGGAGTATGGTTGGTATATCGACTTCAGATGACGATCCAGAGACGCGCTGTAGGNGACTTTGGAGGCGAGACCAGTGAGGGTTCTCGAGAGGAGGATCATGGAAATTCGGAAGAAGAAGATTCCTTTGATGAGAGTCTTTTGGGACTGTAATGGTGTAGAGGAGCAGACTTGGGAGCCAAAGGCGAGGATGAAGGCAAGGGTTAAGAAGTGGTATGAGAAGCAAGCCACAACTTGAGCTTGTCTAGCCTGATCCCATCTATAATCCGTGGCTAGAGCGGGAATGGAGTATTCCAGCCCATCTCTCTTGTTTAATTGGTCGTTTGGGGTGGTTGGTTATGCGACTAAGTAACAAGATGAGGTGGTGCTTGGGATACAAAGTTTCTGTGAGGCGGGGTGTTTGGAAGGAAAGTTTCCTGAAATCGAAGTTTCCAAAAGTGGAAAATGCTAGAAATGGAAAGTTTTATGGGAGTTAAAATTTGTCTATTTTAGTGGTGGAGAGCCTTAGAGGGGCTTGTGTGGCCTTAGTGGCGGACTTTTGAGTCTTTGTGCCCGTGTGTGGTAGTGTTTAGAGACAATGTGTGGCCTTTGTGGCGGGCTGTTTAGCCAGTTGTGTGGCCTTTGTGGCGGGCTGTTTAGCCGTGTGTGGCCTTTGTGGCGGGCTGTTTAGCCATTGTGTGACCTTTGTGGCGGGCTGTTTAGCCAATTGTGTGGCCTTTGTGGTCGGCTGTTTAGCCAGAGTGCTTGTTTAGGCGGTCCTTCGGGATAGATGGTCTTTGTGACAGTCCTTCGGGATAGATGGTCTTTGTGACGGTCCTTCGGGACAGATGATCTTTGTGACGGTCGTTCGGGACAAGTGGTCTTTGTGACGGTCCTTCGGGACGAGTGGCCTTGGTGGCGGTCCTGTTTAGCACATTTGTTTGGCCTTGGTGGTGGTCCTGTTTAGGACAATTTGTTTGGCCTTTGTGGCGGTCCTGTTTAGGACATTTGTTTGACCTTGTGGCATGTATATGATCCTTGTGTGGTCATGAGGTATTCCAGAGAGGGGATATGTAGTATGTAGGACATTGTGATGTTTTACGCGAGCCACGGGAAGGAAACCTGGATAGGGATAGGACTCAGACGTGTTCAGAATTGTTTGCTCGCGACTCTTGGGGGACTTTGGTTCTCTTAGTACTGCCGTATTCTGAGACGTTGTTGCTTGGGAGTATGGTTGGTATATCGACTTCAGATGACGATCCAGAGACGCGCTGTAGGGTGGCAACCCGAGAGACGAGTATTAGATTTTCCTTATATATTATGGCATGCAGGCTTAGGCCTGATGAGGAGCCAATAAAAACTCAAGGTTTAGGCCTATGAGTAAAGGAAAGTCCAAAAGTCGAGAGCAAATAATGCCTGGAGCGTGAGTCTATCGCCTAGAAGTGACCTTCTGTAGATCGGTCAGAGGAGTGCGGGCCGTGGAGACGGTAGCACGGGAGTCCTTGGCTAATAGTTANCGGGACAGATGATCTTTGTGACGGTCGTTCGGGACAAGTGGTCTTTGTGACGGTCCTTCGGGACGAGTGGCCTTGGTGGCGGTCCTGTTTAGCACATTTGTTTGGCCTTGGTGGTGGTCCTGTTTAGGACAATTTGTTTGGCCTTTGTGGCGGTCCTGTTTAGGACATTTGTTTGACCTTGTGGCATGTATATGATCCTTGTGTGGTCATGAGGTATTCCAGAGAGGGGATATGTAGTATGTAGGACATTGTGATGTTTTACGCGAGCCACGGGAAGGAAACCTGGATAGGGATAGGACTCAGACGTGTTCAGAATTGTTTGCTCGCGACTCTTGGGGGACTTTGGTTCTCTTAGTACTGCCGTATTCTGAGACGTTGTTGCTTGGGAGTATGGTTGGTATATCGACTTCAGATGACGATCCAGAGACGCGCTGTAGGGTGGCAACCCGAGAGACGAGTATTAGATTTTCCTTATATATTATGGCATGCAGGCTTAGGCCTGATGAGGAGCCAATAAAAACTCAAGGTTTAGGCCTATGAGTAAAGGAAAGTCCAAAAGTCGAGAGCAAATAATGCCTGGAGCGTGAGTCTATCGCCTAGAAGTGACCTTCTGTAGATCGGTCAGAGGAGTGCGGGCCGTGGAGACGGTAGCACGGGAGTCCTTGGCTAATAGTTATTTGAGATTCGAGGACGAATCTAGATTGGTGGGGGAGAATTGTAACATCCGCGAACCGAAATCTCGGTTTAGGAATTGCATCGGTCGATGCATGGTTGGTTATTCTGCGGACGAATTAAGTTAAACGCTGCGTTTAGGGTTAGGGAAAACCCTTAACTCGTGTTTTTGTCTCATTCGACGAGATTGGCTTTTTTNTGTATATGATCCTTGTGTGGTCATGAGGTATTCCAGAGAGGGGATATGTAGTATGTAGGACATTGTGATGTTTTACGCGAGCCACGGGAAGGAAACCTGGATAGGGATAGGACTCAGACGTGTTCAGAATTGTTTGCTCGCGACTCTTGGGGGACTTTGGTTCTCTTAGTACTGCCGTATTCTGAGACGTTGTTGCTTGGGAGTATGGTTGGTATATCGACTTCAGATGACGATCCAGAGACGCGCTGTAGGGTGGCAACCCGAGAGACGAGTATTAGATTTTCCTTATATATTATGGCATGCAGGCTTAGGCCTGATGAGGAGCCAATAAAAACTCAAGGTTTAGGCCTATGAGTAAAGGAAAGTCCAAAAGTCGAGAGCAAATAATGCCTGGAGCGTGAGTCTATCGCCTAGAAGTGACCTTCTGTAGATCGGTCAGAGGAGTGCGGGCCGTGGAGACGGTAGCACGGGAGTCCTTGGCTAATAGTTATTTGAGATTCGAGGACGAATCTAGATTGGTGGGGGAGAATTGTAACATCCGCGAACCGAAATCTCGGTTTAGGAATTGCATCGGTCGATGCATGGTTGGTTATTCTGCGGACGAATTAAGTTAAACGCTGCGTTTAGGGTTAGGGAAAACCCTTAACTCGTGTTTTTGTCTCATTCGACGAGATTGGCTTTTTTGAGAGAAAAGAAAAGATAGAAAAGGTTCTTAAGAGTTCTTAAGCGTTTTGGGAGATTGTTGGAGGTTTGTGGCGTTTTCTGGTGAGATCTGTGGCTGAGAACGTTGTAGGAGCTTGCTAGGAGCGTTGTTCTTGCTTGTTTGATGTTCAGAATCGTCTTGGCAAAGGTAAGTGCATGACCATGGCTTATCTAAGCTAGAGATCTCTCTGATTTTCTTGTTATGTGTTGTTAGGCTTGCTTGATTGTTATTTGGATGTTAGGAAGCTTTCTTGTGGCTTGGGATCAAGTTTTGTGGTTATAGGAACGAAGATCCGGCGAGAAGCTTCGGGGAAAACACGATGCTCGGCATTGCATCTATCGAAGCAAGAGCGAGGACGGCGCATAAAACCTAGGGTTTTCGTGCTATGTCGAGCATGCGTTGGTCGACGCAATGGGAGCATCGGTCGATGCATATCATGCGTTGGTTGACGCAACCCCAACTGGTGTCGGTCGATGCATGCTTTGTGTCGGTCGATGCAATGTACTGGTTTGTTATTGTTGATTGTTGATTGATGGTGAGAGATATCTCTATTGCTTGTGTGTATAGCCCACTAGATGGGAGGATTGCCTTACTGAGTGTTTATAAAATACTCATGCATTGAAATTTGTTTTTGTGGTGCAGGTAAAGGGAAAGTGTGATCGTGGAATCAAGCCCATGAAGAGGAAGATGTTCTAGGGACTCGATTGGTTGTTGTCTGGCATTGCTAGGTTGCTAGAGTTGGGTCATTAGAAACATTGCTAGGTTGCTGGTTCTATGATTCATGTTGGTTGAAGTTTGCTAATTGCTTATGTTATGATTATTGGATTATTATTGGTTATTTATTGGTTAATGATATTGGTTATTTCCGCTGTTGATTGTGATTGTGGTTAGGTGGCTAGTAGGTATGAGACCACTAGTTGTAGTTAATTATTATTTAAAAAAACGGGTCAGGTCGTTTCAAAAATTACCAGGTACAAGTGATCAACACAATGACCAACCTAGTCCAGCACACACATCCTCAGCAAATCCTCCAAAGTCTGAATCGTCCTATCTGACTGCCCATTGGTCTGAGGATGGTAAGCTGTACTCAGATGCACCGTACTGCCCAACTCTGCCCTTAACACCTTCCAAACTCTATCTGACACTATGCTGAAAGATACACCATGTAACCGGACTATCTCCCTCACATATTTCTTAGCCAGAACTGTTGCTCCATCTGTCTTCTTATTGGCCAGAAAATGTGCAGATTTGGTTAGACGTCCACAATCACCCAAATAGCATCCATAGTCCGCGAAACAGGCAAACCAACCATGCAGTCCATCGTGATCATATCCCACTTCCACTTTGGAATGAGTAAACTCTGCAACAGGCTACCCGACACTTAATGCTCAGCCTTCACTAACTGGCAAGTATCGTACCTCTCAAACTGAAAACTTGCTGAAATGAGCCTCCCTCAGTATCTCCTGCCTCAGACCGTCATCAAGGGGCACACAAACACGACCATGCACAAGGATAGTCTCATTAGCAGAGACATGAAACTCAAAACCTACATCCTTTAAGGCATTTACCAGCCTAGTCCTGGGCGTTTGGGTATATGGTTCGGTTCTGGATATATCCATTCGGTTCCGGGTATTTCGGATATAGGAGTTTAGGATCCATTCGGTTAATTTACTATTTCGGTACGGGTTCGACTCGATATCGGTTATTTTTGGTTCGGTTCCGGGTATTTCGGATATAGGAGTTTAGGATCCATTCGGTTAATTTACTATTTCGGTACGGGTTCGACTCGATATCGGTTATTTTTGGTTCGGTTCCGGGTATTTCGGATATAGGAGTTTAGGATCCATTCGGTTAATTTACTATTTCGGTACGGGTTCGACTCGATATCGGTTATTTTTGGTTCGGTTCCGGGTATTTCGGATATAGGAGTTTAGGATCCATTCGGTTAATTTACTATTTCGGTACGGGTTCGACTCGATATCGGTTATTTTTGGTTCGGTTCCGGGTATTTCGGATATAGGAGTTTAGGATCCATTCGGTTAATTTACTATTTCGGTACGGGTTCGACTCGATATCGGTTATTTTTGGTTCGGTTCCGGGTATTTCGGATATAGGAGTTTAGGATCCATTCGGTTAATTTACTATTTCGGTACGGGTTCGACTCGATATCGGTTATTTTTGGTTCGGTTCCGGGTATTTCGGATATAGGAGTTTAGGATCCATTCGGTTAATTTACTATTTCGGTACGGGTTCGACTCGATATCGGTTATTTTTGGTTCGGTTCCGGGTATCCACAATAATATAACTTTTTCTAAACTTGTTAAATTTGAATAAAAATGTGATGAAGTTTTGTCAAATATATCTAAAATTTTCTGGATAATTTGGTTATTTGAAATATTTTGATATTTTCGTCTAAATCTATATGATATCGGTTCAGTTCTGGTTTCAATTTTTTAGTTTAAACATTATTCCCTTATTAATCCAAAATGCATTGAGTTGTTAAATTATCTCCGTGGTGTAGTGGTTGCAACATTCCTTTAATGCTGAGAGATCTCCGGTTCGAGTCCCCGAAAATAAGATTTTTAATGAATTTTTTTATTCGGGTATATTCGGTTAGCCTAATGGATATTGGTTCGGTTAACCGAACCGGAACCAAAATTTTGGTTTGGTTTCGGTTTGCTTAATCTGCCCAGGACTACACCATCCCAACATTACTCTCCTGAGCCAACCAAACTCTACTTACAAAGGACTTCATAACATGCTCCTGAGCAGATACCGTCCGCTTCCTGCTTACAGCATCTGCCACCAAGTTAGCTTTACCGGGGTGGTAAGCTATATCCATATCATAATCCGTAACTAACTCCATCCAGTGCCTCTACCTCAAATTCAGCTCAGGCTGAGTGAAGACATACTTAATGCTCTTATAATCTGTGTACACTTGTATCTTTCAGCCATATAGATAACTCCAAATTTTTAAAGTGAAAAATATTGCTGCCATCTCCTAGTCATGAGTAGGATAGTTGCCCTAATGCTACCGCAACTACCACAAAGCATAGCCAATAACCTTTCCCTCTTAGATCAGCATACACTCCAAACCAACTCTAGAAGCATTTGTATACACCATGTTTGACTTATCCTGCTCTGGCAATACCAATACTAGTGTACTCATCAACATTTGCTTCAGGTTTGCGAAAGCCGCCTCACACTCCGGTGACCACACAAAAGGAACGTCCTTTTACGCCAGCTTAGTCATCGGCTGAGCCATACTTGCAAAACTCTTCACGAACTTCTTGTAGTATACTTCTAATCCAAGAAAGCTCCTCATCTCAGTGGCATTAATCAGTGTAGGCCAATCTCTGATACCCTCTATCTTCTCTGGATCGACAGACACTCCCTCTGCAGAAACAAGATGGCCCATTAGACCCATCTCCCTCTGCAAGAAATTGCAATTGCCCAGCTTAGTGAATAGTTTCTGCTCCTGGATTTTCTTTAGAACTGCCCTCAAATAAATCGCATGCTCCTCAGGACTCTTGGAATACAACAAGATGTTGTCGATGAAGATGATGACAAACTCATCCAGAAACTCCTGGAACACGATGTTCATCAACCTCATAAACGCAACTAGTGCATTAGTCAAACCGAAAGCCATCTTCCTGACGCCTAACTCGTCTATCGGAATATGATGGTAATCCGACGCCAAGTCAATCTTGGAGAACCAAGTAGCACTCCTCAACTGATCCAACAATTCATCAATCCGTGGAAAAGGATACTATGCACAAGCGGAAACTTCTGTCCTTCTTAACAAACAACACTTACACTTCCCATGGTAAAGTGATAGGACGAATGAATCCCTTGCCTAACAAATCCTCCAACTGCTTCTTTAGCTTTGCCATCTCTTCTAGGGCCATCCTGTAGGGTGCCTTAGACAATGGTGTTGTCCCTGGTTCCAACTCAATCGTGAAGATATTAGACCGAGATGGTGGTAACCCCTGCAACGACCAAAATATGTCCTCAAAATCCTGAACCACAAGAATCTCACCAACATCAACCTTCCCTACAGACTCCAACATAGAAATAGTAGCCAGGTACGCCTCCTGACCCTTCCTGATCAACTTCTCTGCTTGTAAAGCTGAGATAACCAGACTCCCAGCCTCACTCCTAGATAAACCAACTGCTTCTCTCCAGGCCGCTCAAACGCAACTATATCCCGATGAAAATCCAGATGTACTCTATACCGATGCAACCAAGCCATGCCCAGTATAACATCATACAACTCCACTAGACTGATAACCAAATATGTCGGCATCGACTCCGCAGCCTCCTGAATATCAGCACCTCTCGCCTATCCATGGACATGGATCAACCCGCCTCCAGCAACCTTAATGGCCCTGAATCGCTCTTTGGGATCTCCAGAATGTTGCCACTCTTGGCACACTCCAAGGTAATGAAGCAATGAGTTTCTCCTGAATCAAACAACATGTGGGACGAAAGTCCTTCCACCAATAAGGTCCCCGTGATCGTGTTGGCAATGGTTCCTCTCGTTGCAATTATCGAGTACACACGCGGTGTCGCAGGTAATGACAACATCGTCTGACAAACCTGCTGCACTCCTAACTGCATCACTGCCAGTCATCGGATGCAGCTTGGGACACGATGATCTGAGATGTCCCGCCTCTCTGCAATGGTAACACACCCGAATCATCGGCAGCGCTGGCTGGTTGCTCCTTCCCCGCACCGCTAGAACCCATCCTCTGCATGCTGTCGAATTTCTAGTTCTACGTCTGCATCGGCTTGCCGTCCTTGCTAGGAACAGAATGCTGCTAAGTCCGCTTTGGCTGCAATGAAGGACAGACCAGCACCACCTATACTCTCAAGTCATCCTCTATCCCAGCTGCAGTCTCCACTAGCTTCGCTCTTGTAGCATAACTCCTCAACCTACACCAAGTTCTCAGGCCATCACGGAGAGCAAACAAGAATATCCATACTTGAGCCGACTCTGGCTCCAAAGCCCGGACTGCATACACCACAAGTCGATAGAAATTCGGCTCAAAAGATCTCGAACGGTACGATTCGTCTAGGTTAACCCCAAGTATCGCACGTCCATGCGATCAAGCGCTTCTTGTGGGAAGTACTTGGCGTTGAACTCGCCCACAAAGTCCATCCAAGTCATTTCCCGCAACACTCTCCGGACCATCACCGACCTCTACCACACACGCTTATCTCTCGATAGTTTGTGCGCTGCGAAGTCCACCCGATATTGGTGGGACACCGAAGCTACTAGATAATGTCCTCCATCTGCTTCGTCCACTCACCCGCTACACTTGGATCCGTACCTCCCATAAAAGTATCCCGCACCCACATGTTGTAGCTGCACCACTAACTGAACATAATGTGCATCCATTACCTTGGCCTCCAGCTGAACACCTGCCGTCAAACCAACCACATGTTGCACCCCTGGAGCCTGCCCATACAACCACTGGCGACAATAAATGAACCTGCCCACAAACCGCTTGCGGCACCATAGGAGCCTGCCCACCAGCCGCTGGTGGCACCACTGCTGTAAGTTGCACCAACACCTGAGGCAGCAAATCTGCCAGAAAATCGTCCTGACCTGGGGCACCACCCGCTGCAACCCCCGCACTCAGAGAAACACCACCACCAACGCCGAACTCACCAGCCCCATCAATACCACCACCAGCCAAGCCCCCAAGCCCTTTGGGACGAGCATGCTACTCAGTCACCTCCTCACTGGCCATGCTCTAGGCTACACTCACACTGGTCTTGGGAATCTGTCTCCAACCACGACTACGACCACATCCACGACCACAACCACGACCAGCAACTCCAACACCTCTAACCATCTGTACCACCAAGACCTGAAGGCTAAACAAACAAAACGATCTAGACTACACAAGGAAACACAACTTACGGTGGAATCACATTGTAGGGTCAAAGAGAATGTTGTAGGACCCCATGCCACACACAATTGACATAATCAACCAAGTATGCAATCCAAACATTGACACATAAAGCACATAGCGAACCCGTACTTAGAATCGTAAGAGCTCTGATAACAAACTGAAACAAGCAACCCATTTTTTAACCCTAATATCTAGTGATTCCATACTCACTAGCAATCTAGCCCCAGTCAAACAACAACGGATAACATAAAGCAATACCATTAATCCAGTAACCAATAACGCATAATCGAATAAAAAATAGCATATATCCAACACATCTATCCAGCAAAGCCAATATCATAAAAAAAGTCATAGAACAATGAACCATCACCTTCAACAATTGTTCTAGACCATATTGTTCCATTGTAGAAGCCTAACAGTAGCATAAAACAAACAACCGAGCCTCTAGAACATCCTCCTCTTTATTGTCTTGATTCCACGATCACTCTTTGTCTTTACTTGCACCACAAACAACAATTGAGATGCGGGAGTATGATCACAACTACTCAGTGAGGCGATTGATGTAGTTATTTTACTTCAATTAAATTATCAATCCACAATTTGCAATAATCAACACACTAGGAATGCACAAAGCTGCTTAATCTAATCTTAAACAAGATATGTTTTTGTAACAGTCTTAACCTAAGCAAAACAAACAAATTGTAAAAGGCACAACAAATAAAGCAAGAAAGAAACAAAAAATCTACTCAACAATAACTAAAGGAGAATCTCATAGCTAAGGCAATTGATTAGGAGTGAAATAACAGATGGATCATGGAGCAGCAAACAACTTAAACGAAGCAAGATCCCTAGGCAATGGAAGAATAGCAAGACTAACACATTTCCATGCAATTAATCCCTTTACTAATCAATCAATCATCAACTTCTTCCAAAGGAAATTAAATGATCAATAAGAATTACAATCAAGTCTATCTAACCACTAAGCACCCTAGTCAACAATTTCCAAAGGTAAAAAATGCAAAGCACTTAAAAATTTTGGTTCTGGAATTTCATCAAACACCTTGTGGGCATGAAATTCCTAAAGTCTAGAATCAACATGATCAAGGGTGATCTAGCTTTATTAGCAACCAATAAGTAAGGATCTAAATCAATATAACCAGAAACTCCATAACCCAACTCCTAAATCATCCTAATCTACCAAAACTCAAAGAGTCTAAGAGACTACTCACTCATCATCATGATTACACAAAGGTAAAAGCTTGATCTTTGTGAAATCATAATAAGAGATTGTAGATTAGGAGAAATGAAGAAGAGATATTAAATACTTAGAAGTACTCAATCATTAAACAAACCAAGAGTAAGCAAGTTTAAAAACCCTAAAAAGCTGCTAAACAAAAGATAATATAAGATAAGATGAGTCTCCCTTCAATAGGCTTAATGTATTTATAGGAAAATAGAAGGGAGCCCGATCAACCTGAAACAAACTTGGTCAAATTCGGGTCAAGCTGAAATAAGTCTGGACTTAAGCGAATCGGGCAGGACTTAGCCGAAGGAGGTAACCAATGGTGTCAATCGGTCGTGTTCTGGCCGAGGGAGTTGACCGCTTATAGTTCCTGATCTTCCATCCAAGAAGGTCAATTGGGCAAGCTTTGGCCGATTGAGGTGACCGATGGTGTCAATTGGGGAGGTCATGGCCGATCATGGTTCCTGATCTTGACATCGAAGAATGGCTTTGGCCACCGTTTGCCAAAGGAGGACGCTGATGGCTTCAACTGGTCGTAGTTTGGCCGTAGGACTGATGTTCATATATTTTACCATGTTTTCCCTTAGTTTATTCACATCTTTTGCATCTTTTGCTATCCATTTTTACCATTATTGCATAGCTTTAGGACTAATCATGCATTAGAGTTTAGTTGCATTGTATTTGCATCTTTTCATGCATAATCAGGTGATTATGGAGCTTAAGGAGCATGGAAGCAATGCTGAGGAGAAGTGAGGCAATTATGAAGGGAAAGCAAGAGAGTTAAGGCTGAAGAACCAAGGTCCAGAGTCCAACTCGACCCCACCCTCGACCAGACACTCGACCGTGTGCAGAGGAGGACTTGACCGAGTGGAGGAAGCAGAAGAAAAGCCAACTCGACCAGCCACTCGACCGAGCACATGGTCGAGTTGACCGAGCCGTTGACTTTTTTGTCTTTTAGTATTTTTAGGGCTTCCACCTCCTCTCCTATAATAAACCTTGTACCTGCAGCCACCAAGGAGGGCAGCTTTTTAAAATAGTCAGAAACCTAGTTTTTTACCCTTTTAGGAATTATTCCTTTTGAACTTTTATTTTTCTTAGATCTTGTAATTGTTTTAGAGGAAGAACAAAGAATCTCTCAAAATTGTTGGTTCCATAACTTTCAATATATAGAGAATTTGAGTTTGATTCCTTTTTCATTATTGTAGATCTCTGTCTTATCTTTCATTTGATGCAAGTTTCGTGTTTTTCTGGATTTATCATTTTGATGTTCATCATGTGTTCTTGTGAGTAGTGCTTAGGATCTTGAGGATGGGTTAGGCTGGGCTGTGTTTGAGGTTTGTTTGCTTTGGTCAAGCTTGATTGTGGTAGAATCTCTTCTAGGGTAGATTCAAGCTTGATTGCTTTGGTCAAGCTTGATTAGGCTTGATTGCTTTGGTCAAGCTTGATTAGGCTGGGCTGTGTTTGGTCAAGCTTGATTGTGCCAAGGCTCAAAATCAAGAAGAAGTATGGTTTGTGTGCTAAGGGTGAGGTTATCAAGGATCAACTTCATAGTGACCAAGAGGTTCTAGGGAGGATTTCATCACCTCCTTGGTATCTAGACCAGGTTTAAGAAGGAAACCAAAGTCAAGCTTAGTGACTCTAAACAAGCTCACTATGGAGGAAGTCCCTAAGGTATCCTTTGTAAATATGCTTTATTTTCTTAATAGTTTTGATGTGTTTTCTTTTATGTTTGTGTTGGACAGGCCTTTTAGTGAAAATGTAGATGGGTAAGGAGAGATTTGGACTTGGAGAAGGGGAAACGCAAGCCCACTCGACCAGGCCACGAGAGGTACTCGACCGAGTTGGAAAAGAACTAAGGCCCATTTTATCTTCAAATCGCTAGGATGATCGAGTGGAGGGAAGAACAAGAAGAAAATTTCGAATTTTCAAACTTTGGTCAAGGGAGCTCGAGCACGTGCTGGTCGAGTGTGGGGTCGAGTGGCAGCAAAAAGCAGGTCAAAGATTCCCAATTCAAATTTGAATGGTAAGGACGCTCCACCCTTGTCTCCTTGTCCCCTTAGCTTCTTTATATAGACCTTGCACGATCCTATATCTCTCACACTCTCTCATTTGCTCAAATCAACTAAATTCAAGTTTTAAAATCTCTCTCAAAGTTCATCTTTTGCTCAAGCTTTGTTCTTTCAAGTTTTTGGGTCACTAACCTATTAACTTTGAGCTTTGAGTCTATTCCTTTCAGTTCCTTTTGAAAATGTCTTCTAAGATCACCAGGAAGTCTCAACAAACTGCTGCAAGCTCCATGGAACGTTGTGATGCTGACCTTGAATCAAGAGGAGAAGCTAGAAGGACAACTCGATGCCCCACTCGATCATGCACTCGACCGAGTGGTGGTTCGAGCAGTCGGTCGAGCCAGATGTCGTGTCCAAGGAGAGAGTCAGTTGAGGAAGATCCTGAGAGGAATGAAAGTGAGGAGGAAAGGGAGCCAACTCTCAATGAGTTTATGAGGAGACACAAGGCCAAAGGGAAGAGGCCAGCTGTTGAGGTTGAACAAGAGGAGAGTGAAAATGAGAGTGAGGAAGCATGTGAAGAAGAAGAGTTAGAGGATGATGGTGAAGCATAATCTTGTGGGTGGTCAAAGAGGCAGCTCTATGATGCTTTCATGAGAATGGAGTTCCTGTAGACTAGATATCCACACAAGGAAACCATGGAGAAGCTAGCAATTGATGGAGATGTGGAGTATCTCTTTGAGAAGAGCAACCTTACCAAGTTCATGGGGCTTTGCATGGAAGGCTACAAAGAAGAAAGTTGTGAGTTTCTAGCCACTGTCAAGCTGCATACATATGCAAGGAAAGATCCTGAGGTTGGAGCTGGTCACATTTCCTTCACAATCAAGGGGAAGAGGCATGAGCTTTCAATGAAAAAGATAGCCAATGTGTTTGGTTTTGAAGTTGGGAGCAATAGAAATTTGATGATCCCAAGAGAAGAACTCTTTGCTGTGTGGGAAACCATTGGGGACAATAAATTCTACTCATCTTCAAATTCCAAGAGCTCAAGAATAAGGAGCCCAGTCCTAAGGTACTTTCACAAGAGGAGCACTAACCATTGGAGGCATCATTACTCCAATCTTACAAGCTGCCAAGGTCCCACTTAGAGGAGAAAGGGTCTCACCAAGATGGATTGACTCAAGCTACCTCACCTCTACTCTCATCTTAGCCAAGGAGATGCATCAAGGAAATCACATCTTCAATTTTGAGCTTCCAACACTTGGGAAGAAGCAACTCATCTTGCCTAACCAAGAGCTCACCACCATTCAAGAAGGAGCCAACATTGACTTTTGGCCAGCTGAGGAGCATTTGTTTGATGGGATAGTTCAACCTAGAGTTGAAGAAGCTAGGAATGCACAAATGGCTGATGGGGAGGAGCAATTCTACTTTGAAGATTATGAGCCCAACCCAAGAGATAGTAGAGGAGTGAGGGAGAATAGCAAGAGGTTGACACTTTTGTAAAGATGTAGCAAGTGGAATGGGAAGAGGATTGATAAACTTAAGAAGAAGGTGGGCAACATGGCTAAGTCCATCAAGGGCTTAAAGAATGAAATTGCTGAGCTAAAGAGTGGAAACTCATCTCCAAGCCATTCAAGCCCTTTGAGAAGAAGTAGCTCAACTAGAGCACTTTCAAGAACCAGCTAGGGCTTCATTGTATGAGCCAAATCAGAGGAAGAGGAGTTCAAGTACCCGCGAACAACAGTTTTCAAGGCACTCGACCGGATCACTCGAGCGCCCACTCGACCAAGCACCCCCGACATACTCGACCGAGCACCTTCCCAGATAACCCTATGGCTTCCCACCTCCAGCTGCTTATCCAGGTTATCCAAGTTACCCTCCCATCCCACCTCAATACTACATGGATCCAGCTCTCTACCAGCAGTTTTGCCAGCAGAAAGGTCAACATTTTGACA
>NC_025693.1:10825722-10833368 GCF_000633955.1 Camelina sativa
TCTTCCTACTGGAGCAATAACCACATGGGATGCTTGCAAGAAGGCTTTCTTGGCAAAATTCTTCTCAAATGCAAGGACTGCTAGATTGAGGAATGAAATTTCTGGCTTTGCTCAAAAAAACAATGAAAGCTTTTGTGAAGCTTGGGAGAGGTTCAAAGGATTTCAGACTCAGTGTCCTCACCATGGCTTCCANGCTTATTTTTCTGTTCATTATTGTCTTGCATTAGCTCATTAGCATAGTTTCTATTTCTGTTCTAGCTTCATTGTAGTGATAATCATTCTGTTCCATTTACATTCATCATCTAGTCCTAGTAGTTTTACTTTCTGCTCATTACATTTCATTAATAGGATTGTTAGTGACAAACATCCTTTGCATATTTGGCTTAACTTAGGCTCATATACACATCCTGATTGTTCACAACCCTCAGATTGGATTGACACCTCTTGTACTACAATTGCATAAGGGGAATTGAAACACCCTGCCATTCATTCATTTCATATCTCACCATTGCATACATCCATCAATCCATACCACCAACATAATGTGTTTCAATTTGGCGCCGTTGCCCATTTGAGAGTGTTTTTGTGACATTTATGATCATTATTAGTCTAAGATTAAGTTCGTTTATACACTTGTGAAGTTGCTGAACTTGAATCTTCTTTTGCTTGGCTGTGTTGAATTTCAGGTCCCACTCGACCACCTACTCGACCACCCACTCGAGCACCACTCGACCGAGCAGTGATCAAGCACCTGATCGAGTCAGACAGCGTATCTAAATAGACACCAGTTCCCAGTCGACTCAACCACTCACTCGAGCCTGCGCTCGACCGTGCACCTGTTCGAGTCAGTATCTCAGTCTGTTGATGCACACAAGGTCCAAAGGGAAAGATAATTTTCAAAGGCCTCTTGACAACATCCACAGGCTGCCAAAGGGTTTGGGAAATCAGAGAAGAAGAGTAGTTCCACAACAGCAAGCAGTTCCAATCATAATGGAGCAACAAGATCCTGTTCCAAGACCAAGGAACATTGGTGCTGGAGATGCACCCAATACCCACAACCAGAGAGCTGGCATTGTGCCTCCCACAGTGCCAAACAACAACTTTGATTCAAGCCAACAAGTTCCATGGATTGCCAATGGAGGATCCTCTAGACCACCTTGATGAGTTTGATAGAATATGTGGTCTTACCAAGATTAATGGAGTGAGTGAGGATGGATTCAAGTTGAGGCTCTTCCCATTTTCACTTGGAGATAAAGCTCACCTTTGGGAGAAGACTCTTCCTACTGGAGCAATAACCACATGGGATGCTTGCAAGAAGGCTTTCTTGGCAAAATTCTTCTCAAATGCAAGGACTGCTAGATTGAGGAATGAAATTTCTGGCTTTGCTCAAAAAAACAATGAAAGCTTTTGTGAAGCTTGGGAGAGGTTCAAAGGATTTCAGACTCAGTGTCCTCACCATGGCTTCCACAATGAGTCACTCCTAAGCACCTTGTATAGAGGAGTGCTTCCCAAGATCAGGATGCTTCTTGACACAGTCTCTAATGGCAACTTCCTCAACAAGAATGTGGAAGAAGGATGGGAATTAGTTGAGAACCTTGCTCAGTCAGATGGCAACTATAATGAGGACTATGACAGAACCATAAGGTCCAACTCCACTGACCAAGAGGACAAATACAAGAAGGATTTGAAGATGGTCAATGAGAAGCTTGATAAGATCCTCCTTAGCCAACAAAAGTCCATTCACTTCATTGGTGAAGAAGAGGTTCAAGTTCAAGAAGGGGAGAATAAGTATGC
Organism: Camelina sativa; assembly: GCF_000633955.1. Lineage (NCBI taxonomy): Eukaryota > Viridiplantae > Streptophyta > Magnoliopsida > Brassicales > Brassicaceae > Camelina > Camelina sativa. Next base: position 10,827,517 of record NC_025693.1, read on the forward strand.
TGAGCTCTGTTATGTGCAAAACCAAGGTGGATTCAAAGGCTACAACCAAGGAGGGTTCAAGAACAACAACCTCTCCTATAGAAGCACCAATGTGTCCAATCCACAAGACTAAGTGTATCCACCTCAACAGCCTCAACAACAACAAAACTATGTCCCCAAACAACAACATCAAGTGTTCCAGCCTCAGGTGTGTCCCCCACTAGGGTTTCAGACTAACCAAGACCAAGAACAAGACTTAAGAGCTATGATGCAGCAGTTGTTAATTGGGCAAACACAAGGAAAGATTGAGGCAGTAAACAGATTTGACACACTGACTTCCAGGATTGTGACTATGGAAAACCAACTAGCCAATGCCCCAAACAACAAAGGCATGAACTCTATAGAATCTGCTCATGCTATCAATCTACGCAGTGGAAGGGTTTTACCAACAAGAGAGGAGCATTACCAGACACTGAGGACAGTGGTGATCAAGAAGGGGAGGGTTTTCAACAAGAAGAAACTCAGAATGAAAACGCCATCGAACTCGACCCACCACTCGACCACTCACTCGACCGAGTGTGTGATCGAGCACCTGATCGAGCAGCCTCCCAGGAGAAAACTAAGCCAGCCACTTCCAAAGAAAAAGAAGTCCGGTTCATTCCTCCTCCTTACAAGCCTCCACTACCTTTCCCAGGGAGATTTAAGAAGCAGATGGTTGAGAAATACAAGGCATTGTTTGACAAACAAGTTAGAGAGATTGAGCTTAGAATGCCTCTAATAGATGCCTTTGTGATGATTCCTCCTTACCAGAAATTCTTGAAAGATGCTGTGATGGAAAGGATCAAAGAAGTTCAGGGGATGGTGATTCTTAGCCAAGAGTGCAGTGCTATCATCACAAAGCAAGTGAATCCTCAAAAGCTAAGAGATCCTGGTTCCTTTACTCTACCTTGCTCTATAGGCCCTTTAACCTTCAACAGATGCCTATGTGATTTGGGAGCCTCAGTAAGCCTAATGCCTCTATCAGTTGCTAAGCGCCTAGGGTTTACAAGGTATAAGCCATGCAATATATCCTTGATCTTGGCTGATAGATCAATAAGATTACCACATGGTGTTTTGGAGGATCTACCAGTTAGAGTTGGAGCAGTAGAAGTCCCAACAGACTTTGTGGTCTTGGAAATGGATGAAGAACCAAAAGACCCTTTGATATTAGGGAGACCTTTTCTAGCTACAGCAGGAGGAATAATTGATGTGAGACAAGGGAAGATTGATCTTAACTTGGGAGAGGACCTCAAAATGACATTTGACATTGTAGAGGCTATGAAGAAACCAACCATTTGAGGACAAGTCTTTTGGACTGAAGAGATGGAACAATTTTCAGGAGAATTGATGGAAGAACTAGCAGAACAAGATCACCTTAGAACTGCCTTAACCAAAAGTGGGGAGGAAGGATTCATTCATAAAGAAACCAAGGCCTATGAGGAGATATTGGACTCCTGTAGGGAATCAGACCATCCAGAGGTTTTTGAGGGGTTACCTGCATTAAGAGAAGAAGTCTGGTCAGTTCAAATAGCAAATCTGGATAGCTCGACCAAGCACTCGACCACGCACTCGACCGAGCACCAGAGCCACTCGACCGAGTGCACTGCCGAGTCCTCCACAGATGATTGGTCTGAACTAAAAGCACCAAAAGTAGAGCTCAAACCTCTCCCAACTGGGCTAAGGTACGTTTTTCTAGGTGAGAACTCTACTTATCCTGTGATAGTAAATGATAAGTTGAGTAAAAAAGAGCTTGATTTGCTAGTTGTTGAGCTAAGAAAGTATAGAAAATCTATTGGTTATACCTTGGATGACATTCAAGGACTCTCACCTAGTCTTTGCATGCATAGAATCCATCTTGAAAATGAATCTTACTCCAGCATTGAACCCCAAAGAAGATTAAACCCCAACTTAAAAGAAGTAGTTAAGAAAGATATCCTTAAGTTGCTTGATGCTGGTGTAATCTATCCTATCTCTGATAGTACTTGGGTTTCACCAGTTCATTGTGTCCCAAAAAAGAGAGGGATCATTGTAGTGAAGAATGATCATGATGAATTAATTCCCACTAGAACCATTACAGGGCATAGAATGTGCATTGATTATAGAAAGCTTAATTTAGCTACTAGGAAAGATCATTTTCCTCTTCCTTTCATTGATCAAATGTTGGAACGATTAGCTAATCACACTCACTACTGTTTCTTGGATGGATATTCTGGATTTTTCCAAATTCCCATTCATCCTAATGATCAATAGAAGACAACATTCACATGTCCATATGGTACTTTTGCCTATAGAAGAATGCCATTTGGATTATGTAATGCTCCATTAACTTTTCAAAGATGCATGATGTCTATCTTCTCGGATCTCATTGAGGATGTTGTTGAAGAGTTTATGGATGACTTCTCTGTCTATGGAGACTCCTTTTCTTCTTGTCTTAATAAGTTGTGCAGGGTTTTAAAAAGATGTGAAGAGACAAACCTAGTCTTGAATTGGGAAAAGTGTCACTTCATGGTTGAAGAAGGGATAGTTCTTGGTCATAAGATTTCAGAGAAAGGGATTGAGGTTGATAAGGCAAAGATTGAAGTCATGGTTCAACTTCAACCACCAAAAATAGTCAAGGACATAAGAAGCTTTCTTGGTCATGCTGGGTTTTATAGAAGATTCATCAACGACTTTTCAAAGATAGCTAGACCATTAACAAGGTTACTTTGCAAGGAAACTGAGTTCAACTTTGATGAAGATTGCTTGAAGGCTTTCAAGGAGATCAAGGCTGCTTTGATTTCAGCTCCAATAATTCAAGCTCCTAACTGGGATCTTCCATTTAAGATTATGTGTGATGCTTCAGACTTTGCAGTAGGAGCAGTCCTAGGACAGAAAAAGACAAGAGGCTGCATGTGATTCATTATGCAAGTAGAACTTTGGATGAAACTCAAAGAAGATATTCAACAACGGAGAAAGAGCTCCTAGCAGTGGTGTTTGCCTTTGAAAAATTCAGAAGCTACTTAGTAGGGTCCAAAGTAATTTTGTACACTGATCATGCTGATTTGAGGCACATCTACTCAAAGAAGGATACAAAACCAAGGTTGTTGAGATGGATTTTGCTTCTTCAAGAGTTTGACATGGAAATAGTTGATAAAAAGGGGATAGAGAATGGAGTAGCTGACCACTTGTCCAGGATGAGGATAGAAGAGGAGATTCCAATTGATGATTCAATACCTGAGGAGAAACTGATGCTGATTGGGACAACACGGCTCACAACTCGACCTACCACTCGAACAAGCACTCGGCCGAGTGTGTTTGGGTGCCCGATCGAGCAGGACGAGATGGAAGAGTGGATGGCACTTGAGAGTGAGGATCTACCTTGGTATGCTGATATTGTCAATTACAAGGTGTGTGGGGAAATCCCAACAGACATGGACCCCTATAGGAAGGAGAACCTCCTCAAAGACATCAATGGATACTATTGGGATGAACCTTACTTATAAAAGAAGGGATCAGATGGATTGTTTAGAAGGTGCATAGCAGATAATGAAGTTGAAGGAGTGTTAGGACATTGCCATGGCTCTGCTTATGGAGGACATTTTGCAACCTTCAAGACAGCCCAGAAAGTCTTACAAGCTGGCCTATGGTGGCCTACATTATTCAAGGACACTCATAAGTTCATCACAAAGTGTGATGCTTGCCAAAGAATGGGGAATATCACAAGAAGGAATGAGATGCCTCAAAATCCAATTCTTGAAGTTGAGATATTTGATGTGTGGGGAATTGATTTCATGGGACCTTTTAATCCCCCTTCAAATGGGAATGTCTACATCTTAGTAGCAGTGGCCTATGTCTCCAAATGGGTGGAAGCCATTGCTAGCCCCACTAATGATCACAAAGTGGTTCTTAAACTTTTCAAGATCATAATATTTCCAAGGTATGGAATCCCAAGAGTTGTAATAAGTGATGGAGGGACACACTTCATCAACAAGATTTTTGAAGGGATGCTAAGGAAGTATGGAGTTAAGCACAAGGTGTCTACAGCCTATCACCCTCAAACAAGTGGGCAAGTTGAGGTGTCAAACAAACAGATCAAGGCCATTCTATCAAGAATAGTAGGATAAACAAGAAAGGACTGGTCTAGTAAACTTGATGAAACACTTTGGGCTTATAGAACAACTTTCAAAACACCTATAGGAAGAACCCCATTCCAGCTTGTGTATGGAAAGTCTTGTCACCTTCCAGTTGAAGTTGAGTACAAGGCTCTATTGGTAATCAAACTTCTGAACTTAGATCTTGAAACAACACAAGCTAAGAGAAGCCTTGATTTGATTGAACTTGAGGAGATCAGATTGGAAGCTTATGAAAACTCCAAAATCTACAAGGAGAGGACTAAGGCCTTCCATGATAAGAAGATTCTCATAAAGGACATTAAGCCTGGAGACCAAGCCTTGCTTTACAATTCAAAACTCAAGTTATTCCCTGGGAAGTTGAAAAGTAGATGGGGAGGTCCTTTGAAATAAAAGAGATTTTACCTTATGGAGCTGTCACACTTCTCAACAAAGATGGTAGTGAGTTTACAGCCAATGGTCAGAGAGTTAAGAAGTATTTGGGAGAAAAAGAGACACATGAGAAGTGCACAATGCTTCTCAAGGATGCCCCTCAAGTTTGAAGACCTATAGAAGTCAAGCTTAGTGACTCTAAACAAGCTCACTAGGGAGGAAGTCCCTAAGGTATCCCTGTATATATTGCTTAGGATTTTGGTATTTTGACTTTTGTTTTGGTGTTTTCATGATCAGGGAAGCAAGGGAGTCTAAATAGAAGAGGAAGGGACAGTTAATGGAGACACGCAGTCCAGCTCGACCCCCCACTCGAGCACGCACTCGACCGAGTGCCGGTCGATCGCCGTCGTCGAGCTGCCCCAATCTCCATCTCCAAGTCACCAAGAAGACCCTAACTACTCCTTTGACAGAATGCAAGAGGATGTGGACAACTTCTTCCATAACCCTTGAGGTACCACTATCACCTTCACTTGTAAATATCATTGCATTTGAAATTGTGTTTTGTTTTTAGTCTTGAATCCTCTTACAAATTTCTTTCACTGGGTGATTTAAGTTTGGGGGAGGGTTTGAGATAGCATTTGACATTGTGTTTTGTGTTCTTATTTCAAATTTTTAGCATCCTCATATTAGTATTTCCATAGCATCCAAGGCATAGAAAAACCCTAAAAATTTGAAATTTTTTTGCAAAAATCTTTATAAAAAAAAGAGTGTTCATGTAGTTTGCATTGCATATTAGGATCTTGTTTAGCATGTTTCATTTAGGATTGTATAATATTTGCATTNTGGGTTTGCTCAAAGGAACAATGAGAGCTTTTGTGAAGCTTGGGAGAGGTTCAAAGGATTTCAGACTCAATGTCCTCATCATGGCTTCAGCAATAAGTCACTCTTGAGTACCTTCTATAGAGGAGTGCTTCCCAAGATCAGGATGCTTCTTGACACAGCTTCTAATGGCAACTTCCTCAACAAGAATGTGGAAGAAGGCTGGGAGTTAGTTGAGAATCTTGCTCAGTCAGATGACAACTATAATGAGGACTATGACAGAACCATAAGGTCATCATCAATTGATCAAGAGGACAAGTACAAGAAGGACTTGAAGATGGTCAATGAGAAGCTTGACAAGATCCTTCTTAGCCAACAAAAGTCTATTCACTTCATTGGTGAAGAAGAGGTTCCAGTTCAAGAGGGGGAGACTGAGTTTGCTGAGTTGTGCTACATGCAAAACCAGGGAGGATTCAAAGGCTACAACCAAGGAGGTTTCAAGAACAACAATCTCTCTTATAGGAGTACCAATGT
>NC_025693.1:10835527-10837792 GCF_000633955.1 Camelina sativa
ACTGGGTGATTTAAGTTTGGGGGAGGGTTTGAGATAGCATTTGACATTGTGTTTTGTGTTCTTATTTCAAATTTTTAGCATCCTCATATTAGTATTTCCATAGCATCCAAGGCATAGAAAAACCCTAAAAATTTGAAATTTTTTTGCAAAAATCTTTATAAAAAAAAGAGTGTTCATGTAGTTTGCATTGCATATTAGGATCTTGTTTAGCATGTTTCATTTAGGATTGTATAATATTTGCATTAGGGATCTATGATGAGTATTTCCTTGTTAGCTTGCTTATTCACTAGACTAGGATCAATGCCCAAGTTAATAGTACTTTGATGCTAGTTGAGTAGTTAGAAGCATAAGATTGAATCAAGCCTTAAATTCTTGCATTGCATTTGGTCTAAATTGAAGCATGTTGATGAGTTTGACAGAATCTGTGGTCTTACAAAGATCAATGGAGTGAGTGAAGATGGACTCAAGTTGAGGCTCTTCCCATTCTCACTTGGAGATAAGGCACACCTTTGGGAGAAGACTCTTCCTACTGGAGCAATAACCACATGGGATGCTTGCAAGAAGGCTTTCTTGGCAAAATTCTTCTCAAATGCAAAGACTGCTAGGTTGAAAAATGAAATTTCTGGGTTTGCTCAAAGGAACAATGAGAGCTTTTGTGAAGCTTGGGAGAGGTTCAAAGGATTTCAGACTCAATGTCCTCATCATGGCTTCAGCAATAAGTCACTCTTGAGTACCTTCTATAGAGGAGTGCTTCCCAAGATCAGGATGCTTCTTGACACAGCTTCTAATGGCAACTTCCTCAACAAGAATGTGGAAGAAGGCTGGGAGTTAGTTGAGAATCTTGCTCAGTCAGATGACAACTATAATGAGGACTATGACAGAACCATAAGGTCATCATCAATTGATCAAGAGGACAAGTACAAGAAGGACTTGAAGATGGTCAATGAGAAGCTTGACAAGATCCTTCTTAGCCAACAAAAGTCTATTCACTTCATTGGTGAAGAAGAGGTTCCAGTTCAAGAGGGGGAGACTGAGTTTGCTGAGTTGTGCTACATGCAAAACCAGGGAGGATTCAAAGGCTACAACCAAGGAGGTTTCAAGAACAACAATCTCTCTTATAGGAGTACCAATGTGGTCAACCCTCAAGACCAAGTCTACCCACCTAACAGCTTCAACAGCAACAAAACTATGTCCCCAAACAACAACATCAAGTGTTCCAGCCTCAGTTGTGTCCCCCACCAGGGTTTCAGACTAAGCAAGGCGAAGAGCAAGACTTAAGAGCCATGATGCAGCAGTTGTTGATTGGGCAAACACAAGGAAAGATTGAGGAAGCCAAACAGTTTGCTGAGGTGAATCAAAGGCTCACATCCCAGTATAATGATCTTAACATGAAGTTTGAAGGTCTCAACTCTAGACTGAAGTATATGGAGAGCAACATTACTTCTACTTCTGCTCCTAAACCCAACCAACTCCCTGGAAAAGCCGTTCAAAATCCAAGGGAGTTCACTGCAAAAGCCATCCATATCTCTGATGAGGAAGTCACTGAGGACAGTGATGTTCAAGATGGGGAGGATTGGTCAGTTATTGAAGCTTTGAGTGAAGTTTGTGCAGAGAAATCTGAATCCACCATTGCACTCGACCAGGTACTCGAGCCAGCACTCGACCGAGTGCCTGATCGAGTGGTCGATCGAGCCGAAGGATCAGGAGCTGTTAAACCTGCTAAGTACATCCCTCCTGTTTACAAACCACCTCTACCATTCCCAGGACGTTTCAAAGCACAAAGGATCAAGATAGGGAAGGCAAGAGTTCATACAGATTTTGTGGTATTGGAGATGGACAAAGAACCTGAAGATCCTATCATCCTTGGGAGGCCATTCTTAGCCACTGTTGGAGCAGTCATTGATGTCAAGGAAGGTCTTGTGACCTTGAACATTTCTGAGGGTGTAGTTATGAAGTTCAACATCTATAACCCAACCAACCTTCCTACCATTGACGATCAACCTTTTAATATCAAGGACAAAGGTGGTCAAGAAGGTCTAAGTGATAAGGCAACTCCAAAGGCTGAGCTAACACTTCAAGAGGATTCTGTGGAAAAGCTTAAGAGGTCAGTTCAAGAGCTGACTAGTATGGTTGAGGATCTCCAAGTTAAGCTGAACAAGAGGTCTTTGAGGAAAGCAAGACCAAGGCTCAAAATCAAGAAGAAGTATGGTTTGTGTGCTAAGGGTGAGGTTATCAAGGATCAACTTCATAGTGACCAAGAGGTTC
>NC_025693.1:10837995-10838815 GCF_000633955.1 Camelina sativa
CAGATTTTGTGGTATTGGAGATGGACAAAGAACCTGAAGATCCTATCATCCTTGGGAGGCCATTCTTAGCCACTGTTGGAGCAGTCATTGATGTCAAGGAAGGTCTTGTGACCTTGAACATTTCTGAGGGTGTAGTTATGAAGTTCAACATCTATAACCCAACCAACCTTCCTACCATTGACGATCAACCTTTTAATATCAAGGACAAAGGTGGTCAAGAAGGTCTAAGTGATAAGGCAACTCCAAAGGCTGAGCTAACACTTCAAGAGGATTCTGTGGAAAAGCTTAAGAGGTCAGTTCAAGAGCTGACTAGTATGGTTGAGGATCTCCAAGTTAAGCTGAACAAGAGGTCTTTGAGGAAAGCAAGACCAAGGCTCAAAATCAAGAAGAAGTATGGTTTGTGTGCTAAGGGTGAGGTTATCAAGGATCAACTTCATAGTGACCAAGAGGTTCTAGGGAGGATTTCATCACCTCCTTGGTATCTAGACCAGGTTTAAAAAGGAAACCAAAGTCAAGCTTAGTGACTCTAAACAAGCTCACTATGGAGGAAGTCCCTAAGGTATCCTTTGTAAATATGCTTTATTTTCTTAATAGTTTTGATGTGTTTTCTTTTATGTTTGTGTTGGACAGGCCTTTTAGTGAAAATGTAGATGGGTAAGGAGAGATTTGGACTTGGAGAAGGGGAAACGCAAGCCCACTCGACCAGGCCACGAGAGGTACTCGACCGAGTTGGAAAAGAACTAAGGCCCATTTGATCTTCAAATCGCTAGGACGATCGAGTGGAGGGAAGAACAAGAAGAAAATTTCGAATTTTCAAACT
>NC_025693.1:10838875-10884807 GCF_000633955.1 Camelina sativa
TTAAGAGGAGAATGTGTTTAAGCAAGGTCTAGTGAAAGGATGGGAAGAAAAATTTTATTAAGATGGTTCTAGTTAAAGAAAAGAAAAGAAAGAAAAAAAAAGTCTAGCAAAAAGCTTGTATGTTTTAAGAATAAGAAGAGAAAAGAACCATAGCAAATAAGTAAGAATCCCCCATCCCACTAGAAAGATCAAATAAGAAACCTCTCTTAAGACTTGAAAACCAAAAGAGAAAAGGGTGAAAGAGAAAAGAAGAAGTTGAAGGGTAGCACTAGGATCATTTGGGTTTAGATTGATAGGATAAACACTTTGGGTGCCTTTGGGTAGACAAGGTTTTGTTCTTGTATGTGTCTAAGTGTTCTTACCTTTAGCATTCTTCTAAAGCTCAATCCATTTTTTATGAGAGAACCTTGATATTGATAAGCCGCACTCTAAAAAGAGACCATCATTGTCTCTAAACCTTTATCTCCAAGCCAAATGAGTTTAAGCATTGCATATAATTGATTCATGTTCTTGATTAATGAATGTTAAAGGAAATGGTTGATTTGAATGCATGTGGATATCTAAGGCTCAAATCAGTAAAGGTTGTGATATGCTTGTCTAAAATCTTTAAGTACAGCTCATTCAACTTGCATCATAGTACTAGTAACTTGGACATTGATTCTAGATGGTCTATTTGCAAGCTTTAGGAGCTGAGATCCCACTTTCAAACCTCACCTACCTTCTTATGTCTTATTTATTTGCTTGAGGGCAAGCAAAGACTAAGTTTGGGGGTGTTGATGTTCATATATTTTACCATGTTTTCCCTTAGTTTATTCACATCTTTTGCATCTTTTGCTATCCATTTTTACCATTATTGCATAGCTTAAGGACTAATCATGCATTAGAGTTTAGTTGCATTGCATTTGCATCTTTTCATGCATAATCAGATGATTATGGAGCTTAAGGAGCATGGAAGCAATGCTGAGGAAAAGTGAGGCAATCATGAAGGAAAAGCAAGAGAGTTAAGGCTGAAGAACCAAGGTCCAGAGTCCAACTCGACCCCACACTCGACCAGACACTCGACCGTGTGCAGAGGAGGACTCGACCGAGTGGAGGAAGCAGAAGAAAAGTCAACTCGACCAGCCACTCGACCGAGCACATGGTCGAGTTGACCGAGCCGTTGACTATTTTGTCTCTTAGTATTTTTAGGGCTTCCACCTCCTCTCCTATATAAAGCCTTGTACCTGCAGCCACCAAGGAGGGCAGCTTTTTAGAATAGTCAGAAACCTAGTTTTTTACCCTTTTGGGAATTATTCGTTTTGCACTTTTATTTTTCTTAGATCTTGTACTTGTTTTAGAGGAAGAACAAAGAATCTCTCAAAATTGTTGGTTCCATAACTTTCAATATATTGAGAATTTGAGTTTGATTCCTTTTTCATTATTGTAGATCTTTGTCTTATCTTTCATTTGATGCAAGTTTCGAATTTTTCTGGGTTTATGATTTTGATGTTCATCATGTGTTCTTGTAAGTAGTGCTTAGGATCTTGAGGATGGGTTAGGCTGGGTTGTGTTTGAGGTTTGTTTGTTTTGGTCAAGATTGATTTTGGTAGAATCTCTTCTAGGGTAGATGTTCTTAATGCTAATCCTGAACTGAGAAGTTAGGGTTTGATTTCAAGCATCTTAGCATCACACCAATGTTTAAGGAGCATAGATAAGGCTAGATCTAGAGCTTACCATTAGGCTTGCTAAGAGATTAGAGGTCTTGTTTGGTATGAGACATATTGCTTAATGCCTGCTTGTGTAGATTCTTTTCTTTGTGAGAACAAGTCTAGAGATGCATGAGTTTGATTGTTTCTTGCCATGAGAGTGGATTAAACTTGTCTTAGATTTATATGTCTAGAGATTAGCTCAAAGCTTTGCTTGAGATTTGTTGACCAAGTTAGATAACCTCAATCATTAGTCCAGCCCATGAATCCCTCCTCAAGGCCTTCCTTGTTTATTGATTTTTAAGTCTTAATCCTGCTGTTTGATTGTTGTTCGATTCGTTCTTGTGTTGCTCTGTTTTTCTTGCATTGCTCTGTTTCACGGATTTATCCAGCTCGACCCTGCACTCGATCGAGTGCCTGCTCGAGTTCATCCCCAGAACTCTTGTTTATGATTAGTAGTTGTCCTGTCTTATCTCTAGTCTCATTCTATTTGCATTCCTGTTGCATTTGCTTATTTTTCTGTTCATTATTGTCTTGCATTAGCTCATTAGCATAGTTTCTATTTCTGTTCTAGCTTCATTGTAGTGATAATCATTCTGTTCCATTTACATTCATCATCTAGTCCTAGTAGTTTTACTTTCTGCTCATTACATTTCATTAATAGGATTGTTAGTGACAAACATCCTTTGCATATTTGGCTTAACTTAGGCTCATATACACATCCTGATTGTTCACAACCCTCAGATTGGATTGACACCTCTTGTACTACAATTGCATAAGGGAAATTGAAACACCCTGCCATTCATTCATTTCATATCTCACCATTGCATACATCCATCAATCCATACCACCAACATAATGTGTTTCAAGGACATGGCCGATCATGGCTCCTGGTCCTTTGCCACTTTTCCACTTCACTCTTCTTTGTTTCTTTTCCCCCAAATCAAGTCCCAATGCTCCAGATGTGATGAAGTCACACCAAAATCCTGAAAAATAACCAACTAGATGCAAATGCTCCTACAACAACCTAGAATGACATGATTATGCAACAAAACTATGCAAAAACAAGTTTTAAAATTCAACAAAAACACAATATATCAGAGATCCTCCCATATACTGGGCTATACACACAAGCGAAAAGACAAACATAAATAATACACAAAAGCAAACAAATCAGACATCTCTGAACACATGCATCGACACTGCGCCCTTGTGTCGACCAACACATTCCTTGCATCAATTACGATCGATGCACTCCTTGCATCAACCGATGCACTCCTTTCATAAACCGATGCACTCCTTGCATCAACCGATGCAACGCCTTTGCATCGACCGATGCAACGCCTTTTTGTCGACCGATGAACTCCTTACATTGACCGATGCAACCTCGCGTCTCCATCAAATCTCTATCTATGTTGACCGATGCACTCCTTGTGTCGATCGATGCAATCGCCAAAGCATCATCGAACACAATCTCTTCCGACTGCTCTCAGCTCCAACTGTCGCCACAATGTCCGTGATTCTAAATCTACCCTTCACAGGCCACAAACACCAGGAAAAACACTCACAAACAAGCACACAAGAAATTAAACACCCAAAAAATCACACAAAACACACATCTAATCACTTAGATAAGCCATGGTCCCGCACTCACCTTTGCAAAACATAGAGAAATAGACCACACACGACCAGAGAAAGCACCACAACACCCTCTTAACACGTTCACGGCCTCAGATCTCCAACCACAGAAACAAATCTCTCCAGATTATGCATAGAACATCTCCATGTATTCTCTGGAAGTTTTCTCTCTTTTGCAAAAGGGGAAAACGGCTATAACAAGTCAAGAGCGTTGACAATAAGCCTTTTATATCAATCCCTAGGGCTTCCAAACCCTATACGCAACCAAAATGAGCATTTTGACTTAGGTTGTCCCACAAAGGAGTACCTTGCAACGACCAACGCAACGTTGCTGATATCTTGTGTTTTTGTTGGGTTTTAAGCCTTGTTTTTGCATAGTTTTGTTGCATAATCTTGTCTTTCTAGATTGTTGTAGGAGCATATGCATCTAGTGTGTTATCTCTTAGGTTCTTGGAATAATTTCATCACATTTGGAGCATCTGGATTTGTTTTGTAGCAAAGAAGCAAAGAAGAGTGAAGTTGAAGAAGTGACAAAGAATCAGGAGATATGAGCGGCCAGACCAATCAGCCAAACCATGGCCGTGTGATTTCAATCGGCCACCCCATCCACCAAGTGACAACCGATGGAACTGGAGACGCACACGATCATGAGCCATCATCGGCCACCCCAATCGGCCAAGAGCTGCCTGGCTGTCCCAATCGATCACTCCCAATCGGCCAAGAGCTGCCTGGTTCACTCGATCGGATGACGTATTAGGAGCCATCATCAGCCACCCCCATCGGCCAGAAGGTGACCGATTGACACCATCGGACATGTCAATCGGTCAAGCCGTCCCCGTAGCCGCCTAAGTCCACACTTGTTTTACTTTAGATTCGGGTTTGACCCAGTTGGGTTGACCCGGGTTCCCTTCTACTTTCCTATAAATACTCTAACCCTATTAAGGGGAGACTTATCTTTTGTTTAGCAGCTTTTTAGGGTTCTTAAACTTGTTTACTCTTGGTTTGTTGAATGATTGAGTACTTTTAAGTTTTTAATAGCAATTTTTTCTTCAAATCCCTTAATCTATAGTCTCTTATTATGATTTCACAAAGATCAAACTCTTTCATTTATGTGATCATGATGATGAGTGAGTAGATCAATATAACTTTGGGCTAGGTAGACTAGGGAGATAGATGATTGATCTTTGATGTATAAGGCTTTATTTATGTGTTTCCTATCTTGTTTAGTGTTAATAATGCTAGATAGCCTTGATCAAGCTTGAATCTAGACATTAGGATTTCCATGCCCAAAAGGTGTTTGATGAAATTCTTGAACCAAACTATTCAAGAGCTTTGCATTCCTAGCAAATGGATATTGATGATTAGGGTGTTTAGTGGTATTTAGACTTGTTTATAATGCATGCTTACCTTGTGATTACCTTTGGAAATTGTTGATTATCACTTGATTAGCGTAGGATCTCTATCATGGAAATAGATTGATTTGCATAAGTGTTCTTAGCCATAGGATTGTTCTTGATTGTTGCTTAGACATCTAGAATTGGTTAGCTATCTCCCAAGTCAATTACCTTGACCAAGGTTCACTTGTTTAATCTTGATTTAAAATCTGTTTTTAGTTGTGTCTTGTTTCTTTGAGTTTACATTGCTTTGAGTTGTCTAGTTTTCTTTCTTTGAATCATTTTGTTAGTTAAGATTGTTACAAAAGAACATATTCCTGTTTAAGTGTAGATTAAGCATCTTTGTGCATTCTTAGTGAGTTGATTAATGCAAATTATGGATTGATAATTTGATTGAAGTAAACGTACTAATCAATTTGGCGTTGTTGCCCGTTTGCATTCAATTTGACCATTAGGATTTCAACTTTGCTTGAGCCTATTCATTTACTTTAAATTGTTACGTAGTTTGTTTGCTTTGGTGTTTTGAATTCTCTTTTGCAAGGTGTATGAATTTGAGAAGTCAAGGCCAAACAGACTTCTCAAATTTAACCATTAGGATTTCAACTTTGCTTGAGCCTATTCATTTACTTTAAATTGTTACGTAGTTTGTTTGCTTTGGTTTTCTGAATTCTCTTTTGCAAGGTGTATTAATTTGAGAAGTCAAGGCCAAGCAGACTTGATTGAGCGTGTTGACGACATCTACCGTTTTGAGCGAGAGAATCGCCGGTTAGCAAGACAAGCTATGGACAACAACCCTCCTCCTGTTGCTGGTCAGAAATGAAATTACCAGCCCAATGATGATAGATTTCCAAACCATGTACCAAGACAAGCCCCTCTCATTGGAGCTTATGATGCACCAAATGTCAATGGTCACCGCACTGGTATTAGAGCTCCACCAGTTGAGAACAATCACTTTGAGATCAAAGCCAGTCTTATCAACATGGTGCAAGGATCAAAATTTCATGGTTTGGCAATGGAAGACCCACTTGATCAACTTGATCAATTTGATAAGTTTTGTGGGACTGTTAAGATCAATGGTATCTCTAAAGATGCCTTCAAGCTACGCCTCTTCCGGTTCTCTCTTGGTGACAAGGCTCACATTTGGGAAAAAAATCTGTCTCACAACACCATTACCTCCTGGGATCAATGTAAGACGGCTTTGTTATCCAAATTCTTCTCTACTACAAGAACAAGAAGACTAAGGAATGAAATATCAAGTTTTGCTCAAAAGGGGAATGAGAGTTTTTGTGAAGCATGGGAAAGATTCAAGGGGTATATCTCTCAATGTCCACATCATGGTTTCTCCAAGGAATCACAATTAAGTACACTCTATAGAAGAGTCTTGCTTAAGTATATAATGCTTTTTGATACAACAAGCAATGGAAACTTCTTGGGTCAAAATGCAGAACAAGAAATTTTGTTGGTTGAGAATCTTGCTCAAAGTGATGGGAACTATGAAGAGGATTATGATAGAACTCCAAGGGACTATACTGATATGAATGAGCAGCACCGCAAGCAGATAAAGCTTTGAATGACAAGATGGATTAGATGATTATGGCAAATCAAAAGCAAGTTCACTTTGTCAATGAATGTGAGCTTTATCAAGAAGGTATGGAAAAGTTGAGGAGCAAAAAAAAGTGCTGACGTGGCAAGGGCGAAAAAAGTGCGACTAGGGTTTTTGCGTTCTCATCAAGTTTGATGCCGTCGGAGGCATCTCCGGGACGGCTTACGGCAGATCTACCGCAGGAGAAGGGTTCGGAGGTGAGGGGGATTGAGGGTGGAGGAGATACAGTGGTTGTGGAGGATCTGGGGGAGAATTCCTCAGGGAATAGTCATGCTCAGGAGGGTTCACGGGTGGTCTCGTCGAAGGTTCCACCTGCGGTAAATGGTAAACGTTCGTTCCTACAGGTGGCTTAGAAGAGAGTTTTCACTAAACAAAAGTTTGAAGTATTGGAAGTTGATAGGAAAGAGACGGTGGTGGTACCAAAGGAAGTGTTTTCGGGTGCAAAACCCTTATGGGAGGATTTTGTGATTGGCAAGTTTCTCAACTCAAAAGCCCCACATGTGGAAAGATTCACATGATAGTGAATAAGATATTGCGGCTTGGGGATCGGACATCATTGATTGACGTTTTTGCAGTCAATGAATCTACGATTAAGTTTCATATCAGACATGAGGGCATAAGGCACCGGGTGCTGAATCGTGGAATGTGGAACATTATGGATCTCCCTATTGTTGTGTCTTATTAGGTTGCATCCAAAAACAGAGGCGTGTGTTTCCTTTGATGAGGCTCAAATTATGGTGCACGCAGACTTGACTAAAGAGCTCCCTCGGGAGTATGTTTTCACGGGCCAAGAGGAAGGGGAATTGGACTCAGTGATACATTATAGCTATCCTACGCTCCCGCCAAGGTGTACTCGATGTAGGAAATGGGGTCATCTTGTTGCAACTTGTTTATCCCCTGAGGCTTTGGTGCATGATACGCAAGTTTCGACATAGTCTCCCTTAAAGGATGTCGGAGTTGAGGTTTCTGTTCCTGACAAGCAAGTCCAGACTGTAAGTGATGAGGTTCGCCCCTCACTTGCTGTAGTTAAGATTCCAAAGATTCCAACTGCTTCTTTGCCGGAGGTCCCAAGAGAGTGTCCTTCGGTGGAGGAATGGATCACGCCGAAAACAAGTCGTCTCAGTCCGGGAAAACAGCCAGCGGCTGCTAACCTGATGTTGTTTCCATTTTGAAGAATTCTTACTCTGTTTTGGGGGATGAAACAGAGCTGTTAGAGAACATTGAACCGGATAAAGCTACGACTGCAGGTGAGGTAGCTACTGCAAGTTATTCTGATGACTCTAATGTCACAATACGCCAAACCGGGGCTGCAGCAGTTGCGGTAAAGCGCGGTCAACAATTGGATGTGACCTTGAGGACTTATTTACATCGAGGAACAAAATCAGTAAATAAACAGACTTCAAATCTTCCTACTCATTCTGCTAGGGATCCTCCTAGAGATCAGAGTAAGAAGCCTCCAACCAAACATTAATGTCAGGATTCTGCTGGAATGTGCGTGGTTTGAATAAAACCTCTAAGCATTCTGTTATAAAGCAGTGGGTGGAGGGTAATAATTTCAAGTTTGGGTGTTTGCTGGAAACTCGGGTTTGGGAGATGAAGGCTCAGCGGTTGGGGAGTTGTTTATTTCCTGGATGGTCTGTTTTAACTAACTATGAATGATGATTTGAGGATTGATGTTATGGAAGGATGATGTGAGGATAGATCCTTTTTATAAAAGTGAGCAGATGATAACGTGCTCAGTGAAACTGGATGAGCAAGCAGAGGAATTTTTCTGTTCTTTCATATATGGTTTGAATACAGTGGAGGCTCGTAAAGTGTTATGGCGGGAGATACAAGCTCATCATGATTCACCTATCTTTCACAATAAGCCTTAGATCTTATTCGGGGACTTTAATGAAATATTGGATATGCAGAAACACTCTAGAGTTGATGACAGTCCGATTGTCACTGGAAGAATGAGGGATTTCCAGTCAGTTGTTAACCATTGTTCTCTCTCTGATATGGCTTGGCAGGGTCCGCTTTTTACATGGTGTAACAAGCGGGAAGATGGTTTAATACTAAAGAAGCTGGATCGTGTGATGGTGAATGCCACTTAGGTTAGGATGTATCCGCAGTCTTATAACGTTTTTGCAGCAGGGGGTTGCTCTGATCATTTAAGGTGCAGGATCATGATGTAGAGAGAAAATCAGGGTCGTAGGCGCAAACCCTTCAAGTTTGTTAATGTCATGACTGAGATGGAGGAGTTTATACCACTTGTTAGCGATCATTGGCGGGGCACATCCCCTTTGTTCCTGTCCACGTCAACTTTGTTTCGATTTTCCAAGAAACTAAAGGCTCTCAAACCAGCTCTATGTTCTCTAGCCAAACGCCGTCTAGGTAATATGGTCTTGAAGACGAGGGAAGCGTATGAAAATTTGTGTCAAAAACAGCAAGCCAATTCGACTAACCCATCACTTCTAACGATGGAGGAGGAGAATGCAGCCTATCTTCATTGGGATCATTTATCAGGGCTGGAGGAGAAGTTCCTTAAGCAAAGATCAAAGTTGCACTGGTTAAAGGTAGGCGACAAGATCAACAAAGCCTTTCATAGAGCAGCTGCAACTCGGGTTGCACAGAATTCTATTAAAGAGATCCATTGTTCTGATGGTAGAGTGGTTATAAATGCTGATGAAATCAAGGATGATGCAGAGCGACACTTTACAGAGTTCCTGCATTTCATACCTAGTGATTTTGAGGGATCCACGGTTGAGGATCTTGAACTTCTGTTGCCTTTTCGCTGCTCTAGCGTTGATCAACAAATCCTAACACGAGAAGTAACTGGTGAGGAAGTGAAGAAGGTTCTCTTCTCAATGCCGAATGACAAGTCGTCGGGGCCAGATGGCTTCACTTCAGAATTTAAAAAAAAAAAACCTGGGATGTGTTGGGAACTGAATTCGTCTTAGCTGTGCAATCTTTCTTTGCCAAAGGTTTCTTGCCTAAAGGTACAAACTCCACAATACTAGCCCTGATTCCCAAGAAGGTCTCTGCTGTGGAAATGCGAGATTATCGACCCATCTCATGCTGCAACGTGCTATATAAAGTTATTTCGAAGTTCATCGCTAACAGACTCAAGAGGGTGTTACCTAAGTTTGTGTCTGCGAATCAGTCTGCTTTTGTCAAGGATCGTCTGTTGATTGAGAACGTCCTTCTTGCTATTGAGCTAATCAACAATTATCATAAGGAGACTCTATCTGGTCGCTGTGCTATAAAGATTGATATTTCCAAAGCCTTTGATTCTGTGCAATGGTCTTTTTTGTCCAAGGTTCTAACTGCGATACAGTTTCCTCCTTTGTTCATTCACTGGATAATGTTGTGTGTAACAACAGCTTTGTTCTCAGTGCAAGTAAATGGTGAGTTAGCTGGTTTTTTTCGAAGCTCTAGGGGTCTTCGTCAAGGCTGCTCTCTCTCACCGTATTTATTTGTAATATGTATGGATGTCTTATCTAAGCTCCTTGACAAGGCTGCTGGTGAACGTGTGTTTGGTTTCCACCCACGGTGTAAGAACCTTGGTCTCACTCATTTAAGCTGTGCAGATGACCTCATGGTGCTATATGATGGTAAAGTACGGTCAATAGAGGGCATTGTCACTGTTTTTACTCAGTTTGGAGAAATCAACACTCTATATGGCTGGTAGTGCAGAACCCCTTGATTCGGAGCGTTTCCCATTTCAGGTTTGTGCTCTCCCAGTTTGCTATTTGGGACTCCCCCTAGTCACCAAACCGCTCACCTCTGCTGACTGCTTACCGTTGGTGGAGCAGCTTAGGAAACGAATTGGTTCATGGACAGCATCCTATCTCTCTTTTGCGGGTCGGTTTAATTTGATTTCTTCAGTTCTTTAGAGTGTCTACAACTTCTGGATGGCAGCATATCGTTTGCCGAGTGCGTGTATTGCGGAGATTAACTCTATGTGTTCAGCTTTTCTGTGGTATGGAGCGGAGATGAACACACGTAAGGCAAAGGTGGCTTGGGAGGTGGTCTGTAAACCTCGAAGGGAAGGTGGGCTTGGACTAAGATCTCTTTATGAGGCAAACAAGGTTTGCTGTCTGAAACTGATATGGAGACTAGTATCTCATGGAGACTCTTTATGGGTAAATTGGTCGCATGCGAATTTGTTAAAGGGTGCTTCTTTTTGGTCAGTGAAGAGTAATTCATCTATTGGTTCTTGGATTTGGACAAAACTCCTGAAATACAGCGACGTGGCTAAAACATTTTGTAAGGTCAATGTTGGTAATGGCGAACGTATTTCTTTTTGATTTGATAATTGGTCTGGTATGGGGATGCTCTCGGAGGTTGTGGGAGACAGAGGAGTTGTGGAGTTTGGGATACCGTGGCAGAGTTCTCTAGCAGAGGCATGGGCTCATCACCGCAGACGTCACCGTGCAGATCACCTACAAGAGATTGAAGCTGCATTACTTCAGTCTAGTCACAACAGGCAGCAGGGAGACGACAGAGTACTCTGGCGCAGGAGAAATGATGTTTTCCGGCCCAAATTTATCACTTGGGATACATGGAACCACATACGTATGACGACTAATGCGGTAGCGTGGCATCGGGGGGTCTGGTTTGGTCATGCAACTCCAAAATTCTCTTTCTGTGTATGGTTGGCTGCTCATGATCGTCTCTCGACAGGGGCGCGTATGGTCACATGGAATGGGGTGTCTGCTGGTTCTTATACCTTCTGTCAACAAGCCATCGAAACAAGGGATCACTTGTTTTTTGAGTGTCACTATGCCTCTGTAGTCTGGTCAGGTCTTGCTAAAGGTCTGCTAAAGACACAATACACTACCGACTGGTCTATTCTAATTGAATATATATCAAATCTTTACATTCCACTGGTGGAGGGGTTCCTTATTCGGTATGATTTTCAAGCTGCCACATACACAATTTGGAGGGAAAGGAATGGGCGTCGCCATGGTGAAGCGCCAAAGCCTGTATCAGCATTGATAGAGTGGCTTGATCGGCAAGTTAAAGATCAACTTCTAGCTATTGGACAGTTAGGCGATCGGCGGTATGATGAGGTGTTCCCGACTTGGTTACAATCTCGTTGTTAAGGGTGAAGGGTGAAGGTTTAATCGCTTTTCAATAATTTGTATTCTCAAACAAAGTTGCACAAGTTGCAAAAAAGTTTTATTTTTCTTTTGAATATTATTTAACATTAGATTAAAAAAAAAAGAAGGTATGGAAGCTTGTGTTGAGGGTCAGGAGGAAGTCAACTATGTAGGTAGCCAAGGGTATAACAAGTTCAATCCTAATTACCGCAACCACCCTAACCTCTCTTACCGCAGCACCAATGTGGAGAACCCACAAGATTAGACTTATCCACCACAAAAACCTCTTTGTTTTCCTTCCCAACCCAACTATCAGCCTAAACCTCAAGAGAACTACCAAGACAAACCTCAAACCTGTTCCCAACCTCAGAAATAAATGAATGCACCACACTCTCAAGGTCAAGTAGATGACACAAATGCTCTACTTAGACAACTCCTAGAGGGACAAGGAAGAGGTGCCATTGAACTTGCCACACAAATGAAAGATGCAGAACAAGGTTGAGAATGTCTATGGTGAGTTAAAAGCTAAGATTGAGAGGTTGCAAACACAGGTCCAGGGACAAGCTTCTTCCTCTTCAGCAAGAAAAATGGGTTCTTGACGAGGGAAACCTGAACAAAACCCAAAGGAGTTCATCAATGCCATAATGCTGAGAAGTGGTAAGAAACTACCTACTAATGAGCTCAATAGGGACATTGAGCCTAAATGAAGGGAGGTAGTGGTTGAGATTGAGGATGAGGATGAGTTGATAGTGAAAGATTTGGTTAAAGACAAAGAAGCTGAAGAAGTTGGGGTTGACAAAGGGAAGAATAAAGTGGTTGAGGAACCAAAGCAAGATAAGACCCTTGATGAAGTTTTCAAGAAAAGTAAAGGTGTTACTAAAGAAACACTATTTGTGCATCCACCCTATGAACCAAGATTGCCATTTTNTTGCCATTTCCTGGTAGGTTTAAGAAGCAACAAGTGGACAAGTATAGAGCTATGTTTGATGCACAAATGAAAGATGTTGCTATTACAATGCCTATCATAGATGCATTCTTGTTGAACCCATTATACAGCAAGTTCCTCAAGGATGCAGTTTTGGAGAAGAAGAAAGCTCTACAAGGAATGGTTATCTTAACTCATGAGTGTAGTGCTATTATTCAAAACAAGGTAGTAGCAAAGAAGCTTGAAGATCCTGGTAGCTTCACTCTCCCTTGCACATTGGGACCTCTATCTTTTAGCCATTGTTTATGTGATCTTGGGTCTAGTGTGAGCTTGATGCCTCTCTCAGTTGCCAAAAGACTAGGTTTCACCCACTACAAGAAGTGTATGATCACCCTTGTTCTTGTAGATAGGTTAGCTAGAACACCAGTAGAAGTGCTTGAAGACTTACTAGTGATGATTGGCCATTTTGAAATCCCAACCGACTTTGTTGTGCTTGAAATGGATGAAGAACCAAAGGATCCACTCATTTTGGGGCGCCCATTTTTAAGAACTGCAGGAACAATGATTGATGTGAAGAGTGGGAAGATTCAATTGAATTTGGGAAAGGAAGCTTTGACTTTTGACATCAACCAAGTGCTGAGGAAGCCTACAATTGATGGTCAAGTTTTCTACATTGAGAAGATGTAAGTTTTAGCTGATGAGCTTTTGGAGGAATTGGCCATAGAAGATGAGCTCCAAAGCACTTTGACAGTTAAACAAGGAGAGTTTGGTTTACTAAAGGAAGATAGTGAAGGGTATGAAAAGATTCTTGACTCTCAAAAGCCAATTAATGAACATAGAGGCTTCCTTGAGTTAAATGAGCAAGTGGTGTGTTCAGTTGCAGTAAACTCAAATGAAGATTTGAGTGAGCTTAAAGCACCCAAGATTGAACTTAAACCACTCCCTAAGGGGCTAAGGTATGCTTTTCTTGGTACAAACTCAACTTATCCTGTCATTATAAATGAAGAACTTAGTGAATAAGAAACTGTTACTCTTATAGGTGAACAAAAACAGTATAAGAGAGCTATTGGTTATTCACTTGATGATATTAAAGGAATTTCTGAAATTCTTTGCATGCATAGAATTATTAGATGATGAATCAATGACTTCCATTGAACCACACGGAAGGTTAAACCCTAACCTAATAGATGTGGTGAGGAAAGAGATTCTTAAACTCCCTGATGCTGGTATCATATATCCTATATCGGATAGTACATGGGTTTCACCTGTACATATGGTGCCAAAGAAAGGAGGAGTTACTGTTGTCAAGAATGATAAAGATGAGTTAATTCCTACTAGAACTATAACTGGACATCGCATGTGTATTGATTATAGGAGACTTAATGCTGCATCTAGAAACGATCACTTTTCTTTACCATTTATTGATCAGATGTGTTAGAGAGGCTTGCTAGGCACACGCATTATTGCTTTCTTGATGGTTATTCTGGTTTCTTTCAAATCCCCATACATCCCAATGATCAGGAAAATACTACTTTCACATGTCCCTATGGTACTTTTGCTTATAGAAGGATGCCATTTGGATTATGTAATGCTCCAGCTACTTTCCAAAGTTGCATGATGTCAATTTTCTCTGATCTAATTGAAGATGTTGTGGAGGTTTTCATGGATGACTTCTCCGTCTATGGAGATTCTTTTTCTGGTTGTCTTTCTAATTTGTGAAGGGTTTTAAAGAGGTGTGAGGAAACAAATTTGGTCTTAAATTGGGAGAAGTATCACTTCATGGTGAAAGAAGGAATTGTGTTGGGGCATAAGATTTCAGAGAAAGGCATTGAAGTTGATAGAGCTAAGATTGATGTGATGACCAATTTAGCACCACCAAATTCAGTCAAGGGAATAATAAGCTTTTTGGGCCATGCTGGGTTCTATAGAATGTTCATTTAATTCCCGCTTGAAGCTATTCCCGGGAAAGCTCAAGTCCCGCTGGTCAGGACCTTTTAAGATCAAGGAAGCTCGACCTTATTGTGAGAACTGAGAATGATTCTCTCTTCTCGGAGTGTTTTCTGAGCGGGGGTGTTTATCACCGTTCTAGTTCCGAACTGAATCAGGAAAAGCAGTAACTTATGGGAGGTAAAAATGAGTATTATTGTCAGATATAAAGTTTTTCGATCACCATTACAATCTCCCCCTTCTCATACTTATACTGCTAGATTACAATTAATGCCATATCAATTTACTCCATAATTCTCGCACTCTTATTCAATACAATTAATGAAAGGAATCTTTGACCCCTTCCCCGAGCACCAAAGTGGTTTGCTTTACCATTTCCCTCCACTTCGCTTCTCCTGGTCGAGCTTAATGGACCGGTCCCGGTTGCGGCCTCGGCCCATATTACTTGTTCATTCTGGGCCCTGACCCATAATCCGAGGTGACTGATCGTGGTACCAACAGTTGCTCCCCAAGTCCTTCGAGCTGATTAGTTCGGGGGACTTTTGATCTTCAGTTGATTCTTTCGGAAAACAGAATATACCCCATATCTCATGATTTTATCGTGGTAATGATGGGATTTATCTTGCCGAACAAGCACATGGGCCCACCACGAGACTTAAAACGCTATAAGAGAGAGAGAAGTGAACCGGGACTTTTCGTTTTTCAAGGCAATCATTGCTTCTCCTCAACCCGGCATATAAAGGTAGCCTCCCCTTCTTCCTCTATATTTCCATAATCAGTTCTTTGCTTGTTTTTTTTTTTTTACTCTCGTATCCCTTGTTCTTCGTCGATCGCCGGAAAAATCTACCGACTCTCCTAGATTGATTTTTCTCTACTTCCGTTTGAAAGTCATGTCTCCTCTGAAATCTACCCCGAATAGAATCACAAAACTTCTCATCCCCGACGCTTTCGGTCCTCACCCGCCGTCTATTCTTTCTAAGAGTGACGTGACGGAGATTAGAGGGTCGTGTGGTAAGATTCCAACCTCACAGATTCCAACTAAGATTCAAAAACTAAGATTCCAACCTCACAGATTTGGCAAAGACGGATTTTAATCGAGGTAAGATATCAATAGACGAGTTCTTAAAGCAAGACTTAAATAGTGCGAAGTAAAACTTTGACTCGAACAGATTTAAGAAGTACGACTTCCGTTTAAGTAAAACTTGGCTCGAACTTCAGTTTGACAAATTTACAAAGTAAAGCTTCGGTTTAATGAATTTTACGAAATAAGACTTTGGTTTAAATGAATTACGAAGTAGGACTTCGGTTTTAATGAATTTTACGAAGTAAGACTTCGGTTTGGTATTTGTGCGAAGTAACACTACGGTTCCACAATATGGGAAGGGTTGGAATGGTGATTGGCCATAAAAAGTTTAAGAAAACTTTGATTTTATTAAACATGGATAGCTGGACCCAAAGTGGGCTGCCTACGTACCCTTTTTGGGATCAAGCAAATCGTAGTTCCAAGATCTTGAAACTGGTTTCCTGTCTGAATCTTCTAGCCGGTAGACGCCATTTTGCACTTTGCAAGTGATTTTGTACGGTCCTTCCCAATTGATTCCCAACTTTCCCGCATTATCCTCTTTGGTGTTTTCATGGACCTTTCGAAGGACTAGGTCGCCGACTGATAAAGGCCTACCTTGGATCTTGGAGTTATAATAGCGGGCTATAGCGTTCTGATAATTCTGCATCTGAACCAAAGCTTGGTCCCAGCGTTCATTTATGACGTCAAAGGTGTCTCGCAGAAATTCCTCATTCTCTGAGGCTCGAAGTGGATTCAATGTTGTGCGGACTCCGGGTACTTATATGTTAGCTGGGACTAGCTGGGACTACAACATCGACTCCATAAACCAAGAAAAAGGTGTTTCGTTGGTAGCTCGGCGAGGCATGGTTCGGATTGCACAGAGTACACCTTGCAGCTCGTCTGGTCAACGTCCTTTGCCAGAATCGAGGCGTTTTAGCCTGCCCATCGCCAGTATAACCTTGTTCATTACTTCAGCCTGCCCATTTCCTTGTGGATAATGAGGAGTCGACTTGCTAAGCCGTATTTTCCATTTCGCACAAAAACCTTCGAACTGCGAGAAGATGAATTGCGGACCGTTGTCTGTAACGATCTCGTACAGAATGCCATACCGGTAGATTATGCTTTTTAACACGAACTGCTCACTTGCTCACTTGTCACGACTGCATAAGCTGTTGCTTCCACCCATTTTGAGAAATAATCGGTAAGGACTATTAAGTACTGAACTCCACCCGGTCCCCGATGTAAGGG
Organism: Camelina sativa; assembly: GCF_000633955.1. Lineage (NCBI taxonomy): Eukaryota > Viridiplantae > Streptophyta > Magnoliopsida > Brassicales > Brassicaceae > Camelina > Camelina sativa. Next base: position 10,855,466 of record NC_025693.1, read on the forward strand.
TCCAATGATGTCCATAGACAATCTCATGAACGGGTAAGGTGCAGACACAGAGGACAAGAGCTCGGTAGGCTGGTGGATCGACGGGGCATGTTTTTTACATTTTTTGCAGGTTCGGGAGTATTCCTCGCAGTCAGCGAGCATAGTAGGCCAGAAGTACTCTTGTCTTTTAATCTTGAAAGCAAGAGTCCGACCTCCAGAGTGATTGCCATTGGGGCCGTTCTGAACAGCTCGCATTAATGCCGCGAGCTCTTCTCGAACAACACATGTTAAATAAGGACCAGCTACACCTCGGTGCAGGAGTACTCTGTTATATATACAATATCGTGCACTGACGATTTTTATTTTCCTGGCTGCCCATTTGTCAGCTGGGAGGTCGCCCTTATCCAGGTAAGCCCAGATCGATCTCCGCCAGTCTCCTGCCCCCCAATTGTCGGTGTTCGTATTGCTCGGAGGTTTGTGCGGGAGAACAGTTCGGTCTAGATTTGGTGAACCAGGTATCTCCAGTGCTCGGATGGGTTCTTATTTGGCCGCAGGTAGGTGAGTAACTTCCAGCGTTGCCGCGTTGGGTGATGAAGCTACCTCAGGTGGGAGGTCGGAAGTCGCTGTGCGAACTACTTCTTCAGAAGCTATCTTTTTTCTTCTTCGCCCGAGTTACCACATGCGAGCTTTCTAAACATATGATCGGATACTCAATGACCTCAACTGGGATAATTCTTGTAGTTGTGGGGTCTGAGGTTGAAGCTAACGATGCTAAGGCATCTGCAGCGGAGTTCTCACCCTGCGGGATCTTAGTGATTTCGAAATCATCAAACCTAGCTCCTAATTCTCGGGCTGCTGCTAGGTAGGCTTCCATGTGCCCGTCCTTGGTCTCATATTCTCCTAGAAAATGGTTTGTGACCAACTGTGAATCAAAAAAAGCTTGGAGCTTTCGCACACCAATTCCCACGGCGAGACAGAGTCCGACCAAAAAGGATTCATATTCATCATCATTGTTTGACGCATTATAGGCTAGGCGAAACGACTACTCGATCACTTCACCGGTAGGAGAGGCGAGGCGAACCCCAATTCTTGTGCCCATCTTAGAAGATGCACCATCCACGTGTAGAGTCCATGGGACCTCAATATTATCTTCAACTGAACTGGCGAGTGGGAGCTCTATAAGGAAATCTGCTAGTACATGCGCTTTAGCACAAGTTCGAGTTCGGAACTCGATGTCATACTCACTAAGCTCAACTGACCACTTTGCCAGCCTGCCAGACTGGCTCGGACAGTGTAGCACTGCTCGAAGTGGTTGTGTTGTTAGGATGACAATTGAGTGAGACTGAAAGTAGGGCCGTAGCTTCCTTGCCGAGGTAACTACTGCCAAAGCCAATCTCTCCATCATCAGGAACCCAGATTCTACTCCCGTGAACAACTTACTGACGTAAAAGATCGGCCTCTGCTCCCCCTTTCTTCGCGAACTAAGACTCCACTTACTACACTCCCCGAGACAGCTACATAGAGAAAGAGTGATTCTCCTAACTCAGGTTTTGCCAAGACCGGTGGTTCGGATAAGTATGCCTTGAGCTGAGCAAATGTTTCTTTGCACTTCGCATCCCACGTGAAGTGTTTTCCTCCCTTCTTCAGTAGCTGGTAGAATGGGAGACATTTATCCGTTGATCGGGAAATGAAAAGATTGTGAGCTGCGATCCGTTTGTTGAGACGTTGTACTTCTTTTAATTCCCTCGGGGAACTCATGGAAAAGAAGGCGTTAATTTGCTTCCGGTTCGCTTCGATCCCCTGCTCTGTTTCGATGTAGCCTAAAAATTCCCCTGATGGAACTGCAAAAGTACACTTCGTGGGGTTCAGCTTCATTCCAAACTGGTTCAGGATGTCGCTTCCATGGACTTCACCAGCATGTCATCAATATAGACTTCCATGGTCTTTCCGAGCTGCTGCTCGAACATCCAGTTTACCAAGCGTTTGTAATTTGCTCCAGCATTTTTTAGTCCGAATGGCATCACCTTGTAACAGTAAGTTCTGCGGTCCGTGATGAATGCAGTCTTTTCCTGATCCTCCGGACTCATGAGGATTTGGTGGTACCCGGAGAAAGCGTCCATAAAAGACATCAGTTTGTGCCCCGAGGTTGATTCGACTAGTCTGTCGATGTGTGGAAGTGGAAAATTGTCCTTAGGGCAAGCCTTATTCAGGTCGGTGAACTCGACACAGACTCGTGACTTCCCGTTTTTCTTTTTTACAACCACGTTGTTCGCAAGCCATTCTTGATACTTCATTTCTCGGATCTGACCGGCACTGAGTAGATGATCCACCTTTTTATTAACGATCTCGGCTCACTCATGGACGAGCTTCCTTCGCTTTTATTTTACTGGCCTTAATGTTGGATCTATATTCAATCCGTGTGAAATGATTTCAGGACAAACTTCGGGCATCTCGTCTACTGACCATGTGAAGGTTGCTCTGTTTTCCTTGAGGAAGGAGATCAATTGGCTCGGCGCTCGCTCTCAAATCCCGCTCCGATCTTGATTTCCTGGTCTGGAAACTTCGTGTTAATGAAAATGGATTCAGTGAGGTCGCCTTTGTGCTGCTTCCGAAATGGGTTCTTTGCGACCTCGAGCTGTGGTTGCTATTGGCTCAACATCTTATGACTAGCGAGATAGCAGCTTCTCGCCATTTTGACCACGCCTTGAGTGGAGACAGAAAGAGTTATTGTCCCCAATGACATTGATGTTTCGCTCGTGAACGAAACCAGAGGTGAAGGGGGACCCGCAATATGTTCTCTTCCGATGCCCATTCTAGTGAGTGTCTCCAAGAAAATTAGTTCCACCGAACTCCCAGTATCTATCAGAATCCGGCATACTCTATGGTTCGCGTCGTCGAGTGATGTGACTAGTGCGTCGTCATGCAGAGAATTCATATCCTTGGTTTTTTTCTCCATAAAGGTGACTTCGGGTAGGTCACTCGTAGTAATTTTAATTCGCTTGGGCTATGGATTTGTGAGCTTCTGTTGGTGATGTTCTTGGGACCTGCACCACCGTCTGCTTGCTTTGGTTTCTTTAATGGTGGGGCATCCTCATCAGCCTCAGATGCTGCTTTTTGATCGAGCTCGCTGATAGTCACAAATTGGCATCTCGTCGGACACAAACTTCTCCGTGAGAAGGTGCATCAACTTCTTACAGTCCCGGTTGAGTGCCCGTTAGTTTTGTGCAGCTTGTAGTATGCGTTCTCATCTCAAATCCACTTGTTACTTGGGAGTACTCCGCTCTTAGAGCGTGGTGAGAATGGTGGTTTAGACGGTGAATTCCTAGGGGAGCCTTTCTGTGGAGACTTATCTACTGCGAAGTTGCCTAGTCTGGACTTTGGAGTTGGTGGGGGTGTCTTCTTAGCAGGTACCTTGAACTAAGTCTATTGCGGCTTTATGCTTTTGGGCTGCACCCGCTTTCTCTTCCTCCATGAGTATTGCTTGATAAAAGAAGTTGATAGTTCCGTAAAATTGTTAACGGATCCAGTCGCTAAGGATGCGAACCAAAGCAGTGCGGGTCGGCAGAAGGTTTCTGTAAATAGCTTACAATAACCGGCGTCAGCTTTGTGAGGCTCGAGGTCCACTCGACTTGCTGTGAGCAGAAAGGTTTTGAGGTGTGTAGTCAGATCTCCTTTTCCTTCGTAGCTCGTAAATTTTACTTTCCCGGTGTCCTTAACATAGACTCTAGCTATTTGAGCGGAGAAAGGAGTTCGCTTCGACTCTTCGATCACTCGAGAGATGTCTGGTGCCAAAGTTGTTGCACTGTGCACCCTAGATCGCATATCTCGGATCTCATCCTGCATCCGGTGGAACTCAAGATTAGAAGCATAACTCGGAGCAAGGCTTTCTTGAAGGATATTTTCTCCCACAGGGGAAGGGATCCGAACTGGAACTGCTGAAGAACCGGCAGATTTGATATGTACCAGAGTGCGGTTGTCCCTGGCTGGCGGTGGTGCCACCTGGGAAGTTGTCTAAGATGGGAAGGTATTCCCTGGAGTCGTTGCTGCCATTACCTGCTGCGGAATGAACGGTGGAATGACACCAATGAAGTCTAGACCATGTCATCGCGAGTTTTGCTTAGAAGAAAAGAGATCAACCCGATCAGCATAAGCGCGGTGAGAAGCAGAAACATCGGCGACCAAGCTGGTGACAGTCTCTAGGCGAGCAGATACTTGTCCTTCCAAACTGTCAAAGCGTTCGGACAGGGCGGTGGTAGCTGCTTGCTGACGGTCAGATTTCTCCGCCAAATCCTTCAAAAGTTTTTGGATTGACTCCAAAGTTACCTGATTGGAAGGTTTGTTGGCCATAGTGAAGTCGTACGGCGTAGATCTGAGTGAAGCGTCGAAACTAGTGGGAGTATAGATTATAACCCCCTCCTTCTAGCGCCAAATGTGAGAACTGAGAATGATTCTCTCTTCTAGGAGTGTTTTCTGAGTGGGGGTGTTTACCACCGTTCTAGTTCCGAACTGAATCATGAAAAACAGTAACTTTTGTGAGGTAAAAATGATTATTATTGTCAGATAGAAAGTTTTTAGATCCCCATTACAATCTCCCCCCTTCTCATACTTATACTGCTAGATTACAGTTAATGTCATATCAATTTACTCTGTAATTCTCGCAATCTTATTCAATACAATTAAATTAAGGGATCTTTGACCGCTTTCCCGAGCTCCGAAGTGGTTTGCTTTGCTGTTTCCCTCCACTTCGCTTCTCTTGGCTGGGCTTAATGGACCAGTCCCGGTTGCGGCCTCGGCCCATATTACTTGTTCATTCTGGGCCCTGGCCCATAATCCGAGGTGACCGATCGTGGTACCAACACTTATGGAGCCTTGGTGTTGCTGAACAAGGATGGAAAAGAGTTTGTGGTTAATGGTCAGAGGTTGAAACACTACTTGGCCAATGATTTCATTGAGGAGGGAACAATTGTTTCTCTCTCAGAACCTCAAGACGCCTAAGCGGCGCGGTAACATCAAGCTTAGAGACGTAAAACAAGTACACTTGGGAGGCATTCCAATGGTTTCTTATGTAAATATCTTCTACATTTCTTTTAGTATGCTTGTTTGAAGTTTTTTGTTTTTGAGTATTGAGCATTGGAAAGTTTGGAGACTGATGTTCATCTATTTCACCTTGTTTTACCTTAGTATATTCACATCTTTTGCATGATTTTCTAGCATGTTTGGCCATTATTGAGTAGCTTTAGGACTGTTTATGAATTAGATTAGAATTGCATTGCATTTGCATAGTTTTTAGCATAAGGAGGTGATTTTGGATCCTAAGGAGCATGGAAGAATGCTGAGGAGGATTGCAGCCATCAAGTGAAGAAGACAAAGGAGCTAGAGCAGAAAGAACCCAAGTCCGGAAGTCCACTCGACCACCACACTCGACCAGACACTCGAATGTGTGCGGAGAGGGACTCGACCGGCTGGAAGAAGCAGAAGAAGAGGTCACTCGACCAAGCACTCGACCGAGCACATGGTCGAGTTGACCGAGCCGCCTTCCTATTTTATCTTCGAGCCATTTTAGGGCTTCCCCTCTCTCCTATATAAACCCCTTGTACTCTATGGCCGCAAATAAGCCACTTTTGAGAGAAAAAATATCTAAGAAACCTAGATTTTACCCTTTTGGGAAATGTTTACTTTTTTCTTAGATCATTAGCCACCTTTTGTATTTTCTCATAAATCTTTGATACTTGTTGGTTCAATAACTTTCTAAGTATTAAGAATTTGAGTTTGATTTCTTCTTCAATATTGTAGATCTTCATGTCATCTATCTAATCATGCAAGTTTCATTGATTTCTGAGTTTATGATTTTGTTCATCATGTTTAGTCAATTTGAGGAGTGTGTTAGGATCTTAAGGATGGATTAGGCTGGATAAGGGTTATGGTTGTTTAGATTGGTCTAGCTTGCTTGTTTATATATCTCTTCTAGATTAGATGTGGTCTATGCTGTTCCTATACTGAGAAGGTAAGGATAGATCTTAAGCTTCTTAACATCATACCAATGTTTAGGTTGTTAGATAAAGCTAATGCTAGAGATTATCATGCTTAGCCCAAGAGATTGGTTGTTTAAAGTGATTTTTGACATGTAATGATCTGGCTGTTTAATGCCTGTTTTTGTATGTCTTAGCTAGTGAGAACTAGGTCTAAGAGTATCTAAACTTGATTGCTATTGTCATGAGAATGTATTAGCAAGTATTAGAATATCATTGTTTAGAGATAGCTCATTGTTGATTGAGGTTTGTTGGTCCGTTTAGATAACCATAGCTTGAGTCCAACCCATGAATCCATCCTTAGGACCTTCTTTGTCTATTGATTTCTCTGTTTGAATATAGTTAATCGCTTGTTTGATTTACTTGTGTTTTGCTCTGTTTGATTGTTGTTTCTGGCTCGGTTCTGCGTATTCAACTCACTCGACCTAGTACTCGATCGAGTGCTTGCTCGAGCACCATCCAGTGTTTTGGTTTATGTCCTGCAACTTTTTGTTTCATTTCTTGTTTCATTCTTGTTTTATGCCTGTTGCATTCATTTTATTTTTGTCTGATCATGTTGCTTTCATTGCCTTGCATTAGTGTAGTTCTTGTTCTTGTTAGTATCATTACTGCTTTGTTTACATTGTTCACTTTGCATTTTGTCTTTCATCTAGATAGTTTTACATTCTGCATTTCATTATTGTCATTAGGTTGCTAGTATAAAATCATCATCATATTTGCCTTGACTTAGATAAGTGTTCACATCCTGATTGCTTGCATCACACTCATTATGGTTAGACATCCTTTATGCTACAACAACATAAGGGTAATTGAAACACTTTGCATCCACATGTTCATTCATCATCATCACACCACACAAAAGACCTAGTTTCAATTTGGCGACATTGCCATTTGAGTGTTTGTTTGTGACATTTAGGATTTAATCAAGTCTAAGATTAAGTTCTATTGTTCCTTTGATCACTACTGATTAATAATCTTCATCTGCTTGGTTGTTTTGAGTCTCAGGTACCAACTCGACCCAGTACTCGACCGTCTGCACGATCGAGTACCTGATCGAGCCACCAACCCAAATTCAGTCAAGTCTTCTCGTCTCAGTCGGTTCAGTCTTCAACTCGAGCCAGTGCTTGACCGCGAGTTAGTGATCGAGTCAGTTAATGCAAACAAGATCCAAATTTGCCAGTTAGAGTTGGAACAGTGGAAGTCCCAACAGACTTTGTAGTCTCGGAAATGGATGAAGAACCAAAAGATCCTTTGATCTTGGGAAGACATTTCCTAGCCACAGCAGGAGCAATAATTGATGTGAGAAAGGGGAAGATTGATCTCAACTTGGGAGAGGACCTCAGAATGACATTTGACATTGTAGAGGCTATGAAGAAACCAACAATTGGAGGACAAGTCTTTTGGGTTGAAGAATTGGAAAAATTAGCAGGAGAATTGATGGAAGAGCTAGCAGATCAAGAGCACCTTAAGACTGTTTTGACCAAAAGTGGAGAAGAAGGGTTCATCTACAAAGAAACCAAAGCTTATGAAGAGATATTGGACTCCCGTAGAAAATCTGACAATCCAGAAACTTTTGAGGGGCTACCAGCATTAAGAGAGGAAGTCTGGTCAGTTCAGATAGTAGATACAGAGAGCTCGACCACCTACTCGAGCATGCACTCGACCGAGCACCAACACCACTCGACCGAGCGCCCTGCCGAAACTCTCAAAGATGACTGATATGAGCTAAAAGCACCAAAGGTAGAACTAAAACCTCTCCCATCTGGGCTAAGGTACGTTTTTCTAGGTATGAACTCTACTTATCCTGTAATAGTGAATGCTAAATTGAGTAGAGAAGAACTTGATTTGCTAGTTGTTGAGTTAAGGAAGTATAGGAAGGCTATTGATTATTCTTTGGATGATATTAAAGGAATTTCACCTAGCCTATGCATTTATAGAATCCACCTTGAAAATGAATCCTACTCAAGCATTGAACCTAAAAGAAGGCTTAACCCTAACCTAAAAGAAGTAGTGAAAAAGGAGATTCTTAAGTTGCTTGGTGCTGGTTTGATCTATCCTATCTCTAATAGTATTTGGGTCTCACCAATACATTGTGTCCCTAAGAAAGAAGGAATTACTGTAATAAAGAATGATCATGATGAGTTAATTCCTACTAGAACTATAACAGGACATAAAATGTGCATTGATTATAGGAAGATTAATTCTGCAATAGAAAAGACCATTTTCCTCTTCCATTTATTGATCAAATGTTGGAAAGACTAGCCAATCATACCCATTACTGTTTCTTGGATGGATACTCTGGATTTTTCCAAATTCCTATTCATCCTAATGATCAAGAGAAGACAACATTCACATGTCCATATGGTACCTTTGCCTATAGGAGGATGCCATTTGGATTATGTAATGCTTCAACAAATTTCAAAGATGCATGATCTCTATCTTCTCTGATCTTATTGAGGATGTTGTTGAAGTTTTTATGGATGACTTCTCTTTCTATGGAGATTCTTTTTCTTCTTGTCTTGCTAATCTATGCAGGGTTTTAAAGAGATGTGAAGAGACAAATCTGGTTTTGAACTGGGAGAAGTGTCACGTCATGGTTGAAGAAGGAATAGTTCTTGGCCACAAGATTTCAGAGAAGGGTATTGAGGTTGATAAAGCAAAGATTGAAGTCATGGTCCAGCTTCAACCACCAAAGACAGTCAAGGACATAAGAAGCTTTCTTGGTCATGCTGGGTTCTACAGAAGATTCATCAAAGACTTTTCAAAGATAGCTAGGCCATTGACAAGGTTGCTTTGTAAGGAGACTGAATTCAAATTTGATGAAGATTGCTTGAAGGCTTTCAAGGAGAACAAAGCTGCCTTGATATTAGCTCCAATAGTCCAAGCCCCAAACTGGGATCTCCCATTTGAGATTATGTGTGATGCATCAGACTTTGCAGTAGGAGCAGTTATGGGTCAGAAAAAATATAAGAAGCTGCATGTTATTCACTATGCTAGTAGAACCTTAGATGAGACTCAAGGGAGATATTCAACAACAGAGAAGGAGCTTCTTGCAGTGGTATTTGCCTTTAAAAAATTCAGGAGCTACTTAGTAGGATCCAAGGTAATTGTATATACTGATCATGCTGCTTTGAGGCACATCTACTCAAAGAAGGATATTAAACCAAGGTTGTTAAGATGGATTTTGCTTCTCCAAGAGTTTGACATGGAAATAGTTGATAAGAAGGGTATAGAGAATGGAGTGGTTGATCATTTGTCCAGGATGAGGATAGAGGAGGAAATTCCAATCGATGATTCAATGCCTGAGGAGAAACTGATGCAAATTGAAGCAACTCGATCTACTGCTCGGACAAGCACTCGACTGAGTGTGTTTGGCCACTCGGTCGAGCAAGATCAAATGAAGGAGTGGAAGGCACTTGACAGTGAAGATCTGTCATGGTATGCTGATATAGTCAATTACAAAGTATGTGAAGAAATCCCAGCAGACATGGATCCTTACAAGAAGAAGAAACTGCTCAAGGACATCAATGGTTACTATTGGGATGAACTTTACTTATACAAAAAGGGATCAGATGGACTGTTTAGGAGGTGTATATCAGAGAATGAAGTTCAATGAGTGTTGGGACATTGTCATGGTTCTGCTGATGGAGGTCATTTTGCAACCTTCAAAACTGCCCAAAATGTTCTACAAGCTGGTTTATGGTGGCCTACATTGTTCAAAGATACTCACAAGTTCATTACTAAGTGTGATGCCTCCCAAAGAATGGAAAATATCACAAGAAGGAATGAAATGCCCCAAAATCCAATTCTAGAGGTTGAGGTTTTTGATGTTTGGGGAATTGATTTCATGGGACCTTTTTAATCCTCCTTAAAATGGGAATGTATACATATTGGTAGCAGTAGACTATGTCTCCAAGTGGGTAGAGGCCATTGCCAGCCCTATTAATGATCATAAGGTGGTTCTAAAGGTTTTCAAGACCATAATCTTCCCAAGAGTATGGAATTCCAAGAGTTGTGATTAGTGATGGAGGGACACACTTCATCAACAAGATCTTTGAAGGAATGCTAAGGAAGTATGGATTTAAACACAACATGTCTACAGCTTATCATCCTCAAACAAGTGGGCAAGTTGAAGTGTCAAATAAGCAAATCAAGGCCATTTTATCAAGAATAGTAGGAGCAACAAGAAAAGATTGGTCTAGTAAACTTGATGAAACACTTTGGGCTTATAGAACAGCTTTCAAGGCATCAATAGGAAGATCCCCATTGCAACTTGTCTATGGAAAGTCTTGACATCTCCCAGTTGAGGTTGAGTATAAAGCTTTACGGGCAATCAAACTTTTGAACTTGGATCTAGAGACAGCACAAGCTAAGAGAAGCCTTGATTTGCATGAGCTTGAGGAGATCAGATTGGAAGCTTATGAGAGCTCCAAAATCTATAAGGAATGGACAAAAGTCTTCCATGATAAGAAGATTCTCATTAAGGACCTAAAGGTTGGAGATCAAGCTTTGCTTTTCAATTCAAAGCTCAAGCTATTTCCTGGGAAGTTGAAAAGTAGATGGGGAGGTCCTTTTGAAATAAAAGAGGTTTTACCATTAGGAGCTGTCACACTTCTCAACAAGGATGGTAGTGACTTCACAGTTAATGGCCAGAGAGTTAAGAAGTACTGGGGAGAAAAGGAGAAACAAGAGAAGTTTACAATGTTTCTCAAGGCTGCCCCTCAAGCTTGAAAAGATAAGGAGAGTCAAGCTTAGAGACTTTAAACAAGCTCACTAGGGAGGAAGTCCCTAAGGTATCTTTGTCTATATTATTATAGTTTTGGTATTTTGATTTTTGCTTTGGTGTTTTCATAAGTCAGGAAAGTGGAGGATTTGATTAGGAGAAGGAAAATAAGGATCAGAAGCCCACTCGATCGACCCACTCGACCAAGCACTCGACCGAGTGCCAGTCGATAGCCATAGTCGAGCTCCCTGTTTCTCCATCTCCAAGCCAGCATCAAGACCCCAACTACACCTATGACAGCATGAGTGATATTGTAGACAAGTTCTTCTACAACCCATAAGGTACCAACATCACCTTTCCATTGTAAATACCATTGCATATCTTGTTTTATTTTTTTTTAAGTCTTGAATCCTCTTTCAAATTTCTCTTACACAGTGGACTGTGTAATTTAAGTTTGGGGGAGGGTTTGAGATAGTATTTGATATTGTTTTTTGTTTTCTTATCTCAAATTTTAGCATGATCATGTTTATATTTGCATTTCATCTAAGGCATAGAAAAAACAAAAAAAAATTGAAAATTTGTGCAAAAATCTTTATAAAAAAAGAGTGTTCATGTAGTTTGTATTGCATATTAGCATGTTTCATGTAGGACTGTTCATATTTTTGCATTAGGGATCTATGATGAATTTTGCCTTGTTAGCTTGTTTAAATTCACTAAACTAGGATCAATGCCCAAGTTAATAGTACTTTGATGCTAGTTGAGTAGCTAGAAACATAAGATTGAACCAAGTCTTGAATTCCTATATTGCATTCTGGTCTAAGTTGAAGCATGTTGTGATTTGATGTCATTTCCTACTTATAAGAACCTAATATTGATTTTTAATTATCAATTTGTGCATTGCTTTAAACTCATGAATATCATATTGGATCAACTTTCTCCTTTTTACCACTCTTGTTGATCCAAGTAGCTGATTTAATCATTAAGATCAGTTTCCCCTACCCATAACCAACCCTTCTTTCAAGCCATATTATTCTTGTGTGTGCAAGGCCTTTTTGGGATTGAGCTTGGTAGAAAGTGTTAGGTTTGAGCTGACAAGAGTAAAGCCTTGTGTAGTTCTAGTTTGTGATTTTCAAACTAGATAGGACTAGGTGGTTTAATTGTTGGGTTTGGGACTTGGTTGTTTTGAAAAAAGAAAAAAAAAAAAGAGAAGAAAAAGAGAAAGAAAAGGTTAGAGTCTTTAGGAGGAGAATGTGTTTAAGTAAATTTAAGGTCTAGTGAAAGAATGGGAAATGTGAAATTGTTGAAGATGGTTCTAATCAAAGAAAAAAAAAGAAAAAAAAAGAAGAGTCTAGCAAAATACTTTTATGTCTTAAAGAATAAGAAGAAAAGGGAACCATAGCAAATAAGAAAGAAACCCCATTCCTCTAGAGAATTCAAATAAGAAACCTCTCCTAAGGCTTAAATAAAAGAGAAAAGGGTATTTGAGAAGAGATGAAGATAAGGGTAGAACTAGGACAGTTTGGGATTAGAATGTTAGGATCAAACACTTTGGGTACCTTTGGGTAGACAAGGTTTTGTTCTTGTATCTGTGTAAGTGTTCTTAACTTTAGCCTTCTTCTAAAGCTCAATCCATATTTTATGAAGGAACCTTGATATTGATAAGCCCCACTCTAAAGAGAGACCATCATTGTCTCTAAACATTTTATTACCAAGCCAAATGAGTTTAAGCATTGCATAAGTTGATTCATGTTCTTGATTAATGAATGTTAAAGGAAATGGTTGATCTGAATGCATGTGGATGTCTAAGGCTTGAATCAGTTAAGGTTGTGATAGGCTTGTCTAAAATCTTTAAGTACAGCTAATTCAACTTGCATCATAGTACTAGTAACTTGGACATTGATTCTAGCTAGTTTATTGTCAAGCTTTAGGAGCTGAGATCCCACTTTCAAACCTCACCTACCAACTTATGTCTTGTTTATTTGCTTGAGGGCAAGCAAAGACTAAGTTTAGGGGTGTTGATGTTCATATATTTCACCTTGTTTTACCTTAGTATATTCACATCTTTTGCATGATTTTCTAGCATGTTTGGCCATTATTGAGTAGCTTTAGGACTGTTTATGCATTAGAGTAGGATTGCATTGCATTTGGGTAGTTTTTAGCATAAGCATGTGATTTTGGATCCTAAAGAGCATGGAAGGATGCTAAGGAGGATTGGAGCCATCAAGTGAAGAAGACAAAGGAGCTAGAGCAGGAAGAACCAAGTCCGGAAGTCCACTTGACCAGACACTCGACCGTGTGCGGAGAGGGACTCGACCGGCTGGAAGAAGCAGAAGAAGAGGTCACTCGACCAAGCACTCGACCGAGCACATGGTCGAGTTGACCGAGCTGCCTTCCTATTTTGTCTTCTAGCCATTTTAGGGCTTCCCCTCTCTCTTATATAAATCCCTTGTACTCTATAGCCGCAAATAAGACACTTTTGAGAGAAAAATATCTAAGAAACCTAGATTTTACCCTTTTGGGAAATGTTTACTTTTTGCTTAGATCATTAGCCACCTTTTATATTTTCTCATAAATCTTTGATACTTGTTGGTTCCATAACTTTCTAAGTATTAAGAATTTCAGTTTGATATCTTCTTCAATATTGTAGATCTTCATCTCATCTATCTAATCATGCAAGTTTCATTGATTTCTGGTTTTATGATTTTGTTCATCATGTTTAGTCAATTTGAGTAGTGTGTTAGGATCTTAAGGATGGATTAGACTGGATAAGGGTTTATGGTTGTTTAGATTGGTCAAGCTTGCTTGTTTATATATTTCTTCTAGATTAGATGTGCTCTATGCTGTTCTTATACTGAGAAGGTAAGGATAGATCTTAAGCTTCTTAACATCATACCAATGTTTAAGTTGTTAGATAAAGCTAATGCTAGAGATTATCATGCTTAGCCCAAGAGATTGGTTGTTTAAAGTGATTTTTGACATGTAATGATCTGGCTGTTTAATGCCTGTTTTGGTATGTCTTAGCTAGTGAGAACTAGGTTTAAGAGTATCTAAACTTGATTGCTATTGTCATGAGAATGTATTAGCAAGTATTAGAAGAGCATTGTTTAGAGATAGCTCATTGTTGATTGAGGTTTGTTGATCCGTTTAGATAACCATAGCTTGAGTCCAACCCATGAATCCATCCTTAGGACCTTCTTTGTCTATTGATTTCTCTGTTTGAATATTGTTAATCGCTTGTTTGATTTACTTGTGTTTTGCTATGTTTGATTGTTGTTTCTAGCTCTGTTCTGCATATTCAACCCACTCGACCTAGTACTCGATCGAGCATCTGATCGAGTGCTTGCTTGAGCACCATCCAGTATTCTTGTTTATGTCCTGCAACTTTCTATTTCATTTCTTGTTTCATTCTTGTTTCATTCCTGTTGCATTCATTTCATTTCTGTTTGATCATGTTGCTTTTATTGCCTTGCATTAGTGTAGTTCTTGTTCTTGTTAGTATCATTACTGCTTTGTTTACATTGTTCACTTTGCGTTTTGTCTTTCATCTAGATAGTTTTACATTCTGCATATCAATATTGTCATTAGGTTGCTAGTATTAAATAATCATCATATTTGGCTTGACTTAGATAAGTGTTCACATCCTGATTTCTTGCATCACACTCATTATGGTTTGACATCCTTTATGCTACAACAAAATAAGGGTAATTGAAACACCTTGCATCCACCTGTTCATTCATCATCACTATCTTCATTCATCGTCATCACACCACACAAAAGATGTAGTTACACAGATGGAGTAAGCAGTCAAGTGAATCGGTTGGGTGGTGCCCACGTGATGCCATCGGTTCAAGCATTCGGCCAAACCGTGTCCATGTGAGGCAATGCGTTTTTTATCAGTAGATATGCGCGGTCTCGACCATCGGCCAAGTGAGAGCCGAGTGAGATTATCGGCCTGACCAATTGTCCAAAGGAGGGCCGATTGAAGACTTACGAGTGTCAATGAGTTTTTGATCAGAGACGATAAGCGGGACGAGACTACTGCCAAACCTTGCCCGTCTATGGTCATCGTGCACGTGAATCGGCCTAATGGACGCCGATTGAGGAACAACAAATTTTGATCAGGGACAACACGCGTTCAAGTGAATCGGTCTGTAGCCGCCCGATTGAGGTAAACAGTTTGATCCATCGGCCAAACAAGGACCGATTGAAGGTTCCCAAGTACTATCATGGTTTATGGTCAGGGAGTATCATTGGGTAGGAGCATAGGCCTAACCTTGGCCCTGTGGACGCTTCGGCTACGACCATCGGCCAGTTCCCAACCGATTGGGTCCATCCAGGTAAGTTCCTCTAATCCCATATGGTTTTATTCGGTTCAATCTTAGTAAACCAGATTAATTTTTCAACTTTTCAAATTAATTTTGGCTGGTTTACTCTTTCTCTCAACACCCTAAAACCCAAAATCTCTCATCTCTTTTCTCTCTTTGTCGATTTCTAAAGCCTAAGAACACTAAAATCTTTGTATCTCCTTCATCTCTCAATCGTTTTCAAAGATTTTTGGTGTGTTGGTTTGGGTTTTGCAAGCTCTTTTAATTACTTATAACCCCATTAGTTCTGCATTACTCCTCGTCGCAAACAAGGTAAGAAACTTCACTATTTTTTCTCTCATGTATAGGTTTGAACCCATTATGTGCTAGATTCGACTTGCCAGTTATTTATACATTGATTTTAGGTTGTTTAGCTTGATATTGATGCTAGCTGGTTCCAATTTTGTTAGAATTGCTGGGCTTGTTGTTCAATTTCGAAATTTTGGGGAAATTTAAGTTTTATTATTTCTTTACCTTGTCTATTGTTCAATGAAAAAATCTGGAAGAGACCAGCAGATTTGGAGACCAATTGATCATGATTGGTGGTTTATTGAGTTCTTAAATTTTTAAGAAGAAGTAATTTTGACTTTGATTGTGAAGTTTGTACTCAAGTTGATTCACATTGTTCCTTGGTTTAATTTTGTTGATTTATCTCTTAGGTACTTAGCACTTGCTATTTGTGGATTCAAGTTGTGTTTCCTAGTGAGCATTACTAATATTTTTCAAGTGTTTTTGTATTTTTGATAGGAACAATGGCTAGAACCAACTTGAGACCTGGAGAAAAAAAAACTAAGGCAAAAGAGGTCGTAGAAAGGGTTGTTGAGAAGAAGAAGAAGAAGAAGAAGGCAACTCAGTCTAAGTCTTCACTTGGTAAACAAAAAGCTCCAGCAAGCAAGAAGAAAATTAAGGAGCTTGTGATTGAGGATAATGACTCAGAGGAAAGGGATATGAGTGAGAGTGAGTCTGAATCTCCACCACCTCCAGCTGCTAAGGAAAAGCAGATTAAGCCACTCAAGAAGAAGCCTACCTACTCCCAACTGATGCAGCGCTTTAAGAAGATCAAGTTTGCTCCAACTAGATACCCAGATCATGAATTCCTTCAGAATGCTGGCCAACTTGAAGACATGCAAACTATCTTCACAACTTTGGGGTTAGGACAGTTCTCTAATATGGCTTTTCCCACCTATGTTGAGACAACAAGAGAGTTCCTTGCATCCTTGACAGTGACTTATTATGAAGATGAGGGTGTGGAGGAGACTAATGATCTTGGGCATTTTGAGTTTAAAGTTCAAGGGAAGCACTACAAGATGACCTTAGGATATTTTGGAGCTATCTATGGTTTTCAATCAGGAACAAGCCTAGAATACAACACTAACCCAAAGGAGTATGATTCTTTTTTTCAAGGTATTGGTGTGGGAAATTAAACAGCTGGTCAAGTGAAGAACACAAGCATCATGTATCCTACAGTGACATATGCTCACAAAGTTCTCCCTCACACTCTTTTTGCAAGAAGAGAGGCTAGAGCAGTTCAAGCCAATGAACTTGGTTGTCTTTCTAGCAGGGTTGCAACCTTTCATAAGAACCTACAAAGAAAGGAATCCCTCATTGTCCAATGTTGAAGATACATGTGTTGCTGCTGTCTTCCTTCATCAAATGCTTCACTACCAAGGTTGGGTTTGGACAACAGCAGGTAAGACCCCTGTTCTAAGTATGGGTGGACTTCTCACCCCGTATTTTGCAAGCAAAAGGAGTTGAGCTTGGTGATTTTGACCATGGAATTACCATCCAGTCTACCTCAAGAAGACTACTTATTTAGATGGCCAAACTGAGAAGGGTTTCTATGCCTACTATGGTTACATTTTCAAAAGATGCAGAAGAAGAGGCTCCTACTCTCTCAAAAGGATGTCACATCCCTTTATCTCAGGTTTGGAATATGCTGCCACATTAAAGATGACTACCTATACACCTTTAAGGATGATGGGCCAGTGATTCCAATAACAGCTTCAAAGAAGGGTAGAAGTCAAGCTGAGGACACTTCACAAGCAGCTCCTCCCAGTCCAGTATATGTCAGTGCTAGGTATGATTTCCAACCATTTGAAGAAGCCACTTCAAACAAGTCTCTTAGAGAAGCACACACCCACATCCACCTTCTCCAGCGCTTGGTTAAATGGCAATGGAAGAACATCAAGAAGCTAGTAAAGGGAGTGAAAGGTCTTCACAAAATATTGAAGCATGTGGAAGCAAAACTTGCCATTGCAAGTACCTCAAACTCAAATCCTTAAGTGGTTGTAGACTCAAGAGAGGAACAAGCAAATGTGGTTGAGGATGATTTGGAGAGGCACTCATTCCATGGTGAAGCTAGTACTGCCATTGGTTTTTATGACCCACCAAGAGCTTCAGCCTATGAGAGAAGACAAAGGAGGAAGAGAAGAGCAGAAAAGTCTCCAACACCATGCACTAGTAACTCCTCCTACTCTCTTGACTCTTCCATGAACTAGAGGTAAGCTCCAAGTCCTTGTACATAGAGTCTTTTCTTAATTTCATCTTTATTTTTCTTGTTAGTCTTTTTCCCGGCTTTTCTCTCACCAAGACGGTGTGAATTAAGTTTGGGGGAGGGACTAACCATCGAACATTGTGTTTTGTTTTGATTTTCATTTTTAGTGTCATGCATTTGTTAATAGCTAGGCTTTAAGAAAAATCAAAAAAAAAATTTTGAAAAATTTTAAAACCAAAAAAATGCATTTAGCTTTGCATATTCATTCTTGTGTTTAGAATTGAGTCTAGAAGCATTTAGTATGCATTTGCATTTGGGGATAATGATGAAGTTGCCTTGTAAAAGTAGAGTCTTAGGATTGAACCTACAGCCCTCATTTACAGTTCATTGGTGCTTGTTTAATCTTTGGGAAAAAATAAAGAGTCTAAGCTTAAAGCATTATGCCACTTGAAAGCACTTGCTATTTGTGGATTCAAGTTGTGGCTCCTAGTGAGCATTACTAATATTTTTCAAGTGTTTTTGTATTTTTGATAGGAACAATGGCTAGAACCAACTTGAGACCTGGAGAAAAAAAAACTAAGGCAAAAGAGGTCGTAGAAAGGGTTGTTGAGAAGAAGAAGAAGAAGGCAACTCAGTTTAAGTCTTCAATTGGTAAACAAAAAGCTCCAGCAAGCAAGAAGAAAATTAAGGAGCTTGTGATTGAGGATAATGACTCAGAGGAAAGGGATATGAGTGAGAGTGAGTCTGAATCTCCACCACCTCCAGCTGCTAAGGAAAAGCAGATTAAGCCACTCAAGAAGAAGCCTACCTACTCCCAACTGATGCAGCGCTTTAAGAAGATCAAGTTTGCTCCAACTAGATACCCAGATCATGAATTCCTTCAGAATGCTGGCCAACTTGAAGACATGCAAACTATCTTCACAACTTTGGGGTTAGGACAGTTCTCTAATATGGCTTTTCCCACCTATGTTGAGCCAACAAGAGAGTTCCTTGCATCCTTGACAGTGACTTATTATGAAGATGAGGGTGTGGAGGAGACTAATGATCTTGGGCATTTTGAGTTTAAAGTTCAAGGGAAGCACTACAAGATGACCTTAGGAGATTTAGGAGCTATCTATGGTTTTCAATCAGGAACAAGCCTAGAATACAACACTAACCCAAAGGAGTATGATTCTTTTTGTCAAGGTATTGGTGTGGGAAATTAAACAGCTGGTCATGTGAAGTACACAAGCATCATGTATCCTACAGTGAGATATGCTCACAAAGTTCTCTCTCACACTCTTTTTGCAAGAAGAGAGGCTAGAGCAGTTCAAGCCAATGAACTTGGTTGTCTTTCTAGCAGGGTTGCAACCTTTCATAAGAACCTACAAAGAAAGGAATCCCTCATTGTCCAATGTTGAAGATACATGTGTTGCTGCTGTCTTCCTTCATCAAATGCTTCACTACCAAGGTTGGGTTTGGACAACAACAGGTAAGACCCCTGTTCTAAGTATGGGTGGACTTCTCACCCCGTATTTTGCAAGCAAAAGGAGTTGAGCTTGGTGATTTTGACCATGGAATTACCATCCAGTCTACCTCAAGAAGACTACTTATTTAGATGGCCAAACTGAGAAGGGTTTCTATGCCTACTATGGTTACATTTTCAAAAGATGCAGAAGAAGAGGCTCCTACTCTCTCAAAAGGATGTCACATCCCTTTATCTCAGGTTTGGAATATGCTGCCACATTAAAGATGACTACCTATACTCCTTTAAGGATGATGGGCCAGTGATTCCAATAACAGCTTCAAAGAAGGGTAGAAGTCAAGCTGAGGACACTTCACAAGCAGCTCCTCCCAGTCCAGTATATGTCAGTGCTAGGTATGATTTCCAACCATTTGAAGAAGCCACTTCAAACAAGTCTCTTAGAGAAGCACACACCCACATCCACCTTCTCCAGCGCTTGGTTAAATGGCAATGGAAGAACATCAAGAAGCTAGTAAAGGGAGTGAAAGGTCTTCACAAAATATTGAAGCATGTGGAAGCAAAACTTGCCATTGCAAGTACCTCAAACCCAAATCCTTAAGTGGTTGTAGACTCAAGAGAAGAACAAGCAAATGTGGTTGAGGATGACTTGGAGAGGCACTCATTCCATGGTGAAGCTAGTACTGCCATTGGTTTTTATGACCCACCAAGAGCTTCAGCCTATGAGAGAAGACAAAGGAGGAAGAGAAGAGCAGAAAAGTCTCCAACACCATGCACTAGTAACTCCTCCTACTCTCTTGACTCTTCCATGAACTAGAGGTAAGCTCCAAGTCCTTGTACATAGAGTCTTTTCTTAATTTCATCTTTATTTTTCTTGTTAGTCTTTTTCCCGGCTTTTCTCTCACCAAGACGGTGTGAATTAAGTTTGGGGGAGGGACTAACCATCGAACATTGTGTTTTGTTTTGATTTTCATTTTTAGTGTCATGCATTTGTTAATAGCTAGGCTTTAAGAAAAATCAAAAAAAAAAAATTTGAAAAATTTTAAAACCAAAAAAATGCATTTAGCTTTGCATATTCATTCTTGTGTTTAGAATTGAGTTTAGAAGCATTTAGTATGCATTTGCATTTGGGGATAATGATGAAGTTGCCTTTTAAAAGTAGAGTCTTAGGACTGAACCTACAGCCCTCATTTACAGTTCATTGGTGCTTGTTTAATCTTTGGGAAAAAATGAAGAGTCTAAGCTTAAAGCATTGTGCCACTTGAAAGCACTTGCTATTTGTGGATTGAAGTTGTGGCTCCTAGTGAGCATTACTAATATTTTTCAAGTGTTTTTGTATTTTTGATAGGAACAATGGCTAGAACCAACTTGAGACCTGGAGAAAAAAAAACTAAGGCAAAAAAGGTCGTAGAAAGGGTTGTTGAGAAGAAGAAGAAGAAAGCAACTCAGTCTAAGTCTTCACTTGGTAAACAAAAAGCTCCAGCAAGCAAGAAGAAAATTAAGGAGCTTGTGATTGAGGATAATGACTCAGAGGAAAGGGATATGAGTGAGAGTGAGTCTGAATCTCCACCACCTCCAGCTGCTAAGGAAAAGCAGATTAAGCCACTCAAGAAGAAGCCTACCTACTCCCAACTGATGCAGCGCTTTAAGAAGATCAAGTTTGCTCCAACTAGATACCCAGATCATGAATTCCTTCAGAATGCTGGCCAACTTGAAGACATGCAAACTATCTTCACAACTTTGGGGTTAGGACAGTTCTCTAATATGGCTTTTCCCACCTATGTTGAGACAACAAGAGAGTTCCTTGCATCCTTGACAGTGACTTATTATGAAGATGAGGGTGTGGAGGAGACTAATGATCTTGGGCATTTTGAGTTTAAAGTTCAAGGGAAGCACTACAAGATGACCTTAGGAGATTTAGGAGCTATCTATGGTTTTCAATCAGGAACAAGCCTAGAATACAACACTAACCCAAAGGAGTATGATTCTTTTTGTCAAGGTATTGGTGTGGGAAATTAAACAGCTGGTCAAGTGAAGTACACAAGCATCATGTATCCTACAGTGAGATATGCTCACAAAGTTCTCTCTCACACTCTTTTTGCAAGAAGAGAGGCTAGAGCAGTTCAAGCCAATGAACTTGGTTGTCTTTCTAGCAGGGTTGCAACCTTTCATAAGAACCTACAAAGAAAGGAATCCCTCATTGTCCAATGTTGAAGATACATGTGTTGCTGCTGTCTTCCTTCATCAAATGCTTCACTACCAAGGTTGGGTTTGGACAACAACAGGTAAGACCCCTGTTCTAAGTATGGGTGGACTTCTCACCCCGTATTTTGCAAGCAAAAGGAGTTGAGCTTGGTGATTTTGACCATGGAATTACCATCCAGTCTACCTCAAGAAGACTACTTATTTAGATGGCCAAACTGAGAAGGGTTTCTATGCCTACTATGGTTACATTTTCAAAAGATGCAGAAGAAGAGGCTCCTACTCTCTCAAAAGGATGTCACATCCCTTTATCTCAGGTTTGGAATATGCTGCCACATTAAAGATGACTACCTATACTCCTTTAAGGATGATGGGCCAGTGATTCCAATAACAGCTTCAAAGAAGGGTAGAAGTCAAGCTGAGGACACTTCACAAGCAGCTCCTCCCAGTCCAGTATATGTCAGTGCTAGGTATGATTTCCAACCATTTGAAGAAGCCACTTCAAACAAGTCTCTTAGAGAAGCACACACCCACATCCACCTTCTCCAGCGCTTGGTTAAATGGCAATGGAAGAACATCAAGAAGCTAGTAAAGGGAGTGAAAGGTCTTCACAAAATATTGAAGCATGTGGAAGCAAAACTTGCCATTGCAAGTACCTCAAACCCAAATCCTTAAGTGGTTGTAGACTCAAGAGAAGAACAAGCAAATGTGGTTGAGGATGACTTGGAGAGGCACTCATTCCATGGTGAAGCTAGTACTGCCATTGGTTTTTATGACCCACCAAGAGCTTCAGCCTATGAGAGAAGACAAAGGAGGAAGAGAAGAGCAGAAAAGTCTCCAACACCATGCACTAGTAACTCCTCCTACTCTCTTGACTCTTCCATGAACTAGAGGTAAGCTCCAAGTCCTTGTACATAGAGTCTTTTCTTAATTTCATCTTTATTTTTCTTGTTAGTCTTTTTCCCGGCTTTTCTCTCACCAAGACGGTGTGAATTAAGTTTGGGGGAGGGACTAACCATCGAACATTGTGTTTTGTTTTGATTTTCATTTTTAGTGTCATGCATTTGTTAATAGCTAGGCTTTAAGAAAAATCAAAAAAAAAAAATTTGAAAAATTTTAAAACCAAAAAAATGCATTTAGCTTTGCATATTCATTCTTGTGTTTAGAATTGAGTTTAGAAGCATTTAGTATGCATTTGCATTTGGGGATAATGATGAAGTTGCCTTTTAAAAGTAGAGTCTTAGGACTGAACCTACAGCCCTCATTTACAGTTCATTGGTGCTTGTTTAATCTTTGGGAAAAAATGAAGAGTCTAAGCTTAAAGCATTGTGCCACTTGAAAGCACTTGCTATTTGTGGATTGAAGTTGTGGCTCCTAGTGAGCATTACTAATATTTTTCAAGTGTTTTTGTATTTTTGATAGGAACAATGGCTAGAACCAACTTGAGACCTGGAGAAAAAAAAACTAAGGCAAAAAAGGTCGTAGAAAGGGTTGTTGAGAAGAAGAAGAAGAAGAAGAAGGCAACTCAGTCTAAGTCTTCACTTGGTAAACAAAAAGCTCCAGCAAGCAAGAAGAAAATTAAGGAGCTTGTGATTGAGGATAATGACTCAGAGGAAAGGGATATGAGTGAGAGTGAGTCTGAATCTCCACCACCTCCAGCTGCTAAGGAAAAGCAGATTAAGCCACTCAAGAAGAAGCCTACCTACTCCCAACTGATGCAGCGCTTTAAGAAGATCAAGTTTGCTCCAACTAGATACCCAGATCATGAATTCCTTCAGAATGCTGGCCAACTTGAAGACATGCAAACTATCTTCACAACTTTGGGGTTAGGACAGTTCTCTAATATGGCTTTTCCCACCTATGTTGAGCCAACAAGAGAGTTCCTTGCATCCTTGACAGTGACTTATTATGAAGATGAGGGTGTGGAGGAGACTAATGATCTTGGGCATTTTGAGTTTAAAGTTCAAGGGAAGCACTACAAGATGACCTTAGGATATTTTGGAGCTATCTATGGTTTTCAATCAGGAACAAGCCTAGAATACAACACTAACCCAAAGGAGTATGATTCTTTTTTTCAAGGTATTGGTGTGGGAAATTAAACAGCTGGTCAAGTGAAGAACACAAGCATCATGTATCCTACAGTGACATATGCTCACAAAGTTCTCCCTCACACTCTTTTTGCAAGAAGAGAGGCTAGAGCAGTTCAAGCCAATGAACTTGGTTGTCTTTCTAGCAGGGTTGCAACCTTTCATAAGAACCTACAAAGAAAGGAATCCCTCATTGTCCAATGTTGAAGATACATGTGTTGCTGCTGTCTTCCTTCATCAAATGCTTCACTACCAAGGTTGGGTTTGGACAACAACAGGTAAGACCCCTGTTCTAAGTATGGGTGGACTTCTCACCCCGTATTTTGCAAGCAAAAGGAGTTGAGCTTGGTGATTTTGACCATGGAATTACCATCCAGTCTACCTCAAGAAGACTACTTATTTAGATGGCCAAACTGAGAAGGGTTTCTATGCCTACTATGGTTACATTTTCAAAAGATGCAGAAGAAGAGGCTCCTACTCTCTCAAAAGGATGTCACATCCCTTTATCTCAGGTTTGGAATATGCTGCCACATTAAAGATGACTACCTATACTCCTTTAAGGATGATGGGCCAGTGATTCCAATAACAGCTTCAAAGAAGGGTAGAAGTCAAGCTGAGGACACTTCACAAGCAGCTCCTCCCAGTCCAGTATATGTCAGTGCTAGGTATGATTTCCAACCATTTGAAGAAGCCACTTCAAACAAGTCTCTTAGAGAAGCACACACCCACATCCACCTTCTCCAGCGCTTGGTTAAATGGCAATGGAAGAACATCAAGAAGCTAGTAAAGGGAGTGAAAGGTCTTCACAAAATATTGAAGCATGTGGAAGCAAAACTTGCCATTGCAAGTACCTCAAACCCAAATCCTTAAGTGGTTGTAGACTCAAGAGAGGAACAAGCAAATGTGGTTGAGGATGATTTGGAGAGGCACTCATTCCATGGTGAAGCTAGTACTGCTATTGGTTTTTATGACCCACCAAGAGCTTCAGCCTATGAGAGAAGACAGAGGAGGAAAAGAAGAGCAGAAAAGTCTCCAACACCATGCACTAGTAACTCCTCCTACTCTCTTGACTCTTCCATGAACTAGAGGTAAGCTCCAAGTCCTTGTACATAGAGTCTTTTCTTAATTTCATCTTTATTTTTCTTGTTAGTCTTTTTCCCGGCTTTTCTCTCACCAAGACGGTGTGAATTAAGTTTGGGGGAGGGACTAACCATCGAACATTGTGTTTTGTTTTGATTTTCATTTTTAGTGTCATGCATTTGTTAATAGCTAGGCTTTAAGAAAAATCAAAAAAAAAAAATTTGAAAAATTTTAAAACCAAAAAAATGCATTTAGCTTTGCATATTCATTCTTGTGTTTAGAATTGAGTCTAGAAGCATTTAGTATGCATTTGCATTTGGGGATAATGATGAAGTTGCCTTGTAAAAGTAGAGTCTTAGGATTGAACCTACAGCCCTCATTTACAGTTCATTGGTGCTTGTTTAATCTTTGGGAAAAAATGAAGAGTCTAAGCTTAAAGCATTGTGTCACTTGAAAGCATTTTCTTCTTGTGTAAAGCTCACATGATCATTGCTGCATCTCTATATTATTTGGACTTTAATTTGATCTTTAAATTATCTTGCATTTGGGTTAACAATCTATATTTGCCACTCTATTTTGTTTAACACAATCTCTTGCCATACCATTAAACCCCAACCTTTCCTTTCAAGCCTTGTGTTGATATGATGAGTGATGCCTCTATGTTGATAATGCTTTAGGTTGTGAAATCTTGAGAGTATTGAGAATGACAAAGAACTGGCTCTTGTTTTAGCTAGGTTTGGAATCTTTAGAACTAGCTAATAGGACTGGTTTTGAAAGAAATAGGTGGTAGGAATGTTGATTTGGGTACAGGTTTGGAAACAAGAGTGAATAAGGGGGAAATAGAAAGAATTACTTGGTCAAAAGAAAAGGGTTGTCTAGGTTAAGTTTGGTTAAAAGCTCTAAGTCTCTTAAAAGAAAAAGAAGAGAAAGAAAAGTCTAGCTGATGTCTCGTAGATAAGTTTCATAAAAAAAAAAAAGAGAATGCTAAAGCATAGTTTAATCAGAATGGGAGTTCATCAAAAGAAGTTCAAAAAAAAAAAGAGAGAGCTTGTGTTTAAAGTGAAGCCTTAGAGATATTTAAAAGTTTAAGACCATAAGTAAAGAAGAGAAGGGGTTTAAGTTGGGTTAGAAAGAAAGAAAAGAAGGATGAGAAAAAGGGTAGAAATGCTTCAAGGTGGGTAGAACATCAATAGCTAAGCTTTGTATGCCCAAATTATTCTCAATCTTAGATTGGTTTCACAACTGTCTAGTATTCCTTTTTGTTTGAGAGTAAACCACCCAAAAACACCTTTGCTAACCACCTCTTAAAAAAGGCCTTATCCTTAAACCAATTGAGCTTGATTTTATTTTCCATTTGCAAGATCACACCAAACACTTTAATGAATGTGAGAGAGATGTTCAATAGGATTGCAAGTCTTTACCAATAGATAGAAGGTGAACTAAAGTGGTGCATTGTGATAAGTTTAGAAAAATATTTGTAAGCACTTTGATTGATCTTAGCACCATTGAATTACATTTAAGGACTGTGGTTTGAATCCTTCGTTGATACTTTTTGGTTTTGAATCCCTTTTTCAAACCTCTCTCTCTCACTTTTTGTTTGGTTCTTGCTTGAGGACTAGCAAGAGATAAGTTTGGGGGAGTTGATATCTTGTGTTTTTGTTGGGTTTTAAGCCTTGTTTTTGCATAGTTTTGTTGCATAATCTTGTCTTTCTAGGTTGTTTTAGGAGCATATACATCTAGTGTGTTATCTCTCAGGTTCTTGGAGTAATCTCATCACATTTGGAGCATTTGGACTTGTTTTGGAGCAAAGAAGCAAAGAATTGTGAAGTTGGAGAAGTGACAAGGAATCAGGAGATATGAGCGGCCAGACCAATCGACCAAACCATGGCCGTGTGATTTCAATCGGCCACCCCCCATCGGCCAAGTGACAACCGATGGAACTAGATATGCACACGATCAGGAGCCATCATCGGCCACCCCAATCGGCCAAGAGCTGCCTGGTTCGCTCGATCGGATGAAGGATCATGAGCCATCATCGGCCATCCCCATCGGCCAAAAGGTGACTGATTGACACCATCAGCCATGTCAATTGGTCAAGCCATCCCCGTAGCCGCCTAAGTCCACACTTGTTTTAGTCTAGATCCGGGTTTGACCCAGTTTGTTTTGGGTTGACCCGGGTTCCCTTCTATTTTCCTATAAATACTCTAACCCTATTAAGGGGAGACTTATCTTTTGTTTAGCAGCTTTTTAGGGTTCTTAAATTTGTTTACTCTTGGTTTGTTGAATGATTGAGTAATTTTAAGTTTTTAATAGCAATTTCTTCTTCAAATCTCTTAATCTATAATCTCTTATTATGATTCCACAAAGATCAAACTCTTATCTTTGTGTGATCATGATGATGGGTGAGTAGATCAATAGAACTTTGGGCTAGGTAGATTAGGGAGATAGATGATTGATCTTTGATGTCTAAGGCTTTATTTATGTGTTTCCTATCTTGTTTAGTGTTAATAATGCTAGATAGCCTTGATCAAGCTTGGATCTAGACATTAGGATTTCCATGCCCAAAAGGTGTTTGATGAAATTCTTGAACCAAACTATTCAAGAGCTTTGCATTCCTAGCAAATGGAAATTGATGATTAGGGTGTTTAGTGGTATATAGACTTGTTTATAATGCATGCTTACCTTGTGATTGCCTTTGGAAAATGTTGATTATCACTTGATTAACATAGGATCTCTATCATGGAAATGGATTGATTTGCATAAGTGTTCTTAGCCATATGATTGTTCTTGATTGTTGCTTAGACATCTAGGATTGGTTAGCTATCTCCCAAGTCAATTACCTTGCCCAAGGTTCACTTGTTTAATCTTGATTTAAAATCTGTTTTTAGTTGTGTCTGAAGATGTATTGAATGGCTGAAGTAGTGTCTGTGTGATTCAAGACGTGATACAAGATTGTTGGTGTTTTATGTGTGTGAGAAGTTTCTAGAAGGTTTGAGAAGACAATATTGAAGGACGGTTTGAGGATATATTGAAGAGGAAAACTAGTATATCTTTGGTTGAGTAAATTGGAGTTTTACAAGGAAAAGTAAAATAGCAAAAAGGAAAAAGTCTTTTTCTTATGAGATTTGGAAATCTTCTCCTATGGTGATTAGGAAGTATTGATGGGTATATAAGGAGGTATTAGGCACGTCCTAGAGAAGGAAGAGAGCTGAAGCATAAAGGTTAGAACCCTAGAGAGCTTTCTGTTGGTGTGTGGCTTAGTTTTTCTGTTTGGTGCTTGTGTTGTTCAAGCGTCTTTGTTCGTCAGTGTGACGTGTGTGTGAAGGTTGCTCAAGAGAGTTGAAGATCTGAAGTCTAGGCTCAGGGGGAGTTTAGCCCAAGGTTAGGTTATCTTCGTTTGAATCTAGGCTTGGTGTTAGTCTAGTTAAGGGTAGAGAATTATCCTTAAGATTTCATGTTATAGAACAGAGCGGTGAATTAAGAGGGTTGTGCTTGATTTACGCGTTTGCGAATCGGTTGTATTGCTTTCTTGTTCTAGTGGAATCAAAATCTAGATGTGGTTCCGGGGAGTAGGAAAAACCGAACCTCGTTAACAAAGTTCTTGTGTTCTTTACTTTCTGCACTTTATTATTGCCTCATCTGCATTTACAGTGTCCTGATTCTTTGAGTTTGCATTGCTTTGAGTTGTCTAGTTTTCTTTCTTTGAATCAGTTTGTTAGTTAAGATTGTTACAAAAGAACCTATTTATGTTTAAGCTTAGATTAAGCATCTTTGTGCATTCTTAGTGAGTTGATTAATACAAATTGTGGATTGATAATTTAATTGAAGTAAAAGTACTACATCAGTTGCATCGATCATTGTACACCCAAAACCGAGACTCCGGTTTACGGAAGTTACAACTTTTCTTGGGGTGCAAATGGATGACTTAGGCTGCAAATGGTTGTACTCATTAACCTAGATGAATGGGTTGAACTTACAATTCAACTTTGGTCAGCAAAAAACTTATCATTTGAGATAAATATGTTTTTAACTCAAATTTATTAGGATCCATCTTAAGGTTTGAGAAAAAACACTTTTTTGCTGAAAATTCTTCAACCTCAAATAGGAGATAAACAGATTAAAAAAAAGATGAAAATTTAATTTTAATTTTAATTTTAATTTTAATTATATATAAAATATATATGTTTAAAAAATTTATAATTTAACAAGCAATCGTGGAAATCTAGCAAATGCATATTATTTTTTTTAACACTTAAAGCTTTATTGATATTTAAATGTAATCACAGTATAGAGCAGAGTTAAGAAAGCTTGGTACATGGTTATAAAATATTGTAGAATCAATCGATGGTCGTTGTCTTTTTGCAAGTGTATATGCACATCTGTTATTTTCTCTCGGTGTCCACCCAAACTTAACCATATCAAATTTGTTGATCCAAAATTGGATGTCTCTCAGCCAGTTGTAGGTCGCAAAATGATGTTGTAACACCCGCAAACCTTTTCTTGGTATTTTGGTGAGGGCGTCGATCGACACCTCCTTGTGGGGCATCGATCGACACCAGTTGTAGCCGGTTTGGTCGGTTTGATTTTAATTGTCCGGTTTGCGTGGTTGGCTTAGGGAATCCCTAAATCGAGTGTAAAAGAGGAGAAACGACTCAAAGTCGTGTTTTTGGTCTACAGTCGCCATTTTTAAGAGAAAAACAAAAGAGAGAGTGTTCTTGAGCTTTTGAGAGAGATTGGTGAGATTTCTTGCTGTTCTTGGGAGATCTAAGGCTGGGAAGGAGCCAGAAGCTTGCTAGGAGTGAGGATTTCGTCTCCTTTGGTCTAAATCTTCCTGGAAAGAGGTGAGTGCTTGACCATGGTTGATCTAAGCATGAGATCTCTTGTATTTGGGTGACTTGTTTGTTGTTATTGTTGTTTGCTTG
>NC_025693.1:10886649-10893388 GCF_000633955.1 Camelina sativa
CTCAGGTAGTGCCACCAGTGGTGGCGGAGGAGCGGTAGCCAGCGGCTGCGGATGTGGGGGTCCATGCTCGTTATCTCAACATGTTGACAGAGATGGGTCGGTTGCATACTGAGCAGTTTTCATGAGTNGTGATGCTGAGTTGTGGTGGAGATCAGTGGCTGCTAGGAGGGTGCAGCGGGAGATGACTTGGGCTGACTTCGTTTTGGAGTTCAACCGCAAGTATTTTCCTAGAGAGGCATTGGATCGTTTGGAGGTGCAGTTCCTTCAGTTGTCTCAGGGGACACGGTCATTGCGGGAGCTGGACTTGGAGTTCAGTCGACTTCTGTGTTATGGGGGTCGGGCTATGGAGCCTGAGGAGGCTCAGGTCAGGAGGTTTATGAGGGCTCTACGTGATGATTTGAGAGTTCATTGTAGAGGGAGGTATTATGCTACGCGTGCAGAGCTGGTTGAGACTGCAGCAGAGATTGAGGAGGATATCCGGGCACAGTCAGTGGCGGTAGCTCCAGCAGTTCAGCCTAGTAAGGCTCAACAGCAGGGTGGTTCGTGCAGGGGCGGTAGGCCTGCACAGGGAACCAAGAGAAAGTGGGAGGCTACATAGAGGCCGAGTGGTGCGAGTTGCTTTGGTTGTGGGAGCAAGGATCACAAGGTTGCTAGTTGTCCCAAGAGGAGTGCTCCGTCGGTAGCGGCCCGTGTATGCTATCATTGTAGGGAGACAGGGCACATCAGGCCTTTTTGTCCCAAGTTGCAGCCGGCAGCAGTGGCAGCGTTGCAGCAGGTGCAGCCTGGAGGTCAGCAGGTGGCATGGATTGAGCAGGGGCCTCGGGTTTACACGACAGTGGAGACTGGTGGAACCAGTGCCGGGGCGATCACAGGTATAATTTCTGGTACTTAATCTTTGTGAATTTTAGTAGGGTCAGATTTTATGTTTCCTGTGATAAAGTGTTAGGTTCTCAACACATGAGGTTTGTGTAGGGACCTTGTTGGTGGGCGGGTTTAAGTCCCATGTTATGTTTGATTCTGGAGCTTCGCATAGCTTCATTACTCCAGAGTGTGCAGAGTGTGCGGGGATCAGCGGGGATCCTGGAGAGCGTGCAGGAGTTGTCAGGGTTGCGGGAGGCGAGTTCCTGAGAGTGATTGGACGAGCTAGAGGAATTGATATTCAGATCGCAGGAGAGTCGTGGCCAGCAGATTTGCTTATCAGTCCAGTGGAGCTGTATGATGTTATTCTCGGGATGGATTGGTTGCATCGGCATAGGGTGCATTTGGATTGCTATCGGGGTAGAGTGGAGTTTGAGCGTTCAGGAGGGAAGTTGGTTTTTCAGGGTATTAGACCGACTTCGGGGAGTCTCGTGATCTCAGCCATTCAGGCTGGGAAGATGATCGAGAAGGGCCGTGAGGCTTATCTGGTTACTATATCTATGCCAGAGTCAGTGGGGAAGTCTACGGTTAGCGGTATTCCAGTAGTGGAGGAGTTTGAGGATGTGTTTCAGTCTTTGCAGGGATTACCACCATCTCGGTCGGATCCTTTTACCATTGAACTGGAACCGGGGACGACACCGTTATCCAAGGCTCCTTACAGAATGGCTCCAGCGGAGATGGCAGAGCTGAAGAAGCAGCTAGAAGATCTGTTGAGTAAGGGATTCATCCGTCCTAGTGTATCACCGTGGGGAGCGCCGGTGTTGTTTGTGAAGAAGAAGGATGGGAGTTTCAGGTTGTATATCGATTATCGGGGTTTGAACCGGGTCACTGTGAAGAACAAGGATCCTCTTCCTAGGATCGATGAGTTGTTGGATCAGTTGAGGGGTGCTACTTGGTTCTCTAAGGTGGATATGGCGTCGGGTTATCATCAGATGCCGAAAGATGAGGCAGATGTGAGGAAGACTGCTTTCAGGATGAGGTATGGACACTATGAGTTTGTGGTGATGCCTTTCGGATTGACTAACGCACCAGCAGCGTTTATGAGATTGATGAACAGTGTGTTTCAGGAGTTTCTGGATGTATCTGTCATCATTTTCATCGACGATATCCTGGTCTATTCTAAGAGTCCTGAGGAGCATGCAGTGCATTTGAGGGCAGTTATGGAGAAGCTGCGGGAGCAGAAGTTGTTTGCCAAGTTGAGCAAGTGTAGTTTTTGGCAGCGTGAGATGGGCTTTCTGGGTCACATTGTTTCTGCAGAGGGGGTTTCTGTAGATCCAGAGAAGATTCAGGCTATCAGGGATTGGCCTAGACCGCAGAATGCCACAGAGATCAGGAGTTTCCTTGGATTGGCAGGTTACTACAGGAGATTTGTGCAGGGGTTTGCAAGCAGAGCACGTCCTATGACTAAGTTGACAGGGAAGGATGTTCCTTTTGTCTGGTCAGAAGAGTGTGAGGAAGGCTTTGCAAGCCTGAAGGAGATGTTGACTAGTGCGCCAGTGTTGGCTTTGCCTGAGCAGGGAGAACTCTATGTGGTTTATACAGATGCATCTAGAGTTGGTTTGGGGTGTGTTCTGATGCAGCATGGGAAGGTGATTACCTATGGTTTGCGGCAGTTGCGGGTGCATGAAGGCAACTATCCTACTCATGATTTGGAGATGGGTGCTGTAGTTTTTGCCCTGAAGATTTGGAGATCTTATCTTTATGGTGCAAAGGTACAGGTGTTTACAGATCATAAGAGCCTGAAGTATATATTCACTCAGCCTGAGCTGAATTTGAGACAGAGGCGGTGGATGGAGCTTGTGGCAGATTATGATTTGGAGATAGCCTATCATCCTGGTAAGGCTAACACGGTTGCAGATGCTCTGAGTCGGAAGAGGGTAGCTTCGGCTCAGGAGCAGGAGATGGAGTCTCTGGTAGGGGAGATCAGTGCTTTGAGCTTGTGTGCTGTTTCACAGGAACCGTTGGGTTTGGAAGCAGTCGATAGAGCAGATCTTCTGAGTAGAGTGCGGTTGGCTCAGGAGAAGGATTTGGGGCTGGTGAATGCCTCTAAGGATGTGGATTCAGAGTATCAGGTCTCAGATAATGGTACTATCTTGGTGCACGGTCGGGTTTGTGTGCCCAAGGATGAGGAGTTGAGGCAGGAGATTCTGAGAGAGGCTCATGCGAGCAAGTTGTCTATTCATCCAGGAGCGACTAAGATGTACCGTGATCTCAAGAGGTACTATCATTGGGTCGGGATGAAGAAGGATGTAGCTAGTTGGGTTTCGAGGTGTGATGTGTGTCAGCTAGTGAAGGCTGAGCATCAGGTTCCTGGCGGGTTACTGAAGAGTTTACCCATTCCTGAGTGGAAGTGGGATATGATCACCATGGATTTTGTGGTGGGATTGCCAGTGTCACGGACCTTTGATGCTATTTGGGTCATTGTGGACCGGTTGACTAAGTCAGCACATTTTCTGGCCATTAAGAAGACTGATGGAGCAGCGGTCTTGGCTAAGAAGTATGTGAGGGAGATAGTCAGGTTGCATGGGGTGCCAGCGAGCATTGTGTCTGATAGGGATTCCAAGTTCACTTCGGTGTTCTGGAAGGCGTTTCAGGCAGAGATGGGCACTAAGGTGCATATGAGTACAGCTTATCATCCCCAGACTGATGGACAGTCAGAGAGGACGATCCAGACGCTGGAGGATTTGCTGAGGATGTGTGTGTTGGATTGGGGTGGCCATTGGGCAGATCACCTGAACCTGGTAGAGTTTGCTTACAACAACAGCTATCAGGCGAGTATTAAGATGGCTCCTTATGAGGCTTTGTATGGGAGGCCATGTCGTACACCATTATGCTGGACTCAGGTGGGGGAGAGGAGCATGTTTGGTGCTAGTTTTGTTCAGGAGACCTCAGAGAAGATTCGGGTTCTCAAGCTGAACATGAAGGAGGCTCAGGATAGGCAGAGGAGTTATGCCGATAAGAGGAGGAGAGATCTTGAGTTTCAGGTAGGAGACAGAGTGTACCTCAAGATGGCCATGTTGCGGGGTCCGAACAGGTCATTGTCAGAGACTAAGTTGAGTCCAAGGTATATGGGTCCATTTAGAGTGATTGAGCGGATTGGACCAGTGGCATATAGATTGGAGTTGCCTGAGGTTATGCGTGCATTCCATAAGGTTTTCCATGTGTCTATGTTGCGGAAGTGTCTCCGTGAGGGTGAGGAGGTGTTGGCTAAGATTCCTGAGGATCTTCAGCCTAACATGACTTTGGAGGCGAGACCAGTGAGGGTTCTCGAGAGGAGGATCAAGGAACTTCGGAAGAAGAAGATTCCTTTGATGAGAGTCCTGTGGGACTGTGATGGTGTTGAGGAGCAGACTTGGGAGCCTGAGGCAAAGATGAAGGCAAGGTTCAAGAAGTGGTATGAGAAGCAAGCCGCGACTTGAGCTTGTTTAGCCTGGTCCCATCTGTAATCCGTGGATGGAGCGGGAATGGAGTATTCCAGCCCATCTCCCTTGTTACTCGGTCGCTTGGGGTGGTTGGTTGTGCGACCCAGTAACAAGATGAGGTGGTGTTTGGGGTACAAAGTTTCCGTGAGGCGGGGTTGTGAAGAGAAGTTTCCAAAAGTGGAAAGCTTCCGAAAATGGAAAGTGCTAAATATGGAAAGTTTTGCGGGAGTCAGAATTTGTCCATTTTAGCGGTGGGAAGCCTTGGAGGGGCTTTTGTGGCCTTTGTGGCGGACTTTCGAGTCAGTGTGCCTGTGTGTGGCGGTCGTTTTAGACATTGTGTGGCCTTTGTGGGGGGCTTTTAGCCAATTGTTGGCCTTTGTGGCGGGCTGTTTCAGGCAAAGTGTCTTTGTGACGGTCCTTTGGGACGGATGGTCTTTGTGACGGTCATTCGGGATGGATGGTCTTTGTGACGGTCTTTCGGGACAGATGGACTTTGTGACGGTCCTTCGGGACAGATGGTCTTTGTGACGGTCCTTCGGGACGAGTGGCCTTGGTGGCGGTCCTCTTTAGGACATTTGTTTTGGCCTTGGTGGCGGTCCTCGTTAGGACATTTTGTTGGCCTTTGTGGCGGCCCTTGTGGCGTGTATATGATCCTTGTGTGGTCATGGGGTATCCCGGAGAGGGGATATGTGGCTGGTACGACATTGGGATGTTTTACGCGAGCCACGGGAAGGAAACCTGGATAGGGATAGGACTCAGACGTGTTCAGAATCGTTTGCTTGCGACTCTTGGAGGGCTTAGGTTCTCCTAGTACTGCCATATTCAGAGACTTTGTGGCTTGGGAATATGGTTGGTATATCGACTTCGGATGACGATCCGGGGGTGCGCTGTAGGGTGGCAACCCGAGAGACGAGTTTGATTTTTCCTTATATATTATGGCATGCGGGTTTAGGCCCAATGAGGAGCCAACATTTGGCATGCAGACTTAGGTCTGATGAGGAGCCAATAAAAACTCAAGGTTTAGGCCTATGAGTAAAGGAAAGTCCAAAAGTCGAGAGCAAATGACGCATGGAGCGTGAGTCTATCACCTAGAGGTGACCTTCTGTAGATCAGTCGGAGGGGTGCGGGCCGTGGAGACGGTTGCACGGGAGTCCTTGGCTGATGGTCGTTCGAGATTCGAGGACGAATCAAGATTGGTGGGGGAGAATTGTAACACCCGCAAACCTTTTCTTGGTATTTTGGTGAGGGCGTCGATCGACACCTCCTTGTGGGGCATCGATCGACACCAGTTGTAGCCGGTTTGGTCGGTTCGATTTTAATTGTCTGGTTTGCGTGGTTGGTTTAGGGAATCCCTAAATCTAGTGTAAAAGAGGAGAAACGACTCAAGATCGTGTTTTTGGTCTGTAGTCGCCGTTTTTGAGAGAAAAACAAAAGAGAGAGTGTTCTTGAGCTTTTGATAGAGATTGGTGAGATTTCTTGCTGTTCTTGGGAGATCTAAGGCTGGGAAGGAGCCAGAAGCTTGCTAGGAGTGAGGATTTCGTCTCCTTTGGCCTAAATCTTCCTAGAAAGAGGTGACTGCTTGACCATGGTTGATCTGAGCATGAGATCTCTTGTATTTGGGTGATTTGTTTGTTGTTATTGTTGTTTGCTTGTTTGGGTGTCTTGTTCTTGAGTTCCTGCAGATTTGCGTATCATCTAGGCGAGTTTGGGGACGAAATTGGAGTGATTATACTCGGAATTCGTGTTTTCGCGTCGTGCAGTTCGTGGTTGTAGAAGGAGCATCGATCGGCACCTTGTGGCATCGGTCGACACCTTCTAGTGAGGCATCGATCGGCGCCATATCGTGGCATCGATCGGCACCAGGTCAAGGAGCATCGATCGGCACCGATGTAGCATCGGTCGACACTAGCTTATATCCGTGACTCGTTTTCCTGGTTTGTTGTATTGTTGTGTGTTTGCTTGTTGCTTGAATATGAGGGTCTCAAATGCTTGTGTGTATAACCTAGTAGATGGGAGGACGGCCTCACTAAGTATTTGTGATAAAAATTACGCATCTCAATTGTTGTTTGTGGTGTGCAGGTAAAGGCAATGTGTGATCGTGGAATCAAAGGCAATGAAGAGGAGGATGTTCTAGAGAGTCGATTGGATGTTGTCTGGCATTGCTAGGTTGCTAGAGTTGAGTCAGTAGAAACATTGATAGGTTGCTGGTTCCTTTTTTCTTGTTGTTTGGTATTTGGTTATTGTTATGCTATGATATTGGATTGATGTTGGATTATTATTGATTATTACTGGATATTGGTTGTTATTATTCCGCTATTGATTGTGAATGTGGTTAGGTGGCTAGTGGCTATGGGACCACTAGTTGTAGTTTATTTTTATATATATATATATATATATAT
>NC_025693.1:10894064-10900356 GCF_000633955.1 Camelina sativa
TTTTTTTTTATATATATATATATATATATATATATATATATATATATATATTATTTATTATTTATTAAAAAAAAAAAGAAAAAAAAAGGTCGGTCGTTTCAGATGTGTCTTTCCCTGTAGAATTGCTGTTACTTCTTTATTGTCTCCTTCCATGTGAATCTTTGTGTAACCTTTTGCTGAAGCATGTTGCAGTGCATATAGGGCTGCTTGGAGTTCACTTTCCAAATATGAGTTAGTGCATTGTCCTTCTGCTTGGCCTGAACCTTCGTAGATACCATTTGTGTTTCGGAATAACCAGCCAGATTGTGCGACCATACACAAAAGAAAAGAAAAAACTTGTTCCATTACTAGATATTGTACAATCGATAAGATTTGGAGACTTAAAATGAACTACTAGATTAACATAATTTTTCCAAAGAACAGCTAAACCACCACTTAATCCATCCGGAGGGACTGTAACCACTTGATGAAATCCTAGTTCTTCAGCTTTTTCAAGGATCACGTCATCCTTTTGCTTTGTTTCTGAAAGGCAAATGATGTCCAGGAGATGTTTGCGATTAATCTCCTTTAGGCATCGAACTGTAGGGACATTGCCTAATCCCTGACAGTTCCAGCAGGCTGTCCTCATGGTGGATGTGGTGGTATAGGGCCCACCGCGCCTCTATTCAAGTCATTAGTGGTTGCAGAGCCACTTCACTCTCCCTGTTCATGGTTCATCAGTCTGTTCCCATGATGGATCTCATTCGATTCCAAGCAATGATCACATTTGTGTTTCCCTTTCTTCTTCGTATCAGCAGCTTCCATTATCTCTGGATATGGATGGATGGAGTTGGATTGCAGCAGGTGCAATGATGTTGCAGAGAGAGTTCCTGCATCAATGTTAGTAGGGCCATAGATGTGAGCCAAGTTTACCATACCTATGGCTTCAGAAAACATGCCATGCTGTGTCTCCGAGTCAGGGAGATCGTCAATGTTTGCAAGACAGTTGTGCTCTGGATTGATGTCAGAGAGCTCTGAATCATTATCCGCTGCTTCATTTATTGGAGGTGGAGCCGGTATCGGGATGTCCATTTCATCTGCGTTCAATTGGTTACCAGGGAGATCCTCATTATGGTCATCCATTTGGTACATATTTTGGTTCCATCATCATCAAGTTCCTGAATGTGAACTCCTGGATTTGGTACATATTTTGGTCCCTCATCATCATCACCATCACTGTCGTCATCATGGACTTCATTACCTCCATTTTGGATTAAGCACCGTCCTGAATCATGAGTCAGCATCCCACATATATCACAAAAACCTCGAAGTCGTTCATTGAAGAAGGACAGGGTAGTGTTGACACCCGTGGTGAATTGATAGTTTCTTTGAAAAAAAGAGGGTTATCGACATCCCAGTTCATCCGAACACGAACAAATTCTACCCAAGCATTGCTTGCTTCATTAAAATCAACTTCCATCCTGTCTCCTAGCGATTGATCAATGCTTTCAATAACCCTAAGGTTCAGATATTGCAGAGGAATTCCACGGATTTGGATCCAGAACGGGATGAAATTCAGCATGTTGGGATCCATATTGGGAGTCCAGCGTTGTAGGACCAGCATACGGTCCGCAAAAGCCCATGGTCCTCGGCGGAGAACCGTCTCCAAAGATTCTTCTGAGGGAAAGATAAATTGGCATCTTCTCTCTTCCACAATTTGACCACGAACAAAACCCACCAGTCCCCAGGAGCGTGGGAGGGCGTTGATGATTTGGCGGATGTCTTGTTTCTGGAGGATGAGAGGGCGGCCAATTAGGCAGAATCTGTTTGCATCCGCTGCTTGTTGGACTACCGCTTGAGGGAGTGCGATGGGATATCGTCTATACCAAGATTGATATTCTGGAGAGCTGAAACAAGGTTTTTCTTATGGTGGTGAATGATGATGAATGTATGCAATGGTGAGATATGAATGAATGGATGGTAGGGTGTTTCAATTCCCCTTATGCAGTTGCAGTATAAGAGGTGTCAATCCTATCTGAGTGTTTGTGAACAAGTAAGACATGCATATGAGACTAAGTCAAACCAAATTGTAAAGGATGTTTGTCACTAACAATCCTATGATGGAAGTGCAAAGTGCAGAAAGTAAAACTACAAGAACTAGATGCTAAATGTAAATGGAACAGAATGCTTATGACTTATATGAAGCTAGAACAGAAATAGAAACTACAATAAATAAACTAATGTAAGACAATAATGAACAGGACAATAAGTAAATGCAACAAAAATGTAAATAGAATGAGACTAGAGATAAGACAGGACAACTACAAATCATAAACCAAAGTTCTGGGGAAGAACTCGAGCAAGCACTCGATCGAGTGTAGATCGAGTGCAGGGTCGAGCTGGACTAAACGCAAAAACAGAGCAACACAATAAAAACAGAGCAATGCAAAAACGAATCAAACAACAAGCAAGCAATGATATTTAGACTAAGATATTAATAAACAAAGAAGGCCTTGAGGAGGGATTCATGGGCTGAACTAATCATTGTGGTTATCTAACTTGGTCAACAAATCTCAAGCAAACTTTGAGCTAATCTCTAGACATACTATTCTAAGACATGTTTAATCCACTCTCATGGCAAGAAACAATCAAACCTATGCATTTCTAGACTTGTTCTCACAAAGTAAAGAATCTACACAAGCAGGCATTAAGCAATACATCTCAAACCAAACAAGACCTCTAATCTCTTAGCAAGCCTAATGGTAAGCTCTAGATCTAGCCTTATCTATGCTTCTTAAACATTGGTGTGATGCTAAGATGCTTGAAATCAAACCCTACCTTCTCAGATATAGGATCAGCATTAAGAACATCAAGCATAGAAGAGATTTACAACAATCAAGCTTGACCAAATCAAACAAACCATAAGATCAATCCAGCCTAACCTATCCTCAAGATCCTAGAGAACTACTCACAAGAACACATGATGAACAAAGTCAAAAACCCAGAAAAATACGAAACTTGCATCATTAGAAAGATGAAACAAAGATCTACAATATTGGAGAAAGAATCAAACTCGAATTCTCAATATTAAGAAAGTTATGAAACCAACAATATTGAAGAATTTAGTCTTTTCTCCTTAAAAACAAGTACAAGATCTAAGAAAAATAAAAGTGCAAAAAGAATAATTCCCAAAAGGGTAAAAACTAGGTTTAGAGAATATCTAAAAAGCTGGACTCTTTTGGTGGCTGCAGGTACAAGGCTTTATATAGGAGAGGGAGTGGAAGCCCTAAAAACACTAAAAGACAAAATAGTCAACGGCTCGGTCAACTCGACCTGTGCTCGGTCGAGTGGCAGGTCGAGCTGGCTTCTCTCGTGCATCCTCCACTCGGTCGAGTCCTCCTCAGCACACGGTCGAGTGTCTGGTCGAGTGTGCGGTCGAGTTGGACTCTGGACCTTGGTTCTTCAGCCTTAACTCTCTTGCTTTCCCTTCATGATTGCTTCACTTCTCCTCAGCATTGCTTCCATGCTCCTTAAGCTCCAAAATCACCTGATTATGCATGAAAAGATGCAAATGCAATGCAACTAAACTCTAATGCATGATTAGTCCTAAAGCTATGCAATAATGGTGAAAATGGCTAGCAAAATATGCAAAAGATGTGAATAAACTAAGGGAAAACATGGTAAAATATATGAACATCAAGAGCATGTCATATATTATCCGCCATTTGAGGTAGAATTTCAGATGACCGAATTGATAAGAGAAGTGAGGGTTTTTGAGATGATTGTAAATATCCATAGATTCCTGAACAATCTTTCTTAAATACTCGATTCCAGGGGTGAGTAATTGTTGCATCGTGCAAAGTGAGAGCGACTTTGCCGGGAGAAACCGCTCGATCGTGGAGCAAAAGAAACCACCCCATATCGGCTTGGGATACCGTTAGAATCTTCCTAAGAAGATGACTAGAAAATAACTGTAAAATCGCCTTCATAATCGCCCAGAGATAGTGTCTTATTTTATTTTTTTTAGGAAATTCATATTATTATGTAAATATTATAGGCAAATCAAATATTATGAGCTTATCTGTTTTTTCAGTTATATTAATAATTTTTTTTTATTTAGAGAATTATATCAACATGTTCAATTTTTTTTACATTAGTTAACAAATCTATAATTATATTATATATATATATATATATATATAAATTCAGATATTATTATAGATATATTGTTAATATTAATTTTTTTTGTATTCAGCTATTCAATTTATTGATCACCATTTAGCATACTAATTTATTTTTCTGCAACTTCTTCATCTTATTTAGTTTCTTCAGTTCATTTTAATGGTCAGCTCATTTTTATTCAACCCATTATTATTCATCTTATTCACCTTGTTCAGTTTGTTAATCACCATTTGCAGCTTAAATAGGAGATGAAAGAGTTGAAAAAAATTCTTTATAAATTTCTTCAACTTTTTTGGTTGAATGGGTTGAATAAGTTTTCCAATGGTAACAAATTGGATGAATGCTTATTCCACCTTTTCAACCTATTAATTTAAGTCGATGAATGAATTAAATGCTATTCAACCAATTTTTTCAACTCATTTTTTCAACTCATTCATCCATATGCAGCCATTTCCTCCCATGTTGTATTTTTTTTTGTCATAGTTGTACGTTTTGTTGTAGCTATTTTAATATTAAAATAAATTTGTAATGTTAGTTTAATATTATGAGTTAGAGATTTTGTTTGATAAACGGTTACGGTAACACAGGATTCCGGTCAAAGCGGTTAAGGTTATATACGGTTACAATTATTTAATGATGCGATATGATTATTTGATGATATGATATAACTGATATTATTTATTTTTAATTGATATGTTCTTTAAGTGTATTCATATGTCTATAAATCATATATATGATTCATATTAAATAAATATATTACTCCCTCTGTTTCATATTAAGTGTCATTTTAGGATAATTCACACATATTAAGAAAATCATTAACTTTTCTATTTTACTCCTTATTAATATATTATCTATTTTTTCTATTGGTCAATGCATTAAATTGGTAGGATAAAATTGGAAAATTTACCAAACATCTACATTGGAAATACAAAATGACACTTATTTTGTAACAAAATTTTCAGCCTAAAATGACACTTAATATGAAACAAAGGGAGTAATAAATAATTATTGATATAAAACTTACTGTTTAACTATACGGTTAACTAACAGTTTCGATAAAGTTACAATTAATTAATGGTTATTGTTAATATAATCTAACCATATATTTACAGTTAACATTTACAGTTTTTAACTATTTTTTATGGTTATAATTTAAATATGGCCCAGTTATGGTCCGAAATATAATTACAATCTAGTTCTGATCATGCCTAATATATAACTTTGGTAGAGAAGTTGATCGTAAAAATGAAAATTTATGCAACAATAGTCCAAACTATAATATTTTTTTGTTAAATTGGGATCTTTAAAAGATTTGGTGGTATAGACTAAATTTTTATTTATTATAGTCGTTCCAAAAAAATATTTAGTTAAATAAAGAATTAGTGAGATTTCTTGAATTTAAAATGATATATGTTAATGAATGTAACATCCGCGAACCAAATATTGGTTTTTGGGGATGGGTGTCGATCGATACCAAGAGGGTGTCGGTCGACACCACTAATTTTTGGTTCGACCAGTTCGATTTAATTATCGATTTGGACCGGTTTAGTTTAGGAAAAACCATTAAACCAAGATATTTAAGAGTGTGGTCGACCAGAAGGGTTTTGGGAGTTTTCTCTTGTCGCCGTTTAACGTTTTTGAGAGAAAAAGGAAGAGAAAGAGAGTTCTTGAGATTTTGGTGAGATTGGTGAGATTCCTTGGTGTTTCTTGAAAGATCTAAGGCTGGGAAGGTGCTAGGAGCTTGCTAGGAGTGAGAAATTCGTTCTTATTGGTCAGAATCTTTCTGCAGAGAGGTGAGTGCATGACCATGGCTAAGCTAAGCCTTTGATTCCCTTGTTCTTGCTTGTTTGTTGCTTGTTTGTGTGTTTTTCTTGCTGGGATTGGTTGATACAGGTTCCTACGGATGTTTAAGGCTTGGGTTTCGAGTATTGGACGATTTGGAGGAGATTTGGGAGTGAGATTCGACTCTCGGCTTCGCGCGGATCGCAGTTGCAGAGGGAGTGTCGGTCAACACCAGCAAACTGGGCATCGATCGACACTGTGGGGTAGTGTCGGTCGACACCAAGGCCAGTGTCGGTCGACACTTGGCTGGTGTCGGTCGACACCTCCCTTCCAGCGAGACGATGTT
>NC_025693.1:10900370-10900574 GCF_000633955.1 Camelina sativa
ATGTGAGTTAGTCAATTGTGTGTGGCATGGAGTCCTAGAACATCTTCTTCGAGCCGACTGTGTGATTCCACGGTGAGTTTATGTTTCTGTGTTGTATTGGAAATTGTTGCTTAGCCTTCTGTTCATGGTAGTGCAGATGGTTACAGAGGATGCTATGGCTGGTCGAGGTCGTGGACGCGGACGTGGTCGTGGACGCGGACGGGG
>NC_025693.1:10900673-10905560 GCF_000633955.1 Camelina sativa
TGAGTGTGGCAGGAGGGGGCGGTGTTGATGCTCTAGTGGCCGGTGATGCTAGGGTGCCGGGTGTGGGAATCCCAGCGGGTGGAGTCCCTGGTACTGACGTTGCGGCTAAGCTAGCAGAGGTGTTAGCACGGTTACCACCAGTGGTACCGGCTTAGGCTCAGGTAGTGCCACCAGTGGTGGCGGAGGAGCGGCAGCCAGTGGTTGCGGATGTGGGAGCACATGGACGTTATTTGTCTATGCGCAAGGAGATGAAGGGTCTGTTCACTGAGAGGATTTCGGGTGGTACAGATCCTACTGTTGCGGATGCGTGGAGGACGAGTGTGGAACGTAACTTCCATACTCTGAGATGTCCTGAGGAGTTTTGGGTGGACATAGGGGTCTACTATTTGAGTGGTGATGCTGAGTTGTGGTGGAGATCAGTGGCTGCTAGGAGAGTGCAGCGGGAGATGACTTGGGCTGACTTCGTCTTGGAGTTCAACCGCAAGTATTTTCCTAGAGAGGCATTGGATCGGTTGGAGGTGCAGTTCCTTCAGTTGTCTCAGGGGACACGGTCAGTGCGGGAGCTGGACTTGGAGTTCAGTCGACTTCTTTGTTATGGGGGTCGGGCTTTGGAGTCTGAGGAGGCTCAGATCAGGAGGTTTTTGAGGG
This sequence comes from Camelina sativa, assembly GCF_000633955.1. NCBI lineage: Eukaryota > Viridiplantae > Streptophyta > Magnoliopsida > Brassicales > Brassicaceae > Camelina > Camelina sativa. The sequence continues at coordinate 10,901,322 of NC_025693.1, forward strand.
CTCTACGTGATGAGTTGAGAGTTCACTGTAGAGGGCGGAGTTATGCTACGCGTGCAGAGCTGGTTGAGACTGCAGCAGAGATTGAGGAGGATATCCGGGCACAGTCAGTGGCGGTAGCTCCAGCAGTTCAGCCTAGTAAGGCTCAGCAGCAGGGTGGTTCTAGCAGGGGCGGTAGGCCTGCACAGAGAACCAAGAGGAGGTGGGAGGCTACGCAGAAGCCGAGTGGTGCGAGTTGCTTCGGTTGTGGGAGAAAAGATAACAGGGTTGCTAGTTGTCCCAAGAGGAGTGCTCCGACGGCAGGGCCTCGGGTATGTTATCATTGTAGGGAGACAGGGCACATCAGGCCTTTTTGTCCCAAGTTGCAGCCGGCAGCAGTGGCAGTGTTGCAGCAGGTGCAGCCTGGAGGTCAACAGGTGGCACAGATTGAGCAGGCGCCACGGGTTTACACGACAGCTGAGACTGGTGGAACCAGTGCCAGGGCGATCACAGGTATAATTTCTGGTACTTAAGCTTTGTGAATTTTTAGTAGGTTCGGACTTTATGTTTTTCCTGTGATAAAAGTGTTAGGTTCTCAACACATGAGGTTTGTGTAGGGACCTTGTTGGTGGGCGGGTTTAAGTCCCATGTTATGTTTCATTCTGGAGCTTCCCATAGCTTCATTACTCCAGAGTGTGCAGAGTGTGCGGGGATCAGCGGGGATCCTGGAGAGCGTGCAGGAGTTGTTAGAGTTGCGGGAGGCGAGTTCCTGAGAGTTATTAGACGAGCTAGAGGAATTGATATTCAGATCGCAGGAGAGTCGTGGCCAGCGGATTTGCTTATCAGTCCAGTGGAGTTATATGATGTTATTCTCGGGATGGATTGGTTGCATCGGCATAGGGTGCATTTGGATTGCCATCAGGGTAGAGTGGAGTTTCAGCATTCAGAAGGGAAGTTGGTTTTTCAGGGTATTAGACTGACTTCGGGGAGTCTCATGATCTCAGCCATTCAGGCTGGGAATATGATCGAGAAGGGCCGTGAGGCTTATATGGTTACTATATCTATGCCAGAGTCAGTGGGGAAGTCTACAGTTAGCGGTATTCCGGTAGTGGAGGAGTTTGAGGATGTGTTTCAGTCTTTGGAGGGATTACCACCATCTCGGTCGGATCCTTTTACTATTGAACTGGAACCAGGGACGATGCCGTTATCCAAGGCTCCATACAGGATGGCTCCAGCAGAGATGGCAGAGCTGAAGAAGCAGCTAGAGGATTTGTTGAGTAAGGGATTCATCTGTCCTAGTGTATCACCGTGGGGAGCGCCGGTGTTGTTTGTGAAGAAGAAGGATGTGAGTATCAGGTTGTGCATTGATTATCGGGGTATGAACCGGGTCACTGTGAAGAACAAGTACCCTCTTCCTAGGATCGATGAGTTGTTGGATCAGTTGAGGGGTGCTACTTGGTTCTCCAAGGTAGATCTGGCATCGGGTTATCATGAGATACCGATAGACGAGGCAGATGTGAGGAAGACTGCTTTCAGGACGAGGTATGGGCATTATGAGTTTGTGGTGATGCCTTTCGGGTGTACTAACACGCCAGCAGCGTTTATGAGATTGATGAACAACGTGTTTTAGGAGTTTCTGGATGTGTCTGTCATCATTTTCATCGACGATATTCTGGTTTATTCTAAGAGTCCTAAGTAGCATGCAGTGCATTTGAGGACAGTTATGGAGAAGCTGCGGGAGCAGAAGTTGTTTACCAAGGGGGTGTCGGTCGACACCACTAATTTCTGGTTCGACTAGTTCGATTTAATTATCGATTTCGACCGGTTTGGTTTAGGCAAAACCATTAAACCGAGATATTTAAGAGTGTGGTCGACCAGAAGGGTTTTGGGAGTTTTCTCTTATCGCCGTTTAACGTTTTTGAGAGAAAGAGGAAGAGAAAGAGAGTTCTTGAGATTTTGGTGAGATTGGTGAGATTCCTTGCTGTTTCTAGAGAGATCTAAGGCTGGGAAGGTGCTTGTTTGTGTGTTTTTCTTGCTGGGATTGGTTGATACAGGTTCCTACGGATGTTTAAGGCTTGGGTTTTGAGTATTGGACGATTTGGAGGAGATTTGGGAGCGAGATTCGACTCTCGGCTTCACGCAGATCGCAGTTGCAGAGGGAGTGTCGATCGATACCACTTGGTGTTGGTCGACACCAGCAAATTGGGCATCGATCGACACTGTGGGGTAGTGTCGGTCGACCCCAAGGCCAGTGTCGGTCGACACTTGGCTGGTGTCGGTCGACACGTGGCTGGTGTCGGTCGACACCTCCCTTCCAGCGAGACGATGTTTGATTTCCTGGTTTGTGTGTTTGTTTGATGCTTGTTTGGAACTTTGGAATCATTGTTGCTTGTGTGTATAGCCCAGTAGATGGGAGGATTGCCTCACTGAGTGTTTATCAAATACTCATGCATCTCAATATGTGTTTGTGGTGCAGGTAAAGGCAAAGTGTGATCGTGGAATCAAGGCGATGAAGAGGAGGATGTTCTAGTGGTTCGCTTGGTTGTCTGGCTTCTGTTAGGTTGCTAGAGTTGAGTCCTAGAACATTGTTTAGGATTGCTGGTTATTTGATTTATGCTGTTTAGATCATTAGTTTGTGATTGGAATTAATACTGGTTACTATTTTATTGGTTATTGGTTTATTGGATATTTATTGGTTTGTTATTCCGCTGTTGATTGTGAATGTGGTTAGGTGGCTAGTGGATATGAGACCACTAGCTATAGTTTATTTATATATATATATATATATATATTATTTATTATTTATTATTTATTATTAAAAAAAGGTCGGTCGTTTCAATGAATAATTTAAAGAGTAAAAATGACATTGAATATTGAATTTTCAAATTATTTTGATTCATTATAAGACAAAAAATACATATCAATATACAAATTTTAAGAAATTTCTTTAAAGATGGCAAAATATGTAGTCACAACTATTAGTAAAATACACAATTCTTAAATGAACAAACATACTTTTATAAAAAACAAGATCGTTGCGGTAGATTCCGGTTGCTCCATTTTGGTTTGGCGTGATCCATGGTTACCAGATATCCGTCCAAGACCAGCGAATGGTTGGGGAAGTTTGTGGTTGCCGAGTTTGATGGTTAATCATTTCATTAATCCAGTTACGAAGGACTGGCATTTGCCTATTCTTGAGGAGTTTTTTGATCAAGTTGATATCTCTCTTATTCGGAGTATGCCGGTCAGTAAAACTTCTCAACCGGATAGATTATTATCGCATATTACTAAGTCAAGAAAGTACACGGTCAAATCAGGTTATCGGTTGGCCTGAGAACTAATTGCAGATGTTGAGTATGGGCCGACATGTGTGTCCTTACGGGCTCAGTCGTGGAAATTAGATGTACCCTCGAGGATTCAACACTTTCTCTGGCAGATTAGGTCGGGTGCTCTCCCCGTATTAGAAAGGCTTTCGTCTCGGGGTGTCCGGTGTGAGGCTTTGTGTAAGCGGTGTGACTCTGCAGTAGAGACTAAAAACCATGTGCTCTTTGAGTGTCCTCGGTCGCGACGCATTTGGGAAATGTCCCCAGTCGTGCTCGATCCGGGAGGTTTTCCATATAATTTGATCTATGCGAATCTAGATTTCATATTCTGGCGATTCTGGCGGGCGTCTTCCCAATCCGGGGTTTCAGATATAACCCTTCGTCTCCCCTGGATTGTATGGTTAATTTGGAAAGATAGGAACAAAAAGGTTTTCCAAGGTATCGAGGTAGAGCCAACTGAAATCTTGAATCAAGCGGCTAATGATAAATTACTGTGGGAGGAGGCCAAATCATACTCGACGCGTTATCTGGATTTACCGCCTTTATTGGAGGACAGGGGTCTCTTTCCTCGTTGTCAGATTGATGGTTCATGGAAAAGTACGAATCTTTTTCAGGGTCTGGGCTGGTGGTGCTACAGTGGAGAAGATTCAACGCTCCTTTTGGGAGCACGGAGTCACCGAAGAGGTCTTACTCCCTTACACGCGGAATTACAAGCACTGATCTGGGCTATGGAGTCTTTACTGGCGGCTGGAGTTGTTTGTCAGGCTTTTGAGATGGACTGTGCTTAGTTAGTTGCGATGGTGCAGACGCCGGATGATTGGCCTGCTTTCTCGAATTTGCTGGAGGATTTCGCATTATTCCGAACTTCTTACCCTTCCTTGAGCTTAGTCAGGATCTGTAACATCCGCGAACCAGAATTTGGGATTTTGGAAGGAGTGTC
>NC_025693.1:10905620-10936034 GCF_000633955.1 Camelina sativa
CTAGAGTGGGGTTGGGTTGTGTACTTATGCAGCAGGGGAAGGTTATATCTTATGCTTCGCGGTAGTTGCGGAAGCATGAAGCTAATTACCCTACTCATGATTTGGAGATGGCAGCAATGATCTTTGCTCTTAAGATTTGGAGATCCTATCTGTATGGTGGGAAGGTACAGGTATTTACAGATCACAAGAGTCTGAAGTATATTTTTACTCAGCCTGAGCTGAATTTGAGGCAGAGGCGTTGGATGGAGTTAGTAGCAGATTATGATTTGGACATAGCTTACCATCCTGGTAAAGCTAATCTGGTTGCAGATGCCTTGAGTCGGAAGCGGGTGGCTTCGGCTCAGGAGCAGGATATGGAGGTGTTGGTAGGTGAGATTAGTGCATTGAGTTTGTGTGCTATCTCACAAGAACCTTTGGGTTTGGAGGCAGTTGATAGAGCAGATTTGTTGAGCAGAGTGAGGTTAGCTCAGGAGAGTGATGAGGGGCTGGTGAATGCCTCTAAGGCTGCGGGTGCAGAGTATCAGGTTTCTGCTAATGGTACTATCCTTGTGCATGGTCGGATCTGTGTGCCCAAGGGTGAGGATTTGAGGCAGGAGATACTGAGAGAGGCTCATTCGAGCAAGTTCTCTATTCATCCAGGGGCGACCAAGATGTACCGTGATCTCAAGCGGTATTATCACTGGGTCGGGATGAAGAAGGACGTAGCTGACTGGGTGGCAAAGTGTGATACTTGCCAGCTGGTGAAGGCGGAGCATCAGGTTCCTGGTGGTTTGTTACAGAGTTTACCCATTCCAGAGTGGAAGTGGGATTTGATCACGATGGACTTCGTGGTAGGTTTACCTGTGTCGAGGACGTTTGATGCTATTTGGGTCATTGTGGACCGTTTGACTAAGTCTGCACATTTTCTGGCCATCAAGAAAACTGATGGAGCAGCGGTTTTGGCCAAGAAGTATGTGAGGGAGATAGTCAGATTGCATGGTGTGCCTGCTAGTATTGTGTCTGATAGAGATTCCAAGTTCACTTCGGTGTTCTGGAGGGCATTTCAGGCAGAGATGGGCACGAAAGTGCATATGAGTACAGCCTACCATCCTCAGACGGACGGTCAGTCAGAGAGGACGATCCAGATTTTGGAGGATTTATTGAGGATGTGTGTGCTGGATTGGGGTGGTCATTGGGCAGATCACTTGAGTTTGGTGGAGTTTGCTTATAACAACAGCTACCAGGCTAGTATTGGGATGGCTCCTTATGAGGCCCTGTATGGGAGGCCGTGTCGTACACCTTTATGTTGGACTCAGGTGGGGGAGAGGAGCATATTTGGTGCAGATTTTGTTCAGGAGACCTCGGAGAAGATTCGGGTTTTGAGGCTGAACATGAAGGAGGCTCAGGATCGGCAGAAGAGCTATGCTGATAAGAGGAGAAAGGATCTTGAGTTTCAGGTTGGTGATAGAGTGTACCTCAAGATGGCCATGTTGCGGGGTCCGAACAGGTCATTGACAGAGACTAAGTTGAGTCCGAGGTACATGGGTCCGTTCAGAGTGGTTGAGCGGGTGGGACCAATGGCATATAGGCTGGAGTTGCCTGAGGTTATGCGTGCGTTCCACAAGGTATTTCATGTGTCGATGCTGAGGAAGTGTCTTCACGAGGGTGATCAGTTGTTGGCTAAGATTCCTGAGGATCTTCAGCCTAACATGACTTTAGAGGCGAGACCAGTGAGGGTGCTCGAGAGGAGAGTCAAGGAACTTCGGAAGAAGAAGATTCCTTTGATGAGAGTCCTGTGGGACTGTGACGGAGTAGAGGAGCAGACTTGGGAGCCCGAGGCGAGGATGAAGGCAAGGTTTAAGAAGTGGTTTGAGAAGCAGACGGCTTGAGCTTGTCTAGCCGGGTCCGAGTTGTAGTCCGTGGCTGGAGCGGGTACGGAGTATTCCAGCCCATCTCTCTTGATATTTGGTCGCTTAGGGGTGGTTGGTTGTGCGACTAAGTATCAAGATGAGGTGGTGCTCGGGATGCGGGTTGTTGGCTCCGGTTGTTGTATTTTTGGTTTTTCTGATGTAATTTCGTTGAGATTGTAACGATTATGACATTTTGAGATTAATAAGATGAGTATTTTTCTTTATGTTTGACTGTTGTTGTCATGGGAAAAGAGAAATAGCTCGGGTTTCTATTTTTGGAAAGTTTCCATAAATAGAAAGTTTCCACAAAAGGAAGGTTTCCATAAATAGGAAGTTTCTAAAATGGGAATGTTTTGTGGAAAAGTGAGGTAGATCTAGCCGGGAGATACTCGTTGGCATCAGTGTTTGTTTTTGCTCTAGGCCGTGTGGGCCCAACTCACGTGATACCGATAGCTCGATGGACTTTGTGGCCAGAGAGTGGGAGTGGTATGTTGCTTCGGATGACGATCCGAGAGCGCGCTTGAGGGTGACGACCCAAGAGCGGGATATGTGAGGCTCCCTGGATACCGTAGCTGTGAGCCGAGGCTCGGCAGTGAGCCGGTATGTCTCGAGGGTTGCGACCCGAGAGCGGGGGGAGTGTGTGTGTGTGACTTCCTGGATGCCGTAGCTTAAGGCGGTTGGCCTGATAGCGAGCCGGCATGATTCGTTGGTTGCGACCACGGACGGGGGAAGCACTGAGTTGTGAGCAGATAGTGTTATGATGCGAGTATATTGGCTAGAGGGAGACCTCGAGGGTCAGTCGGAGGTGTGCGGGCTGTTGCGACAGTGGCACGGGAAACCTTGACTGATGGTGTTTAGTCCGGTCTGGGGACGTGCGGGCCGTGATGACGGTGGCACGGAGGTCCTTGGCAGATGGACGGTATTGCGGGATTCGGGGACGAATCCGTATTGGTGGGGGAGAATTGTAACATCCGCGAACCAGAATTTGGGATTTTGGAAGGAGTGTCGATCGACACCCTAGTGGCATCGATCGACACCACTAATTTCTGGGTTCGACCGGTTTGATTTAATTGCCGAATTGGTTCGGTTTGGTTCAATTAAAATCCCTAAGTCGAGTTATAAGTGTCTTAGGACGAATTTTAGGGTTTCAGAGTCTCATTTTGTCGCCGTTGAGTGAAAAGAAAGAGAGAAAAGAGAGAAAAACGTTTTCTGAGATTTCTGGGCTTGTTCTTGGTGATTTTGGAGAGATCTGAGGCTGTAGGAGGGTTAGCTGTTGCTGGAATCGAAGGGGAAGCTTCTGGAGGTGTTGTTTTCCACGTTTCTCAATCCAAACTTCTTGTTCTTGAGGTGAGTGCTTGACCATGGTTGATCTAAGCATGAGATCTCTCTTGTTTGAGTGTTTTCCTTGTTGTTTGTGTTGTTTTGTTGCTTGGGTTCGTTGTTTGTGTGATTTCTAGTGAATTCCGAGATGGATAGACTTGATTGGAGTCGATTTTGGGTTGATTGGAGTCGGAGTTCGTCGCTGGGATTCGCGCAGATCGTGTCTGCAGAGGAGGCATCGATCGACACTCAGGAGCATCGGTCGACACCAATTTGATGGGCATCGGTCGACACTGTTTGGCATCGGTCGACACCTTGTTGTAGCATCGATCGACACCGTTTGGCATCGGTCGACACTAGTCTTATCCGAGACTTGTTTTTCTGGTTTGATGTATTGTTGTGTGTTGTTTGTTTTGCTTGAACTTGAGGGTCTCATCTGCTTGTGTGTATAACCCAGTAGATGGGAGGATGGCCTCACTAAGTATTTATGATAATACTTACGCATCTCAATTGTTGTTTGTGGTGTGCAGGTAAAGGAAAAGTGTGATCGTGGAATCAAGGGCTATGAGGAGGAGGATGTTCTAGAGACTTGATTGATTGTGGTCTAGCTGTTGTTAGGTTGCTAGATTAAGTCAAAGGAACATTGTAGGATGTTAGTTGTTGGTTATCTCTTTATTTGATTGATGTTATTGGTTATTGGATTTGAATGTTGGAATTCTTTTGGTTTAATGGAATTTGTTTTATTTGATTATCTGCGGTTATTGATTGATGTTAGGATGTTAGTGGGTATGGGACCACTAGTAAATTAAGGTATTAAAAAAAAAAAAAACGGGAAGGGTTGTTTCAGGATCCCACGAGACGTCAACGTTAGGGCGGATTGTCTGGCTCGGTCTTCAAGATGTTTAACTTCTGAATCTACTTTTATAAACTCTTATCCTCCTGTTTGGGCAACCAATCTTGGAGTTCTCTTTTAATTTATTAATGTTTGGTTGAAAAAAAAAAACAAGACCGTTCTTTTTTCTCACCCTCCTTGTCCTATTACACTTCTGTCTCCTGATCAAGAATTCTCACTGGACAACTTGATTAAAGAATAAGGCAATGTTGGGTATGCGATACATCAAAAAATTCATCAACAATTACCCACGATGATGGTGAACTATTAAAAAAGATCCATCTCTCCCATGACGGAACAATAGGATAAACTTATTTGGAACTATACTTTTTTCCGGTGGACTACACCGTAAAGTCTGGTTATTGGTTCTTAACACATGATCCCCATGTTATCATTCTGAATTCTATAACTCTCCATTGTTCGATAGATCTCAAATAAAAGATATGGCGACTTCAGTTGATGCCAAAAATAAAACATTTTTTTTTGTCCATACTCTCTCATGCACTTCCAACTATTACTCGTCTGAGAACAAGAGGTATGAGCATTGAGGCTTTGTATCCCCGATGTAGACAAGAAGATGAAAATATTCTTCATGCACTTTTCACATGTCCTTTCGCAAAAATGGTATGGCGTCTCTCAAATACCCTCTATTAAATGTCAACCAACTAGAACAAGATGCTGAAAGCAATCTATCAAACATAATCAACCAAACAATTCAACAAGTAGGCACTACATTTGATTCCCTACTTCCCTTTTGAAAACTATGTCATATTTGGAAGGCTAGAAATAACTCTGTTTTTAATGCTTATCGAGAGAGTGCTTCAAAAATGGTATTACTTCCAAGCACATAAACAAAGGAGTGAATAAATATTTCACTAAATCAAGAATCTCATGAAAGCAGACAGCCACCAACAACACCGTTTACTTAGATCCCACCCCCTTTTCCTATGAATAAATGCAATTTTGATACAGATTTTGAATTTGTCAACCATAAAGTTACGGGAGGATGGATCATAAGAGATCATCAAGGTCAAGAACTAGTATGCGGTGCAAAGATATTAACCGATGCAGAAAATCCATTGAAAGCTGAGTCAAAAGCATTATTATTGGTGCTTGAACAAACATGGATACAAGGATATGATTCAGTCATCTTTGGGGGAGATAGTGAATTATTTTGCAAACTAGTCAATGGTACTTTAAGAAATGCATCTCTGTCCAACCTAGTGCAGGATATCAAGTTTTGGACTTTAAAGTTCAGTTTGATTTATTTCAAATTCATAAAACGAAAATATAATCATTTAAGTCACACTTAAGCAAAGTTTGGATATAAAGATCAAAAGTTCTATATTGAATCTAAAATAGTATATGAATGGCTATATACTGCCCTTTGTAATGACATTTTCTAAATCAATATATGTCACAACACAACCGTTGATTTATTCTTTACATATGATTGTTATGATTTTTTTTTTTTTTTTTGTAATTTCTGCATTTTTGTAAGTTATTGTATTAATATTTAGTATATTTACATTTCCAAGTTCGAACTACGTTTTTCGAAGACAAAAGAAAGTGAAAAAAAAANAAAAAAAAAAAAAAAAAAACCCGCGCCTCCCATGGTGAGACTGGCGCCAAAATCGAGGTTAAGAGAGAAAATTGCCGAAATCGCAATCAGATAGAAATTGAAAAAAAAAAAAAAACCCTAGAACCAACCAAGAATCGACATCTCCGATGAAATCACGATCCTTAAAGTTCCGGGAAGCTCATAAAGTCGGCGGAAGCGCCGCCTTCTGCTCTATCCTGTGGGACCACAAAGCGGAACATTTCGTGACCTCATCTTCTTCGGATCCCTCAATTTCCGTCCACGACGGACTCTCGCCCTCAACTTTACCTCCGACGATTCTCCGACATCACCAAGACGGCGTCACCGCATTGGCTCTGAGCCACGACTCTACTTTCCTCGCCTCTGGATCTATCGATCATTGTGTGAAGCTCTACAAGTTCCCAAGTATTATTCAGATCATTTTCTTCTCTTTCTCATCAGTTACATTTCAGTTTGTGTTGATAAGTTTTTCTGTGTAAAATCTTCTTAGTGACGTTTTGTTGCTTTAATTTTATTAGTTCCTTTGTTTTTTTTTTTGCCGCCTTTAGGTGGGGAATTTCAGACGAACATAACCAGGTTTACGCTTCCGATTCGCGTGCTTGCATTTAATGGCTCAGGGAGTCTATTGGCAGCTGCTGGAGATGATGAAGGCATCAAACTTATCAACACATTTGATGGTTCTATTGTTAGAGTTTTAAAAGGGCATAAAGGACCTGTGACTGGCTTAGATTTCCACCTTAATGGTGAGCTCTTGGCTTCGATTGACTCAACTGGTACTGTGTTATGCTGGGAACTCCAAAACGGAATCGTTTCGTTTATCCTTAAGGGTGTTGCGCCCGACACAGGTTTCAGCACTTCCATTGTGAATATTCTTAGATGGAGCCCCGATGGAAGAACCCTTGCCGTTCCTGGTTTGAGAAACGATGTGGTTATGTATGATAGATTCACTGGGGAGAAGCTATTTGCCTTAAGAGGTGATCATCTCGAGGCTATCTGCTATCTAACCTGGGCTCCTAATGGCAAGTATATAGCTACATCTGGTCTTGATAAGCAAGTGCTTCTCTGGGATGTTGATAAGAAGCAAGACATAGACAGACACAAATTCGAGGAGAGAATATCTTGTATGGCATGGAAACCCAACTGTAATGCTTTGTCTGTCATTGATGCCAGGGGAAAATATGGAATTTGGGAATCTTTAGTTCCATCATCCATGATATCTCCTACTGTGGGTATTCCAGACATACTACCAAAGAAGAGGAATGAAATTCATAATTTTGATGACGAAATTGAGGAAGAACTTCATGGTGCATCTGAAAGTTTAAATGATTCTTTGGTAGATAGTGATGATGGAGAATCTCATCATACTAGCAGGAAAAGACTGAGGAAGAAAACTTGTATTGACGATGATGGTGATGCATATGAGGAACTTAATGATGGGAGTAGCTTACCTTCGGCATCTGAATTCAGGAAAAAGTCACATCGAGTACATAGAGAAAAGCAGTATGCAGGAAGTGGGGCTTTTAAAAGCACTGCAGCATCAACCAAGTACAAAATGCAAAGTTCCTTTCAACCTGGTACTACACCACTGGAACCAGGAAAACGGACATTCTTGTGTTACAATATGTTGGGATGCATAACTACAATTGAACATGAGGGGAACTCCCGTATTGAGGTACTTGAGGCGTACATTTCTTACGTTTCTAACTTGATATTTTCCTTTTAAAAGTTTTTCAAAAAGATAGAGTCATACACTTGTANCCTACTGTGGGTATTCCAGACATACTACCAAAGAAGAGGAATGAAATTCATAATTTTGATGACGAAATTGAGGAAGAACTTCATGGTGCATCTGAAAGTTTAAATGATTCTTTGGTAGATAGTGATGATGGAGAATCTCATCATACTAGCAGGAAAAGACTGAGGAAGAAAACTTGTATTGACGATGATGGTGATGCATATGAGGAACTTAATGATGGGAGTAGCTTACCTTCGGCATCTGAATTCAGGAAAAAGTCACATCGAGTACATAGAGAAAAGCAGTATGCAGGAAGTGGGGCTTTTAAAAGCACTGCAGCATCAACCAAGTACAAAATGCAAAGTTCCTTTCAACCTGGTACTACACCACTGGAACCAGGAAAACGGACATTCTTGTGTTACAATATGTTGGGATGCATAACTACAATTGAACATGAGGGGAACTCCCGTATTGAGGTACTTGAGGCGTACATTTCTTACGTTTCTAACTTGATATTTTCCTTTTAAAAGTTTTTCAAAAAGATAGAGTCATACACTTGTATCTTTTGTGTAATTTTTAGTTTTTCTTTTGCTTGCACTTGAAATGCAGACAGATTTTCATGATACTGGAAGAGGTCCACGAGTTTCATCAATGATTGACATTTACGGCTTCACCATGGCATCAATAAATGAAAGTGGATGCGTCTTTGCAAATCCCTGCAAGGGAGAAAAGAACATGAGTGTTCTGATGTATCGACCATTTAGAAGCTGGGCCAGTAATAGTGAGGTTAGACGATCATTACGTACACAGTATTGAGCAAAAATAACGGACCAGGATAGGAAAATATATGACCTGGTTACTTGTTGATTGTTTCATCCAGTGGACGATGAGGTTTGAAGGTGAAGAGGTGAAGGTTGTTGCTAATGGTGCTGGTTGGGTTGCTGCAGTTACAAGCCTCAATTTGCTTCGCATATTTAGCGAGGGTGGTTTACAGGTTTCTTCTTTTGCACTTCTTTATCTTGTGTTATAGTTCATGCAAGATAGGCTAAACAGCCGACTGCTCATAGTTTGCCATTAAGTGTTGTAATGGTTTTTTGTTTAACTTGCTCTTGTGAGGTTTGCCTCTGTTTTGCTCTCCTTGGAGTATCCACAGATGAAAAGTTTCTATTGGCGCAACTATGTAGTTAGCATGAGAATCTACAGCTCTTGTAAAACACTGAACTAATTGAAACAAAACGCTTGTAAAAAACAGAATTTAACAGCAAACGGGAATATCGGATATAATCGGTGTATTTTGACATGAACAGATTTCAATTTTAAACAGAACGCTAGTGTGTAATATGTTCTGTAGTATTGAAATACTTTGTTTATTTGATCTGATAATTTATGGTCATTTCTTGCAGAAACACATTCTTTCCCTTGATGGGCCTGTAGTCACTGCTGTAGGACGCAAGGATCATCTTGCTGTGATAACTCATGTTTCAGATTGTCTTCCTTCCAATGAACAGGTAGGTACCATTTCTCACTGGTTCGTCGCTTAGATTAAACTTGGAGTCACTTGGCCTTTCCTAGATAGTAAATAGTGGAAAAGGGGACATCATCTAGACGTGTTGATACCGATACAAAGCTTCTTAAACTCCATCACATGGCTCCAACAAGGAAAAATGATTCATGACATTGAGAGAAAGAGGCATTGAATCCTCATGGACTAACAGTGAACAGTGATCTTTATCTTAAACCAAGTAATAATCTAATATAGGTTTATCATTGGGATAGGCTTTTTTGGTTTTTGCTGTGGTTTCACTCTACAAAAATTCAGTTAATACTATATGTATAAAATACTTGAGGAAAGTTTCATACAAGCACATGTTAGTATCATCCTGTCATATAACATATTTCAAGATGATCGCACTAGATCCAAACGGCAACAAATATTCAGTCAGGTTATTATCTACCATACATTCTCGCCTCATCCTTGTTTCAACAATTTCCAGGTGATGGAATTTAGAGTCTTAAACATATCAAAAATGACTGAGGAGTTGAAAGGCCGTGTTGCGTTAACCCCTGGCTCACGTTTAACATGGATAGGATTCAGTGACGAAGGTTCTTTGAGCTCATATGATTCCAAGGTGCGCTTTCTTGCATCTCTGCTCACTCATGTGCTATTGCTTTGGGGCTCATTGCATACAACACGCACTACAACAAAAAAAATGTTTCATACAGGGCGTGTTGAGAGTTTTTACAAGTCAATATGGTGGCTCATGGATCCCAGTCTTCAGGTTTCTTGCCTTAGCTATCTACAATTTCCAAGAAGGTTCCTTATGTTTATTCAAGATGTTTGTTCTTACTGAACTCATTGTAATTGCACTACCAGTAAAGAGAAGAAACAAGAAGAAAACTATTGGGTCGTTGGCTTGAATACAACCAGTGTGTACTGTATAGCTTGTAAACACCCTGAGATTTTCCCACAGGTAGTATATTATTGTTCTCGATGCTAAGGTGTTTAATATTTTCAGAAAAAATAGGCTGCCTCACTACTATTCTTCCTGCTGTTTCATTTTCAGGTGACACCAAAACCAATCTTGACCATACTAGACCTTTCTCTCCCGCTTGCATCCTCAGATTTAGGAGCAGCATCTCTAGAAAATGAGTTAATGCTAAAGCAGCTGCGTTTATACGAGGTTTTCCTCTCTACGTGTTACACCATTTTTATCTGCTGTTATTTCTCCTTTTTCTGGTCAAGTTTTGTTAAGCAGTATGATCTGTGTCCCCGAAGTTTTAGCTACCGAAATGTGTGGGAATTAGTTAGTTGTTTTGGGTAAGCAACATGGATATGTATATCAGGAGAATCTCTGTTGTTGTGCAACCTTTGTTTCCATACGTTAATGTGTGGCCAAACTAGAGACAGAACATCACAAAATCTACTGAAACTAGTATCAATATCGATGTATTTGACCAATACCAATACCTTCCTAATCTCAGACTCAACAAAGAGTGGACGATATGGCTTCGACCGGGGTGGATACCACAGCACTTGAAGATGAAGCTTTCGACATGGAAGTTTCTCAAGATAAATGCATACTAAGGCTCATCAGCTCGTGCTGTAGTAGTAAGTTAACTATTTATGTGTCACACATGCGTGTGAACTCAGATTCTAAGACCATTATTATCCAGTTTTTAACAACAAGATTCTTTACATTCTTTCAGGTGATAGTTTTGTAAGGGCCAGTGAACTTATGAGGCTTTTAACTCTAGAAAAATCAATGAGAGCAGCAATTACACTGGTTACAAAACTCAAGCTTCCTTTTTTGGCAGAAAAGTTTTGCAGCATACTTGAGGTACTCTAGAAGAACTTTCATTTCCTGTATATTGCACAAAGTAGAAGAAGATCAGATACATATACAGACCACCATTTCTTTTCTTATGTAGTGCTAACTTCTGGTTCTTAACTAACAGGAAAGGTTGCTTGAAGAAGCTAACGAGGCGATAACAAATCCTTCGCAGAATCCAAACAAAGAAGTAGTTACAAGAGTTGAATCCAAGGTTCAGAATCCTCCAGCTTCGGTCCAGACTAGTGAAAACACAGAGGCAGTTATGAAATCTTCTGCAACTAAGCTGTCTGCTACTACACTTGTAAGGAAAGCAAAAGTTTCAGAAGGTCTTAAGCTAGGGAAAGAACAAACGAAGAAAGACGAAACTGAAGATGCGAAGATAAAAGAGATCAAGAAATTGAATTTAATAAAGATTCCGGTGAACAATGTTAACAAAGAAGACAAGGGACTGAGAAAGGAAGTGAATCAAGAAGAAGCTCGACGTTCTTCAAACCCGTTCCTGAAATCAACTGTTTGATGATCTTATTTGGAGGTTGTTTTGATTAAAAAGAGTATGATGAATACATCTGTTTCACTTTTTTTTTTATTATGATCCTACAACTGAATAATTACAAAAACTTATGATACAGGATTAGTTAAAGAATCATTATCAAAGGTATGGTGAAACAGACTTGAACTGTAGAAATTCTGCAATCAGCCACCTGTTGAAGCTTTCTTATTCTTCATGATCATATGGAAGGATTTGGCTTTGTCTTCCTCCACGATTTCTCTATGAACATTGTCCTCAATCTTCTCAGCTTCCTCCACACATTCTTTCCATGTCGTCTTCCTGTATTTGTCTTCCTAAGTGTTCCTTTGGACAAGAGCTGCTTAACGTACACCACTCACAAAGGATCTGTGGAAACTTCCCATTGCTTCATCCACGCTCAAGATACCGTATCACATACCACCGTCGAGGTGCCCAAATCCAATCCTAGTCTTAAAGAGTTTCTAATTAGGTTTTTGGTGCTTTTCCTTTTTACATTCGGATGTATCGTGGCCTATATAACGGTTTAATAGTACGCTTTACCAAATATATTGATACGTTTAGGATGAAGAACTTAGAGTAAAGCCAAGGACAAAGACAAATACTCTTTTATTATAAGACAAAAGTGTAACAAGTTGAGAGAAATGTTTGGAGTCTATCCCCTCCCCTTACAAAAGTGATATGATATTGGATAACATCCCTCTTGCCCAACTTGCCATTTAAGTACTACTACTGAACCCTACTGATCCCTTGTGATGTGATCGTGGGAACGGAGCCTGGCTAAGACAACCGAGACGCAAGAGGCAGCCCCGAGACGCCGGACCAAGAAGCACCAGACACGGACAAATCGCCTACTTCGAACGCGGCCAAGGCATCGATAGCTTTCCCCGGAGTCATAGCGAGCTCAAGGAGCCCCGACCAAGACGGCCAAGACGACCAAGAGACACCAAACAAATTCTAAATTATGTATAAAATTTATTTTTGGGTTTCAATCTTATAAATGATTCATGGGTAAGAAACGATTCTAGGTTATGTTAGATTGTGGGATTTTTATGTGTTCTCAAAATTCTCTTATCAGTTCATAAATTTTTGGCTCAAAGTTTCAATTTTGGGTTTCCATTTCTACTTAGTTTCTGACCTTTAATCTTATATAATCTAATGGTAGGATGTTTTCCGTAAGTAATTTGATAATTACTTCTTCATTTATTCCTCATTAGATCTTACCAATTCTTTTTCCTTCAAAGTAGAATTCATTCCGTTTTCCGTAAAATTAGAATTCAATCCCTAATTACTTTCACAAATTTTCAGTCATTATTATTTAATTTAAGTCATTAGGTTCCTATGAAAAATTATATTATTTTTATATATCTTTCCAAATTTAAATAGGTATTCTTGAATAACTTTTAGATTTTTATTCAGATTATCATGTTTATTGTTCGCATTAATACTACAAAGAAAAAAATTATGTGAAAATGTTTGACAAATTTATTTATTCATTAGAGTGTTTATGTATGACTTTTCTACTCTCTATGGGCCGGTCTGACAATTTTCAATGCCATACGCCAATGTTTTTTTTTAAAACCCTTTTCATTATTGTAAGTAAAATTATTAAAATAGTAATATAAAAAAGTATTTTCATTCTTTCCATATTGTAGTTCGTTTTGGTTGCTGGCATTTTTCTTTGTCTTTTTAATGTTTTCAGGTTCATTTAAACATTTATACGAAAATAAATATTATATTTCCTAATAACTCATTATTGTTTTAAAACTTTTCGAATATGTAAACTTTTTTATAAGAGTTTCCAATTTGTTTTCCTAAATTAACATTTACAATACATCTCAGTAACAACAAGTTTAATTAACATTAATCCAATGCTCATTCACCGACAATTCAAACGATGAAATATGTGTTTACATAAACCTAATAAAATTTCATCCGTAAATTGGATATCTACATGAATAATATATTGTTTTCTTGTATAAAACTTGAACTTCTAATTTTTTTTGAACTTATAAAAATAATCTAATAATAACTGAACTTATAATTTTTTTTTCTTACATAAAAGACCTAAACTTTTGGCCTAAAATATACCCAAGAAAAATTGATGTCATTATCCTTGGTTTCACTTGCTTGGCCTATGGGTCGGGCCTTGAACCATGTTTTATTTTTACTTCAGGTTGTTGTGTTTGTTGGTTGTGTTAATATTACAACATATGAAAAAAAAGAACATTTATTTTTATAGAGATTATTTCTTTTTATAGAGATTACATGCGGAACTAGTGGAAAAGTACAAACAAAAGAAAACTCTCTCAGACCCGAATATCGAGGCACTCCCACCACCTTCCTTTTCCGGCGCCAGCGGTGCTTTAGCTCGCCGGCGTCGGGAGATCCTTCAACTCTACCACTCCCGATTCTGTTTTTTCTTGTATAATTTTCTTTGCATGTCTTTTTCCCCCACTTTTTTTAAGCTTTTATCAAGTCTATATAACCCTCTTGAAAACCCAACAACTGGATCGCTCAGCACTCACTACATGGAGATGGTTTCCGGCAAGCCTCATCATCTTTCATATGTGTCCAGATTCCATGGCATCAAGATTGAAAATCCACGGTTGCATACAAATCTCGATGCGGATCTCCATGCTCCCTTGAGAACTCTTTCCCGGTTTCGTTGAAGGCAGAAGAGATCATTCCTGGACCTTCAGATGCGCCTTGCCGAGAAGAGACGCCGATGGCACACGGCAACTCCAGGGTCAAGATTTTCCGTTCAAGCTGGATATCTGCTCTAACCAAACACCACCATCGGAGCTTGTCAACAAACCCGCTGCATCCGGAGACTCACCACTCATCGCAAATCCTATCGATCTCTCCGACCAGCCGCCGCAGCGCTCTAACCAGGTTTTGGCCAACGACAGAAACCCTAGGTTTTCTCTTGATGGACCCAAAAATTGTCATCGGCCCATTAACAATGTCCAAGCCCATTAAACCCAGGTCCAAAATTTCTGAACTCTTACTAAACCAAATATCAAAGATGTTTCGATATTATGTTTGTAAGGGCTGTGAGATACCTTTCTCAACTGTTATCGACATCCATGATTGGGTCTTGGTTTATCCGTGTCAAAACCTGGGTAAAAGCAATTCCTCGACGAATTCTTCTCATCTCAGCTCAAGGCTTTTGGGAATCTTGTTACTAGCTTCTAGCCTCACCAAGGGGTTGAGGAAGAACGGCATTATGACTCCGGTTCCAAGGAACGGTGGTTACCGACACTTCCTCAATCTCCTATCCCCATACCCCATGATCAACGAACCATATCATGTTCAATCTATCAATTTCAGGGACAAATTAGTTGTTGCTCCATCTCTAAACCCATGTAAAACCATGTACGCTACATTTTTCCAGTTATTGACGCCAAATTTTAGCCAATGGTGTGATCAAGATTACAAACTCTATGGATTCCATCTGAGAAGTAATTCACCATTGTTGCTTTGGCTTTGCTTTAACTCCCTGAGAACCCTGGAATTAGTATCCATGTTGGCTTCGATTTATGAACACTCCTGCTCAATCTTCAAGCATCAAGCCATATTCAGCCTCGCTCCAAACCTTGTCAATCTACTACTTCGTGTAGATCTTCTCAAGCCGGCGAGAAGCACATATTTGACCTTTTTGTTAAAGCCAAATCGTCTCATGAAAATGGTTATCCCATCATCCATTGACTTGTTCATGGAAGAAGGATCGACAATTCTTGATCTCTCATGTACCGAAACTCTCCCAATATTTTGGTTCAAAGCTCTGAAGAAGTTATTGCTGATCAACTTTATCTACTTATGTTTCTATATTGTTTTGGCATTGGGGAATGCTCTATCTTTATGTATTCTACACTATGCTTGTATGAACCGTTTATCTTCTGATTAATGAATGAATACAAGTGTTTGACAAAAAAAAAAAATGAAAAAAAGAACTATCATAATTTAATATGTTGAACATGTTAGGTTTTGTTCCTTTCTTATATTTTAGAATCTCTATTTTTTCTTTTTTTCTTTTGGGCATTCATGTGGTAAAGTAGGCTAAAACTTCTTCTTATTGGATGATGTATATGAGTCTCTCCATTGTAAATATAGTTTCTTATTAGTCTTCATCTTTAAGAAAAAAACGTATTTTAAATTATTATAAGAAACGAAAATTGTATGTTACTATGATATGCTTAAAAACCATGTTGTTAAGCTTGTGATGTCTTTTTATCTCATGATACGATATGAGTTGCATTTTTCTATATTATATATGGTTAATTTGACTTCTATATTTTTGAGTAGCATATGTTAATTGTATATTGGTATCATATTTTTTCCTACATAAAAGACCTAAACTTTTGGCCTAAAGTATGCCCAAGAAAAATTGATGCCATAATCCTTGGCTTCACTTCCTTGGCCTACGGGTCAAGCGTTGAACCATGTTTTATTTTTACTCAGGTTGTTGTGTTTGTTGGTTGTGTTGATATTACAACATATGAAAAAAATGAACTATCATAATTTAATATGTTGAACATGTTAGGTTTTGTTCCTTTCTTATATTTTAGAATCTCTATTTTCTCTTTTTTCTTTTGGGCATTCATGTGGTAAAGCAGACTAAAACTTCTTCTTATTGGACAATGCATATGAGTCTCTCCATTATAAATTTAGTTTCTTATTAGTCTTCATCTTTAAGAAAAAAAACGTATTTTAAACTATTATAAGAAAACGAAAATTGTATGTTACTATCATATGATGAAAAACCATGTTGTTAAGCTTGTGATGTCTTTTTATCTCATGATACGATATGAGTAGTATATGCTAATTGTATATTGGTATCATATATTTTTAGGAATCTTAGTATCAAATTACGCATTTTCAAAAATACCCCTTTTCCTATGTCACTTTTTAATAATACTCTTTCATGTTGTTCATTTTCAAAAATACTCATTTTCTATGAATAAAATGGCTAAATTCTAAATTTAAAACTCCAAATACTAAACCCTACCCCATCAAAACTATATCCTAAATGTAAAATTGAGAACCCATACCAAAAAAAATTCTTAAAATTAATTTAACATGTTGTAATTTGTGTAAAAGAGGACAAAAATGAAAATGTTCGAAAAGGAGTATTTCAAGAAAAATATTTCTAACAAATTCTCATTTTAGAAAGAGGTCCCTAAATTTTTCTACATTAAAAATAATATTATATTATGAGAAATTCAATGGGTCTCTCACCAATGCACATGCTCTAATATGTATTGAAAATCTAAAGGGAGAAAAACCATAAACACTCTACTATGCAATCAAAATTTTTTACATCAGTTAAAATACTCTAATACTATATATAAAAAGATAACTCAAGTAACATTAAACAAATGAACAGAAAAAAAAAATATGATCAGTATATTTTTAAAATCACAAAAATAACCATTGGTAGGTAAACAAATAAAAACTAATAATCTCCAAATTACTAAAATTGAACAACAATGTAAGCTAAACCCGTGCACGGGATGACTTCTAATATATATATATATATATATATATATATCTAGCTTTACCCAATAGCAAATGAAAGCGAAATAGCAAGCCCAAAATTCTTTCAATTGTCAAAGTCTCAAAGACCTTAAAAGGGTGCAGCTTTTTGCAACTCTTCACACTTAGCTTGCCATATTTTTCATTTTAAAGATTGCTTGATACATACATACTCATAGATAAAATACATGCATCTTTGTACAGCAAATAATATTTTCTATTTAACCAAGACATAAAATATAACTTTGAATACCCCGGAAACAATTAACACAAAAAGTGGACTCATACATGAGTCTTCTCTTCCAATTCCATTGTTTTAACATTCGCTTCTTCAACGGTTGTGTTACAGTTTCTTGTTAAAGAACCTTCATTTTGACTCTCCGTATCTAACCCTTCCAACTCTCTAACCCAGTAACAATGCACCACACAAGCCAAAACCAGAACCATCATCTGCAACGGAATCATCACCATGAAAACCCCACATTCTATCCTAACCAAAGCTTTAGCCTCTCTAGGGTCCCGTGGCGATATCAGAAAGGAAAGACTCTGTTTCTCTCTGCTAAACATCATAAAAACTGCCATCAACTGACCCGTCAAAGAAGAAACATGAAGTGTGACTCGCCCGATGAAACATGATCTAGATTGGTGCGAAGAGGCACCCGCAAAGGAAGATATAAGAGAGACGAGAGAGACAGCGAGGAGGGCTAAACTGAGTTAAGTTGGAGGGTTTCTAAGAATAATGATCGGTACGAAAGAACAGAGGGAGAGGATGAGGAGTGTGAGATTCAGACACGATACGAGAATGTTTTGGAACAAACATAACTTTCTCTGAAAAGAAGAAGCCATTGATTTTGTATTTGTGGAGTTTGTGAAATTAAAGTTTATTTTCAAGTTTTATACTGAGAAAGTAATAACTAAGCGCCCGTTGGGGAGAAGTTGTAACGGCTATGAATCATAGCCTATGATGATAAGCCTCAACCTCAACGGTTCTATTGACATAGGACTTCTCAAGAATTTTTAGTAGTTTTTTTACCTTTGTCTCATGAAAATGACGGTCATATGTATTCCGAATTACTAACAATATTTCATCATTATTGCTTTTGTAAATGTCTGAAAATAACTTGTTTACTCGCGCGAACAGAAATTTGGAAGACATTCTTTTTTTATATATGATTCATGCTATCTATAAATCCATTTGTATAATTTCTTTATCTTTTTTTTTTGGTTAATTGTATGTTTAGCTTATAAAATATTTTCATTAACTTGACAATAACTGGATACAATTATAGGAAAAATTACACAATATTACCTTTTTTTGTTTAATCAGTAGTACTTACTATCTTTTGTAAACCTTATTATTTGTTAAGCTTTAAAGAAAAAATAAAGTAATCTGATTACACTTTTAATCTACCTATTTTAGCTTTGAAAATAGAGCTACGAAAAAAATATAGAAAATTAGATAAGACAAGGTAAATAAATAAATAAATTTGGGCGGTTTACAAAGAAATACACATTTGCTGTAGATCGATTATCTTGAGACTAAGCAAAGAAACTGTTGGGATACCAACCAACTTCCTACATTGGAAGATATATTATATTAATAGGGGAAAGATCCTAATAAGAAATTTGTGAGGGCTAGATCACTTATGTCCAAAACAGATAATATCATATTAATAAGAGAGTTGGTTTGGATTTGGAAATCCTAAAAATTAGTATAAGAGCTTAGTCAGAAATTGGACCTAGGAAAGTGGGTGCGGGCTCTGTGTTCGATATAGGAGGATCTCTCAAAAAGATGACACGATTAAGAGTGCCCTCAAGAATACTTCAGGAATAAAGGGTGCCAAAGCCTAGTGATAACACTATTTTTGTAACATCCCGGTTTTATCTTTGGGAATTGGGCCAATTTGTTTCTTTTCAAGCCCATTAAAAAGTGTCCATGTTGTTAAACGACAAAGGGCATGTCGTTTGTGTAATCGTGGATGTATTCACTTCTTCAGCCGTAAAGTAGAAACGCAAACCAAAATCCTAAGTTGATAAGATGATAAGATTGTGTTGCAGTCGCCGTTGCTAAGGTATCAAACCGTGGTCCTCGCTGTTGTTGTAATGAGCCTCGTGGAGGAGAAGCGTGCGGACTCGTCGTTCTCGCTTGTCACCGTCAATCATCACCATTGGTCATTCAAGCACCATGTTTCATCGGGGATGTCAGCCGCTGTCATCGGAGCAGCTGTAGTCATCGTCGAGGCCGTTATGGGTAAGGAAACCCTAGATTGCTTTGTAACTTGCGCGTAAAGTTTCTAGCTTTATCTTATTATTGGTTGTTGTTGTTGTTTCATTGTTGATCCATGAGGACTGAAAGCCACCGTGAACTTGAGCCACTTCACATCTTATGTTACCGAGCCTTGTATGTTACTTGAATAGTGGAGCAGATCCGTCCGAGTGTAAACGCTAAGAAAGGTAAACGGTGAAGTTCACTATTGTCGATGTGTTGCTTAGCTATTAAGGCGATTGATTAAACCAAGCTTGTCTTTGTGGGAAGTGGGACCGTGAGGTTTATTGGAGTTGTTTATTAAACTGAATTATAAAATGGATTGTGGTGCTTAGTGGTTATCGTGAAGAAGAATTGGGATTATGGTGTTGTGCGATTTGGGATTATCGGACCGGAAAGTAATACGTGGTCACGTGAATTGGTTTGTGAGTTGATTAATGTGGCTGGTTTAGGAATTGATATTAAACCGGGAGCATGTGATTGTGGGCTGACTTGTGGTGTTATGAATTATTAGATTTAGTTTGATTAATTATTAAGCTAGATCTTGTTAATTTATTTGGAGACATTGGGTTGGGTTGGTTCGATGAATTAAATCATGGATATTGATTTTGTCTATTATTGGATAATAATATTTGACCGATCTAAACCATTGCAGACTGAGGTTGTTATTACAACAGAATTTATTGTTGCAAGTGCTAAACCAAGGAGTAAATCTAATGGCTAAGGTGAGGGTGGTATTTGCGGATAACAGTAACCTCCTTCCTTATGTACTCTTCGATAGTTGCTAAGTATAGACTTAAGAATTGTTTGTTGATTGAAACTGTTTGTGAGGGTTTGTGTGTAAGGTAAAATAGGTATTGTAAAACACTGGAATGGACTTCTATAACCGGCCTCCTATGAGTCCTATACTTTACGGTCCATTGTACCAAGACTCATTGGCCATATCTTTAGCTTATGTCGGTTTAACTTAGTCTTTGTGTTTACTATATATATGTAACCTCGGACACCTTATGAGTAATAAGAACAAGAGATTTCATTCCCTAAACTCTCTAGTTTACAACACGTTATCAGTACAAGTTGCTCTAACGACCAGCTGAATAAAAACCCTAAAACCCTAACCACCGCCGATCATCTTTCTTCTTCCACAAAACCCTAAAACCCGAAAACCGCCGCATCCTTCTTTTGTTCGTGGTTACCTTCAGCGATCGGTCTTTACTCGAAGTAACGTCCGAGTTTGGTCCTGGGTGAGTCTTGTTCGAGATTTATCCGAGGTTCGTGGTTCACGGTTCCGGGAAGTATCTGAGAGCGGTACGAGAGCGATATGAGGATCTGTCTGAGAGCAATCCGAGAGCAGTTCGAGAGCGGTATGAGGATCGGGTCGATAGCAGTACGTGGATCGAGGTTCGTGGTTCGTGATCAAGGGATATCTGAGATCTTTGGCTCCCAGATCAAAGCCGGTCAGACCCCTATTGGTGTTAAGGTAAAATCGAAACCCTGTGGAACCATATAATCGAACCTGATCTTAAAACTATTAAACCCGAAACATACAAGTACACAATCAACAAAGATTAAATTCCCTATATCCTATAAAACTTTAAAAATCGGTTGTATAGGGTTGTTAGATTGTTTGTAAAATTGCACCAAACTTTGTCAAGCTTAAAACCGGATTGATTGATTATTGTTGCTTGATTGTTTGCTGCATAAGAACCTAGAACTAAAACTATTAAATTTGAGATTCATAAGAGAGATATTGATCTAATTGTTCTGGGATTTTTAAAACTTGGTTGTTCATGCATCATAAGGAAATCAGATCATGTATAGGATGTTATAAAATTGATTATAGCATAACTTGTTCTTGTAAAAACTCGGCTGCATGAATCCTAAAAACTCGAACAGATAGATTTGTTCTTAGGATGTTAAAACTTCCAAATCCAATCATAGTAATTATAATAAAATTATTAGCATTATTGTTCTAGGGATTGAATCCAATTAAACTTAAAAAAACTTTTGTTAAAATCTTAAGAAATTAAAAACATGAAATCGAAATTAAAATATTGGTTAGGATAAACTCCTAATTAATTATAGTAATTATCTAAAAGCCTAGAACAAAAATTTACTAAAATCCTAGATTGAAAAGGAAAACTTAAGAAAAGGAAATCCTATCTAGAAATAAGGAAATTGTTGCATGCATTATATATTTGTTTTTGTTGTCTTTGCAAGCATGAACTTAAACCACAAAATTTGTAAGAGGCAAGGCATGTTTCGGTCTCAAATACCGCATGGCCTAAGGCATGTTTCGGTCTCGACCTGAATTAATATTGATTGCATGGTACGATCTCAAACACCGCATGCTAATGATCGGTTGTCTATTTCTGTTTTATGCAGATGGCAAGGCTCAAGAACCTAGAATATGGTATCTTGAATGTTTCTGGAGACAACTACTTTCAATGGGCAATGGACTCTAAGATCCATCTGAAGTCAAAGGACTTGTTCAAATGCTTCGAAGAGAATAATAATTGTTCTGACAAACAAAAGTATAAGACCATTCAACACATACACCATCACCTTTCTGAGAGTCTCAAGAATCAGTACCTCACTATAGAGGATCCTCTCGGCCTTTGGACAGCGCTTAAACGCAGATACGGACACCAAAAGACGGTGCTCCTACCAAAGGCCGAGTTTAATTGGAAAAACCTAAGGATCCAGGACTACAAATCCGTGGATGAGTATAACTCTGAGCTTTTTAGGATTGTCTCACTCCTTAGGTTGTGTGGTACTGAAGTAATAGAGAAGGAGCTGATAGAGATGACATTGTCTACCTTTAGCGCTAATAACATACTCCTTCAGCAACAATACTGACAAAAAGGTTTTGATGACTATGGGGAACTTAACGAATGTTTGCTGCTAGCTGAGTAGAACAATGAGCTGTTAATGATGAATAGTGCTATGAGACCTCCTGGTACAGCCCCATTACCAGAAGCACACAAGGTTGATTTGGGAAAGAAAAATGCTGTAGAGCCTAAAGAGCTTAAGGAGCCTAAGAAGACCAACTCTGTCCACAGAGAAAGACACTATGGCCGTGGCCGTGGTGGCAGAGGACGTGGTGGTCGAGGAGGCCAAGCTAGCCAGTTTGATGGTTACGGCCGTGGAGGTCATGGCCGTGGTAGTAGGGGCCGTGGGTCCTTTAAGCCACAAACCAAGGCTAAATCGGTTTGTCACCGATGTTGTATGTCTAACCACTGGGCCAAGAACTGCAGAACACCCAAACATCTCATTGATGCATATCAAGAGGTCTTCAAGAAGAATCCAGAAGCCAATTATGTGCATCTTGATGGTGAAGGAGACTTCAACTATGAGAATGATGACTCAGTAGCCTATGAGACTTCCGATTGCCTTAAGAATGATGATTGAATTTCGTATTTTATTTTGGTTTAATTTCTATGCTTTTATGCTTTAATTTCTTACTTTGTATTGGATAATTATTTTGGTTTAAATTCAAAGATTTTATTTTATAATTAATTGCCTTATTAAATCAAAACACAAAATGTTGTTTTATATACAAATGGCTGAGGATATGAGTGAACTAGTGGTGGACAGTGGATCCAGCTACACAATATTGAAGAATAAAATATATTTCATAAACCTCATAATGAAAAGTGCCAATGTTAGTACAATTGCGGGTATAGCAAGTTTAATAAAAGGCTACGGCCAGGCTCACATATTATTGCCTAATGGCACACATATTGAATTAAGTGATGCCTTGTACTCACCCAGCTCTAAGAGAAGCTTATTGAGCTTTAAAGATATTAGATTGAATGGTTATCATATTGAAACCAAGGGTGAATGAAATAAAGAATTCCTATACATTACAGAAATTGTGAAAGGACATAAGAAGGTCCTAGAGACTATACGTGCACTAGCCACTGGTTTATACCATGCTAAGATTAACATGATAGAAGCTAACTTGGCAAAGCACAAAATGTTCAATGAACAGTTCACTCTATGGCATGACCGGCTAGGCCACCCGGGTTCAAACATGATGCGTAAATTGATTAAGAATTCGAATGGGCACAATCTTAAAGAGAGAAAAGTTATCCCTAAACATCTCACTTGTGTAGCATGTGCACAAGGGAAACTTATCATAAGGCCATCACCAGTAAAAGTCACTAAAGAGACTTTAAACTTTCTGAAAAGGATACAAGGTGATATATGTAGAACAATACACCCATCTTGTGGGACATTTAGATATTTTATGGTTATGATCGATGCATCAACCAAATGGTCACACGTTTGCTTGTTATCCACAAGGAACCTAGCATTTGCTAGGATGTTGGCTCAAATTATAAGGCTGAGAGCACATTTTCCAGATTTCTCACTTAAGACTATACGTCTAGATAATGCTGGTGAATTCACATCCCAAGCGTTTAATGATTACTGTATGTCCATGGGGGTGAGTGTGGAACATCCTGTGTCACATGTCCATACACAAAACGGATTAGCTGAATCTTTCATTAAACGAATACAATTGATAGCTCGGCCATTGCTAATGAGGTCGAAGCTCCCTGTGTCGGCTTGGGGACACGCAGTCTTACATGCAGCAGAAATTATACGCATCAGGCCATCTAGTGAACACAAATATTCACCATCCCAACTATTATCGGGTCAAGAGCCAGACATATCCCATCTCAAAATATTTGGTTGTGCCTNCCACAAGGAACCTAGCATTTGCTAGGATGTTGGCTCAAATTATAAGGCTGAGAGCACATTTTCCAGATTTCTCACTTAAGACTATACGTCTAGATAATGCTGGTGAATTCACATCCCAAGCGTTTAATGATTACTGTATGTCCATGGGGGTGAGTGTGGAACATCCTGTGTCACATGTCCATACACAAAACGGATTAGCTGAATCTTTCATTAAACGAATACAATTGATAGCTCGGCCATTGCTAATGAGGTCGAAGCTCCCTGTGTCGGCTTGGGGACACGCAGTCTTACATGCAGCAGAAATTATACGCATCAGGCCATCTAGTGAACACAAATATTCACCATCCCAACTATTATCGGGTCAAGAGCCAGACATATCCCATCTCAAAATATTTGGTTGTGCCTTTTATGTACCTATTGCTCCACCACAGAGAACTAAGATGGGACCTCAAAGGAGGATGGGAATATATGTTGGATATGAGTCTCCCACCATTATAAAGTATCTTGAGCCATTAACAAGAGATTTATTTAAGGCCAGATACGCGGACTATAACTTTGTTGAGTCCGAATTCCCTTTGTTAGGTGGTGAGATTAGCAAGCTGGTTAAGGAATTAACATGAAATCAAACATCCCTAAATTGGCAAGATCCTCAAACTCTAGCATGTGATGCAGAGGTTCAAAAGATTATTCATTTACAGAAGCTAGCTAATCAATTGCCAGATTCCTTTGTTGACCCAAAGAGAGTAACAAAATCGTACATACCAGCTTTTAATGCACCAGTACGTATTGATGATCAGAAGGAACACAATAATCAAGTTGCTACAGAGTCTAAGACACGATTGAAACGAGGTAGACCATTAGGTTCCAAAGATAAGAACCCTCGGAAGTCTAAAGGTGCAAAACTGACCGAGGTTAAGGGAATTACAGAAAATACAGACATAGCCGCGGAAAAGCCTAAGGAACCAAGTGCGGTTTGGGACGCTGAACCTCAAGGTCCTGAAGGTATTGATAATAATGAGATCTCAATAAACTATATCATGTCTTGAATTCAATGGAATCGTAAAGATGTCGACATAGATGAAATATTTTCATACAAGGTAGCACTTGAGATAAATGAGGATCATGAACCCACATCTATATTAGAGTGCACTCAAAGCAAAGATTGGCTAAAATGGAAAGAAGCTATTGTTAAACTCTTTGAAGAAGAGAAGTGTGTTTGGTCTGATCATAAGGACAACACCTGAAATTAAACCAGTTGGACATAAGTGGGTCTTTGTAAGGAAGAGAAATGAGAATAATGAAATTGTGAGATATAAAGCACGGCTTGTAGCACAAGGATTCTCTCAAAGACCAGGAATAGATTATGAGGAGACATTCTCCCCTGTGATGGATGCAACGACTTTTAGATATCTAATAAGTCTGGCTATAAGAGAAAAACTGGATTTGCGGTTAATGGATGTTGTAACTGCATACTTCTATGGTCCACTGGATAATGAAATTTATATGAGATTACCATAGGGTATAGAGCTCAAAGATAAGAGTGGTTCTCGAGAAAAGTACAGCATAAGGCTGGACAAATCGCTTTATGGACTAAAACAGAGTGGTCAAATGTGGTATAACCGATTAAGTGAGTATTTAGCTAGAGAGGGCTATAAGAATGACCCAATCAGTCCATGTATATTCATAAAGAAGTTTGCAAACAAAGGATTTGTGATAATAGCAGTTTATGTGGATGATTGAAACATCCTTGGAACCTCTGTTGAAATTGCCCAAACAGTAGAATATCTTAAGAAAGAGTTTAAAATGAAAGACATAGGCAAGACAAAATTTTGTTTGGGATTGAAGCTTGAGTACAGAAACAATGGGATCCTTGTGCATCAAAGGGAATATACAGAAAAGGTACTCAAGAGGCTTAATATGGACCAAGCTCACTCATTGACTAGCCCAATGGCTGTGAGAAGTATTGAAGTGAATAAAGATCCATTTGCTCCAAAGAAGGACAATAAGGAAGTTCTTGGTCCTGAAGTGCCTTACCTCAGTGCTATAGGAGCGTTAATGTTCTTGGCTAGCCACACTAGACCAGACATATGTTTTGCCGTGAACCTCCTAGCAAGATATAGTTCTTGTCCGGCTATAAGGCACTGGAATGGTATTAAACATGTTATGCGTTACCTACAAGGAACGACATACTTTGGTTTATTTTATACTAACTATAACAAAGAAGGTTTAGTTGGTTTTGCTGATGCAGGTTATCTATCCGATCCACACAATGGTAAGTCACAAACAGGTTATGTGTTTACACACGGTGGTACTGCGATCTCATGGCGTTCTATGAAGCAAACTCTTGTGGCCACATCATCAAATCATGCGGATATCCTAGCAATTCATGAAGCCAGCCGTGAGTGTGTTTGGTTGAGGTCCATGACTTAACATATTCGGATTGATAGTGGCATGGATGACAATAAGGAAGCAACCGTAATCTATGAAGACAATTTGGATGCATCGCACAGCTGAAGGAAGGTTACATCAAGGGAGATCGGACAAAGCACATCTTACCAAAGTTCTTCTTCACACATGAACTACAAAAAGCCGGAGAAGTTCAAGTGGTACAAGTTCAACCCTGCGACAACTCAGCCGATCTCTTCACCAAATCACTACCAACTACTACATTCAAGAAGCTCACGTATCAGATCGGAATGCGGAGGCTTAAGGACTTAGAGTGATGCTTGGAACAGGGGGAACAATGTGTGCTGTACTCTTTTTCCTTCACCAAGGTTTTAATGAGGCAGCATCCCCAAGCACATTGTATAGATCCCTTCCAGCATAGGCACGGTTATATCATCCAAGGGAGAGTGTTGTAAAACACTGGAATGGACTTCTATAACCGGCCCCCTATGAGTCCTATACTTTACGGTCCATTGTACCAAGGCCCATCGGCCATGTCTTTACCTTATGTCGGTTTAACTTAGTCTTTGTGTCTACTATATTTATGTAACCTCGGACACCTTATGAGTAATAAGAACAAGAGATTTCATTCCGTAAACACTCTAGTTTACAACAATAGGTTGTTAGTAACATGATATATGTGAAGCACATTAGCTACATGATATGATGTTATGAATTAACTTATATATTATATTATAAATATAATCATGAACATACATGAGAATGAGAATGAGAAAAGAAAAGATACTTGAGGATGTTGGACTGTAATGGACCGATGGGTTCATTGCAGGTCATAAACTGCTGACGAGCAGTACGGGAAGAATCGAGCTATGGGCCGTGGTCTTCCAGGAATGGGGTTTGTGAGCCAGAAAAAGTGATAATGGCCACAAAAGTGCATAAGATAAGATGAAAGTTATTAAGTAATGTAAAGAAACATAAATATTTGAATGTGGTAATTGCCACAAAAGTGCATAAAATAAGATGAAAGTTATTGAGGAGAAATAAGATGGTTGCTTGTTTTATTTGATTGTTAAACATTCTGAATCTATGCTAAGTAATAGTTGTTGATTATATTTGGAACATTATTATTGTATGTCCAGTGGGCAGAGTTTGATCTCCTCATTGAGTAAACTTGTTTTACTCACCCCCTTTCTTTCCCTTTTCCCCCAGGTTAGTAAGTTTCAAGAGTTGGAGTTTGAAGTTTGTTCGTTGGTGAATTTTAAAGAAAGAAACGTTTTTGGCCAGACTCGATGGATTACATGTTGTTCCGTCTTTTGTGACGGTACGGATGTTACAGTTGGTATCAGAGCCAGGTTAAGGCCACTCCGGTGCTGACCCGGAGGGTCAAGATTTCAAAAATGATTTTTTTTTTTTTTTTTTTTTTAAAATGTTTTCAAAGAAAGTTTCTGGAGACGTGTTTTGTCTTGTATAAAGATTTTGAATTCACCAACATCAAACTTGTTCTTGACTTTCAATTTGTGAAAGTTAGTAGGATTGTAATCTTAAGCTTGATTTTGTGGCGAGTGGAAACCAATCCTCAAAAGCAGTGTAAGAACCTGAACCGCAGTTGAATGTTTTTTTTAGAGGAAGGGTGAGGAGTCAATACCGTGCGAGAGTACTAGGGCTAATTCCTCTAGTGGGGAAGGTTGGTGATGAAGAAGACGAAGACTTGAACCGTGCTTTATATTTGTGTGCTTTGTTTGCTTTGATTGAAATTGAGTGTTGCATTATTTCTTTGAGTGAATTATCTATTGCGTGTGGATCTATTATTTTAGGGAATCTTGATTGCATCTTCTTGTTTTTGTAAATAAAAGTTGAGGCCCTTGTCTGTAAGCTTAAAGGAGTTGGTAAGAAGTTTCAAGTGAAGATCAGTTCGACAGGATAGTCAGGAAAGTATAGTAAAGTTTTTTTAAGAGGGACGGAACACCCTAAGATATGTGTGGTGACATTAGAGTGACGTGGGAAGGAGCCCTATAAACTGAAGAGGAAAAAAAAAAGGGGAAATAAATGGGAAGGAATCTCATATGGATGATAACACCATTTAAGTCGATATGGTGTTGGCAAGAATGTATACTTGTGCGACATGCAGTAAGGTTAAACAAACTACTCAACTAATTGGAGCCGGAATGGACGAAAGAGTGTGGGAATTGTTTCTATAAGTTGGAATGTAAGTTGACTTGGAGAAGTTAACGTTGACGATGCTATTAAGGTCGGTAGTTTTCGGTATTCTTCTTAGAGTAGTAGATCACAAAAGGAAGTTTGGTAGATGATATGCTAGTATGGCTAAACCAATTACTCGACTCACATGGAAGGACGTGTTGTTCGAGTGGACGAAGGTGTGGGATACTAGCTTATAAAAGTCAAATGGACATTTGACAAAATATTGGTGTTATATTGTGGAAGGATATTTTTGAGGTGGACAACAAAGTTAAAAGATGAGATATTGTATAAAGATCACTAGTCGAGGTTATTCTATTGCTTGGAGGGCACAAAAAGGAATTGCACCGGGGGAAGTGGAAAAGAGCAGTGTGGGAGGACACCACACATTAATGTAGATTATGGACTTCTACAGAGTATTGTATGTAAGCGTTACATATGATTAAAAAAAAAATGTGTCGTGACAGTGGAGATAGGCTGTTTATAATTTGAAGTTTTCTTAACCCGAATAGAAAGGGTATGGTGAAAATGGAGATTGTTGGTAGGTTGTTGCGGACGACTAGCAGTAAGGAGGCAACTTGGGTAGTTGTAGAGCAGGATGAGTTATAGACGAAAAATGTTGGGAAAAAAATAAAAAGTGGTTGATTATAATATTGGGGGTTTGGAGAGAGTTTTAGGAAATGATTGTTATTCTAAAAAAAATGATTTGAAGAAGAGAAAAACGCTAAGTCTACAACGTATGAAGTTTGATAGGTGGTATAGAAATCCACTAAGGATAGCGAAATGGAGATCACTAAGAACTATGAGGAGGCAACATTATTTTTATTTGGTGTTTGAGTAATGTAGAATGGTCAATATGTGGTGAATGAGGATTATATGGAAAGTACTACTTTGACACGGAAAAAAAAATGCATGGATGTGTGAAACCGAAAGAGAACCAAAACCATAAGAGAGTGTTAGGAAAACACTATACTAAATTTAACATTTGGAAACTTTCAAAGGGATGTCAACTTTACAAGGTGAGCGCAACGGAAGCTTGATGGATCATTTAGCTCCGTGTTGCACAAAACCGTAATGGTCATGGTGGATGTGTTCACTTCGGAACACTGTTAGACCAGGTCGTAGGTCGTATGTTGGTGCACTGGTTATTTTCACAAGTCAAGATATAGAAACACCTTTTGTTGGAAATTGGAGTATTTTATTCAAGTTGGAGAACTATTTGAAAGATGTTTGTATAATGACTAAGCGATAGAAAGTTGAAAGTAACTATGACATTTGACACCCCATGTTGCGGTGAACTAAATCAAAGTAATGGAAGAGTTAGATTTTCACCTAATCAAAAGTTGAGAATGAGGAGCATGGAGAAATTGTTTCTAGTGTAAAAAAAACTAGGGTATTGTATCAAACCAAGTGGAAAGTTGTGATTTGTTGTTGAACAGAGCATCTCGAAGAAAGATACTCTAATGTGGACGGAAACTAAATGGGGGGAGAAAGATACTCTAATGTGGACGGAAACTAAATGGGGGAGAAACTGATTTCATAAATTCGAGAACAAATTTATTCTAAGTGGGGAAGAATTGTAACATCCCGATTTTATCATTGGGAATGGGGCCAATTTGTTTCTTTTCAAGCCCATTAAAGTGTCCATGTTGTTAAACGACAAAGGCCATGTCGTTTGTGTAATCGTGGATGTATTCACTTCTTCAGCCGTAAAATAGAAACGCAAACCAAAACCCTAAGTTGATAAGATGATAAGATTGTGTTGCAGTCGCCGTTGCTAAGGTATCAAACCGTGGTCCTCGCTGTTGTTGTAATGAGCCTCGTGGAGGAGAAGCGTGCGGACTCGTCGTTCTCGCTTGTCACTGTCAATCATCACCATTGGTCATTCAAGCACCATGTTTCATCGGGGATGTCAGCCGCTGTCCTCGGAGCAGCTGTAGTCATCGTCGAGGCCGTTATGGGTAAGGAAACCCTAGATTGCTTTGTAACTTGCGCGGAAAGTTTCTA
>NC_025693.1:10942780-10958254 GCF_000633955.1 Camelina sativa
TTGTAATGAGCCTCGTGGAGGAGAAGCGTGCGGACTCGTCGTTCTCGCTTGTCACCGTCAATCATCACCATTGGTCATTCAAGCACCATGTTTCATCGGGGATGTCAGCCGCTGTCCTCGGAGCAGCTGTAGTCATCGTCGAGGCCGTTATGGGTAAGGAAACCCTAGATTGCTTTGTAACTTGCGCGGAAAGTTTCTAGCTTTATCTTATTATTTGTTGTTGTTGCTGTTTCATTGTTCATCCATGAGGACTGAAAGCCACCGTGAACTTGAGCCACTTCACATCTTATGTTACCGAGCCTTCTACGTTACTTGAATAGTGGAGCAGATCCGTCCGAGTGTAAACGCTAAGAAAGGTAAACGGTGAAGTTCACTATTGTCGATGTGTTGTTTAGCTATGAAGGCGATTGATTAAACCAAGCTTGTCTTTGTGGGAAGTGGGAACATGAGGTTTATTGGAGTTGTTTATTAAACTGAATTATAAAATGGATTGTGGTGCTTAGTGGTTATCGTGAAGAAGAATTGGGATTATGGTGTTGTGCGATTTGGGATTATCGGACCGGAAAGTAATACGTGGTCATGTGAATTGATTTGTGAGTTGATTAATGTGGCTGGTTTAGGAATTGGTATTAAACCGGGAGCATGTGATTGTGGGCTGACTTGTGGTGTTATGAATTATTAGATTTTAGTTTGATTAACTAGGGAGGTACCCGCGCTTAAAGAGCAGTATTAAGATTTTAATAATAATTGTTTTGTTACTTTATAATATGTTATTTTTCTGAACTAATTTTCTTAAAGTTTATAATGTTTTATTGGATTATAAATACATTTTTGTATTTGCATATATAGTAAAAGACTTATATCACTGATTCAATAAGTAATACCAAAATTTTGTAAGAGCGTAAGCAATTTTCAAAAGTTCGATATTAGAATGTATTATCTAAATTACAAAATAAAGTTTAGAGTAACGGAAAGTTGGATTTGAGTAGCGGTTAATATAAAAACTAAAATATAGAGTCCTTCAAATAGAAGAAAAGAGACAGCCAACATCCCATTCTTTACATTTGAGTTGCTGAGCTTTAACCTTGTTGGTTCATCACATGTTTTATATAATAACGCCCAGCAAATTCAGTCCTGCAAATATACAAATTGTTTTAAGAAATTTGACTTTAACATCATACAGAACTTAATTTCATAAAAATAATTACATCTTACATAGCCTGATGATGTTCCAGTCTTTCGTACTCTGGTTTTATGAAGATCTTCGAAGAGTTCAAGGTATTTTCAAGACATGGTGAACCTATGGACATTTAGAATTTTAGGTAATTTTATTGATTACCTTATGATAATTAAAACTTATGTTACATACCTTCATATTCTCCAACCCTCATAAACCGCATTACACAGAATACATGTTCGGATTTGTATATGAGATGGCACCCGCTTGATTGGCAGATGGTCCTGAATTCAGTAGCGTAGTTGTCTTTGAGACGACACTTCACAGTCTCACACCTACATGTTTATCAACTCAATTAAAATGTTGACAGAAACTACTTTGAATTGTAACAATCATAAAGGGAAAGTAAATATCTTGTACCTGCCATTCAACAATGTGAGAACAACTTCATTAATATCAATGATACTCCCAGGCCTTCTTCTATCTTCCACATCCATTATACACGCACAAACATCTAATTTGGGAAAATAGAGAATATAGGTTTTCAAAGTGTTGCTAATCTATTATTGGTAAAGTGTTATTATTCCTTTTTTATGTGAAGAACCAATACACAAAGTTTCATAAATCCTAAAATTAAGAATCTACTTTTCAAACACAAAGATACCAATTAACTATATAGACGGATTGTTTCAAACTAATATAATCAATTTAAGAAATACTTACCGAAAGTTATGGGATGATCTATTCTTCCATGTTTTATGTCATCCAAATCCTCGAACCTAAAGTAATTCTTAGGACTCAATGATTCGAGCAGCGTCATTGTGGTTTGACCCATAAATTTAATCTGATAGGGGTGATGAGTATTCCTTTCCTCCAGGGTTGGATAGATCACTTTGAAATCTCTAATATTGTACCACTCACCATCGTATATATATTTCGGGAGGTTAGCGAGTGTATCGTTCAAATAAGGATCTTCAATTGTGTCACCCTTCACAGTTTAACAAAATTTTTGTAAGAAGTCTTATATACAACAACTGTTAGAACTCCAAATTAAAGTAAAAATCATTCAGATAATGACTCTAACCTTTTGATCCACAAGGAGCAGAACTCGTTGTTTGAAGAACTTTCTGACTGTCCAAGAGTGTAATACCTTGACGTTGATACACCAATTAGTTCTTTCGCGAACTAGATCAGCAATACAATCGAATTTCATGATTTTCTGAAATTAGGTTTTGCTTGATTCTTCTATGTTATCGAAAACAAAAAGGAGATTTTTGATTTGTAAGAATACAAAGAGTCACGACTAACCGTTGCGTCTCAATCTTTTTAGTTTCTCACTTTAGTCTGATTATTTTTAATTATAATATTTTATAAATAAACACAGTTTTAAATAAGGTTTATCAGATTTGTATGTAGAAAATATAATTTATGTTAACGTGTTTAAGATGTTTATACGTACTCAATTTTCAAAACTTAACACTTGGATATTAAGATGTTTTTACGTACTGATTTTTAAAAACTTAACACTTGTATATCGATATTTTAAAAGGTAATATCATTAAGGGGAAAAAACTGAGAATCAGATGACAATATTATGGAATGGAACGTTATAGTAGATATTAGATGCTTAAAAGAAAATCATATATTTTCAAAGACTTCTTTAAAAACCACATTAAGGGTTTTGTTCTCACATTTCCCTTCTTCATCTTTAATCAAAATCTTCAATCCTTTTCTGCTTGTTACTCTGGAAAATGCAACGTATAGTTGTCCATGTGTAAATACGGGCTTGGGTAGATACAATCCAACAAGTTCCAACGTCTGTCCTTGGCTTTTGTTTCTAGTGATCGCAAATGCAAGAGCAACGGGAAACTGACGACGCCTCATACGAAAGGGAAACTTTGCATCCGGTGGCGACACAAACATCCTAAGGATAAGAACTTTTTTGTTGACGTTTCTTTTACCTGTTACAATCCTTGTTTCAATAACATGATTCGCCATTTGTGTAACAATCAATCTCGTACCATTGCATAAACCTCCCTTAGGATCAATATTCCTAAGCAACATGATAGGTGCTCCCTTTTTTAGCGTCAGAACATGGTTAGGTAATCCAGAAACGTGAATGCTGTTTAAGAATTCTTGAGTGTAGATCATATCGTCGTATGCACTTGTATCGGAAGACTCGATGCTGTCTGAACTCAAATACTGTCTTTCTTCCACTGGATATAATAAAATTCAAATAAGTAAGTGTTTATATTGAATTTTGTTTGCAAAAAAAATATTTTTAAAAAAGTTGCACTCTTAATTTACCTAGAAGTTGAGAGAGCATATATTGATTTATTTTATCGACATCATCATTTCTTGGACTAAGAATAGCGCTTTCGTAAAAGAATTTTGCATCGGTCCTTGTTGCAAATGATGGACCGTATATCTGTTTAACAATTGCTTCTATAGGATTATCACATGCAACAATCAATAAATCCTCGGGTATTTCTATTTCTACCTCACCATTGTTAGGCTCGTTGATCTTGCCATCCCCAATATCGAGTAGCCATTTGGAAAACGTAGAGAGAGCATCTGCATCTTGACTATTTTTCGCCTTGCGAAGCCTCATGTTTTGTGTAAGCCGAAGTACTTTACAACTATCCCAAAGCAATGATGAGTTTATAGAGGCTAAAACTGTTCCAACTCTCCCAGCCTCTGGCACAACCGGTAAAATTTGTCTAAAATCACCCCCTAAAACAAAAACTTTACCTCCAAAAATCCGATCACACTTCATAATATCTCGCATACTCCTATCCAAAGGTTTCGAAACAAAATTTGTTCATCATTGGAGCCTCATGCCATGTAATGAGCTTTGCTTCTCTAATCAACTCGGCAACATGTGATTTACCATCTATCGAACATATTGTAAATTCATCCACATGGATGGGTATACCAAATCTAGAATGAGATGTCCTACCACCTTCCATAAGTAAAGCAGCTATACCACTCGATGCAACATTAAGAACAATATCATCCCTAGATCGAATATCAGCGCCAAGAATACTTCACAAGAATGTTTTTCCGGTACCACCAAATCCATGAACAAAAAACATACCTCCCTTGTTACAATTCACAGCTTCAATAATTTCT
The DNA here is from genome assembly GCF_000633955.1 of Camelina sativa. Taxonomy (NCBI): domain Eukaryota; kingdom Viridiplantae; phylum Streptophyta; class Magnoliopsida; order Brassicales; family Brassicaceae; genus Camelina; species Camelina sativa. The sequence goes on from NC_025693.1 coordinate 10,947,090, forward strand.
AGGTAGACACTTCGTTGCTCATCGGTCGACATACGTAACCACTTGTCTAAATTCTCTCTTTGTTCATCACGACTGTAGTTTCTCTCATCTATTAGAAGCCTATTGTCATTATTATCAATCACAGATTGATCTGTTTAGGCATATTCACAATAGTTGTCAGAGAGCTTCCGTTGGACCGCATAATTATTTCAATCTCAGATAAGCATAAGTTTGTTATCTGTTCCTGACTTAACATTAGACCTGCATTAGGGATAATTTTTTTTTAGTTGACATATTTATGATCAGAATAATAATTGCATACGTTAGTGTAGATCAGTAAATTTTAGAAATATTATTATATTTATTTATTTTTTTAAAACTAAATACTTATTGTGGTTGTTCGTACGGTTCCTTTGCAAATACAAAATATCTTCGCACAATATGTCTTTTGTAGCGAGCCAGAGATCGAGAGGCACTGAAACACTTTTCGAAAGCAATAGTATGACAAACAACTTCCTTAGAAACGGCCCAAAACACCACACACTTGCCTCTTTTATAGCTAGAATATATTCTTTGTCGTCATCCAATAATCCCAATGCAAAGCATGCATCTTTAAATTCTTTATACAGTTTACCTTTTACCGTTTTTAAAAAATCAAAACTTGTGGCACCTGGAACTGTATTAAGTAAAACTCTCAAGTAGTACGCCGGGCCTATCGAAGGTGGTACATATGTAATTCTACCTATTGCAAAACTTTTTCTTCTTTCAGATCTTCGTTGCCAGATTTTTTTACTATTAATCCACACAAACATATTTGGAAATTCAGCATAAGTGAGACTTCTACCTTCCGGATGTTTTTTATTGCATTCCATCCAGGCCAACAGTTTAGATCTTCTGGCTGAACGCTTCATTACATCTGCAATAGGATCATCTTCATTGTAAACTACCAATTCCTGTCCAGGAAGATGAAACGGAAGTATCTCAACAGGAGTAGTACGATAGCAAATCGGAAAAGCCAATATTGGCCAAGCTGCTTCACATGCGGAGACATATCTAATAAAGAATAATACTACTAATAAATATTAAATTATTAGGGTTTACACATATTTTCAATTAGACATATGTGTTAAATAAATAGGCATACCTGCAGTTATAGTATTTCTTGATTTCATTATGATCGTCTTCCTCTCCTACGTTAGCTCTAATATAATCTGGCCCTTTGGTAATGTACTTGAAAAGATATTTCACTGAACGTGACTGATTACACCACTCAACATTAATATGAGCACGATAACGGATAGACAGTTCCCGGTTATACAGAATAACAAAGCTGTTATCACAACAAAACCTTTTTTATGCACGAATCTCCCGTTTTTCCTCCGTTTGTATATTGGATAACCAGCATCGTCAACGATAGTATTTTCTATGAATGGTTTTGGAAAAAATTTAGTGCACGTACCATTTCTCATGCAAACACTTCCTCTGTTATGAATACCACAAGGTCCATGAATCATAACATCAGAGACAACTTCATATAAGTACTTGTCCAGTTCTTTGTCAGGAATCTCAGCGCTTATGAATTTATCAATGTCTTCTGGTGTACGCATTTTATAGTCTCGATGCAAGAATAAAATAATGTGTGCATGAGGAAGTCCTCTCTTCTGGAATTCTATTGTATACATAGCTGCACACACACACCAGAAAGCCATTGTTAATAATTTTGGGTTTTAATACTAAAACGTATATAAAGTCGATTGATTAATAATATGAAACATACCAGAGTTTATAACACCAAAAGTTTTTTCTTTAGTCACTTGTTCCATTAGTCTATCAAGCTTCATCTTAAAGACCCGGCAGCAAATATCTGGTCTATCTTCTTGCTTAAGATTATGCCTTGTTAGATATCGAACAACTTCAGGCCATCTGGGATTGCAAGTAATTGTTATGAAAATATTGGGGAAACCATAGAACTTGCAAGTAGCCATCGCGTCTAAATAATATTGCATCATATAACGTTTTCCACCTGTAAACGATGAAGGAATGTAGATCCTTTTACCGTGTTCTGCAAGATATTCGTTTCCTTGATTAACAGCTTCAACTATCTTATCGATTCTTTCCGTCCGTAGTTTGCTCTGGTTAATGGAAATATATTTCAGTCTGTTGGATTCTATAGTTGTGAGCGCATCTACCAAAAATTGCTGATATAATTTTCCCGACATCACAATCGCTGAAGATTCTTGATATCTCTCAAATATACGGAAAGCATAAAATTCTCTCATCGAAACTGTTTTCCTTTTTCGTCCAGCCGTATCTACAAAACCAATGTCAATACCTAACCTGTAACCATCCTCTCCATATGGAAACAATAATGGATATTGAAGTGGCAAGTAAGCTGGATGGAGTTCACTAATTCTCTGGAGGCCGCCGGAACGACTTTCTATAACAATGTCGCGCTTAAATACTCCAGTACTGAAATCACCTGGTATTAATCCAGCTACCTCATTGCATGTAGGTAGATTATGAGTCCTTGCATCAGCAGTCCTTTCTGCAGGAATTCTTAACCTCAAATTTGTCACGGTATTTGTTAAATCAAATCTTTCTCGAGCCGACCTAAACGCCTGTACATGCGGATTATGATTATCAAGCATCCTTTTTAGAAGTTCTACAGTTGTTTGTCTTATTTTCTCGGTAGATCCAGATGTTCTTGCAAGGGCAAATAAAATTTCAAAACATTAGCAACACACATCAATATAATCTTATATTTATAAGCTATGAAACTGACCCGAATGCGTTTATCCTGTTAGGTACTTCATTCTCTACGTCATGTATATAAAGTTGTAAGAACGTCAGTTTTTCTCCAGGTTCAGGTAAAATATCTCCGATACGGTGATAGTTTTCTCCACACATCTGGAACACGTACGGCCCTCTACCATTATTAATAGAATGGTTTATTTTCCCACCTAATGACGTGAAGGAAAACATCATATTGTATGCTCTTATATTTTCACGGAAGTTGTCACTTCTATCATCGCGATTGTATAACAACGCCGATAATCTATTCGGTGGAGTTTTCAGCTTGGGAAGTTGGACTCTCCCTTTTTTACAGCACATTGAAAAAATTGGTTTCGCCTTCTTTACTCGCTTGTTTAACCGTTCTCCGAACCATAAATATGCTCCACAATTTTCACATAAATACGAAGGATCTCCTTCATCATAATAACCTGATAACATTAGTAATACAAAATTAATTAACCTAGATATATATATTTTAAATTATTTCAAAAATTATGATTAGCTTTTTAAAATACCATTTATTTGTAACCCAGATGTTACGGGTGTGAATTCATTTGTTACACTATGGGTAGTACGATACTCAGTATTAGATTCATCATTTGTGCTATCAGAATCACTATCGTTAGTTGACTCAGAGTCAGAAACAATAAAACATGCAAAATCTTCATGCATCAGAGGCAACATCGTAGGAACTACATATTTGAACACAAAAATATGTTTTAATAAAAATATTTAGTATATACTATAACATATGGATAGAAACGACCTTCATTGCATCGTGGAACTTTTTTTGATTTAAGAATTTTCGTTCTTTTCACCCTTGCATGTTTTGAGTTCACTTCTGAAAATAAGTTCATACGTTTGAACATTAATTTAAAATCAAAACCTATTTTGATATACCAGAAACTGAATATTATTTACCTTGTGCATTCACGACATGAATCGGATCCTTCTTTCTCCGTATTGGTAATTTTGCAGGTCTCATCGTATGCATACAGTCGAAACGTTCTGCGTTCTTTAGAAATATGTAAGATTAGGTCTATAATATTCTTTATTTATATGATTATCAGAAGGTATAATCTTCGCATTACTATAATTTCTGTAAATATTTCCACAAACGGATAATAGTATCACATAATATCAATATCTCAAAAAATCACATAATATCAATATATCAAAAATGTCAAATTAGCATTTATTCAATTATCTTTACATAAATTCACATAATAATAAAATGACATCATATTTTTCCTTTTTATTTCGTTCTATAATATTTTTTATTATATTATGATCAGTAGGTATAATCTTCTAACTACTATAATTTTATTAAATATTTTAACAAACGGATAACAATATCACATAATAATATCAATACCACAAAAATGAAAGATTAGCATTTATTCAATTATCTAAACATATATTCACATAATAAAAAATTTAATCTATGAGAAAATATCACCAAATTTCCGATTTTATTAGATTATGTCGTATCTATGCAAAATGATATTTATTGGAACATGATTAATATTCATTATCATATTTTAATTTATTAAATGGTATGATTCAGAAGCAACAGTGTCTCGTTTATATTAGTGACTCACAAAAATTTAGAGTTTCTATAATTTCAAAATTTATAAATAATAAAAAATCATACACTTATCAACGTAAAAAAGGCCTGTAGTTTATTTTTTAAAAAAAATTCCAAATCATATATTGTTTTTAAAATAATCATAACATAATCATAATACTAAGTTTGCTTTTCAATCTTGATCCTCTTCCTAGTAGTCATGCTATGACCTTGTACGACTTCTTCATTGATTCCAGACAGCTCCCTCTTTGACGAAAGACATGTTGATTCCTCCGACGTAAGTTCTAGAATTTGTTCATCTGATTCTAGTTCTTGATAATTATCATTAGCCTTTCTGTAAGTTTCCTACAAAAATTTTTAAAGAATAAGGATATAATGAATTACAAAAATTAATCTAATAATCTTTTAGAATACACAATTAATTTAATATGTTACCTTGACAAACTGGTTGACCATATCTTCTTTTTCCCAAAACTTTTCAACAACATAAGAAGCCTTGTCACTCTTCAAGTTAGCATTTGTGACATAAATTTTAAAGAGCATTGTCTTCCCGATTAGAGCAGAAAGACAAACGGGCATAATGTTTTGATCGTCCTGAGCATTGTTCCAAATTTGCAAGAAAAGTGCGTGTTACTATAGATTCTTTGAAATTTATATTCTGATAAAAAGTACAATGTTTATCCTGTTAGAACGTACCTCGGCAATTTGAGAAACTAATTCATCAGCCTTTTTACCTACGAATAGTTGGGCTAGACCATAAAAAAAAAAAGCAGCTTAATCTTTGGAGAATTTCCATACAAAACGTGTAGTATGAGTTTATACCTGAAAATACATAAAAGAAATCAAATGATCAACATATTCGCATGAATTCAATTATAAATATATTAAGTAACACATACTTGTAATCAACTTCTTTGACATCGTCATCGCAAACACCACAACTATATAGACGTTTTTTCCCCTTGTCAGATTCTAGTGGATATGGTTGAACCTTCTTTCTACATTCTTTGCATGCAATGTAATACCACTTAGGCACTGTCTCAACCGAACAGATCGTTCCAATTGTCACACATGTACGAACCTAAATATACACAATCATGATTAATATTTTGTAATTTTCATTATTTTGAACACTGTATTTAGATTAACAATACCTCTAATGAATATAGGATGTCGTCGATAGTCATCTTTTCATTTTTCATGAAAAACTCCTCATACAAAGTTACCTTTGGCTGTATATTCTCCTCATTGTGAACCAACTAAACAACGCTAGTGTTTGGCATCCTTTAAAAAATGAAAGATAAAAATGAGAATACGTTTAGTTATGTATAGCGCATAACTGATCTCGAAAACTAATTACATTTGTCGGAATTTTTTGACTGCGGGAATTGATGGATTTAAGTGAATATATGGGGTGTTGAATGCATTTGATACACTGTAATTGCCTGCGAAATAATTTTAAAATTTATTAAGAAGATGATAATTAAACAAATTAAATCACAGGACACTAAAGGACTAAATAACATTAACAATACCTTTCCACTCTTTCAAACATGCAAATCTAATCACACACACTACAACCGAGTCTTTGTGTTCTTTTATAGAAGCTTCAAAAGTTCTAGCAAGATCACCCCATATTGTACAACTTTATCGGTCACCACTGTAACTCGTGCTGGAAGATCATCACATGGTTTAACTATGGTGGTTCTATAGAACACCATCTTAAATCCCAAAGCACTTGTCCTATAGTCACCGTCATAATCGACCAAACTGAAAGTATCGATTATTTTCGAGTCACCAATATTGATCTGGTTATGAAATTTCTTCACCAATGCATCCTCAATAGACGCGTGAATTCTTGTTCCCTAAAATTTAAAGCAGTCGTTAATATTGAATAAAAATCAAGATTAAGGTGTAGAAAAGCTTTATAAACTATTTACGTATTTGTTAACAAAGTTTTTAAGTATATCGGAAGTGAAATTATAAAACCGAAACAAACCTCATCATCGACTAAAACCATCTGCAGGGATTTGAATGCTTTCCAAAGTCTTATCACACGAACCCTGATCTTGTAGTGATCCAGAGCAGGATTGATCTCGTTAATGTTAACATAGGGAGAAATAATGGTTTGTTTGGAGGCCATAATGAATAATTTGTTTTTAAAAAGAATCGCTGAAGTTTACACAATGTTTCAATGTGTATCACTATATATAGAGCACGCAATTAATGATTTTTACATTTTTAATTAATAGGATAATATTGAAATTTTAATTTATCTTCCTTTTCAGAATCATTTTAATAATTATTGTATTTAAATTTTGTTAATATAACACTTTTAGATGATAAGAATATAAATATGAGGATAGTTTACTTTAAGATAATGGTAATAATATTTAATTAACAATTTTGTAACTATATCATGATAATAATGAAAGAATCAGTCTCGAATCATTATGATTATAGAAATTTAAATATAAGTGATAATCAAACTCTTCAAAATTACCTTTACAGTATCCTTTAATAATCGTGTAAATATATTATAACTAAATTCGATCAAAGAATATTTAAAATATTTTACAAATTTAATAAATACATATTCTCTAGCTATATAATAGACTTATTGTCATTCTTGCGTTATAATAAAATTATTCGAATATATATTTAAGAATATTATAATAACTATTTACGAATAATATAATTTTAATATATATAATACAAATTGTAAATAAAGAACTTATATGTATAAAAAAATATGTGATCTTAAAATGTATAATTAATATTAGTAAATCTTATTTCAAACTGAAAACCATAAAGCTCAAATTATTGAATGATTGCATATCAAATCCAAAAAGAAAAAAACTTTAAATTATATAAATTCAAGATTCCACGTCAATTAAAAGCTCTTCAACTTCAAAACTATAAAAATCAAGATTCCATGTCATCAAAGGCATCTCTCATCTGCGTAACCTGCAGACATGGTGGATTTATCATCACTCTTGTACAATTATGCGCCGTTGTCACCATGATTGAATCTATAAGAAGCAAAATGTAATTTTTTATATTAAACTATTAAAACTGATTAAACTATAACTAAATATATATAGCTATAAAATGATTATAAACCTTGATTTCTCTCAATTCTTGCAAAGTGTACAACACATATGATATCACCAACACAATGTATCCAATCATTAAAGAAATCGTTCGCATAAGGTTTTGGTAATCGGCATGACAATCGATCACCCCTACATTAAAATTTTTAAAATTTAGTCAAAGTGTGAAAACATAATCTAAGTTTAATATATTAAATTTTAATAACATACTCGATATTTTCCCAAAACAAAGAACAACTCATTCCATTCTTTGTCGGGAGGACCTTCCTCGAAGCGATTTCCAACCCGCAATACTCTTCCGATGATATCTACAAAATGTATAAAGTTACAATTAATTATTGTTTTAAAATTATAAATATATATAAAGTTATCGTTTCCCTTACCAACACAATAAGCACAGTCTAAATAACCACTCTTAATATCATTAAATGATACAAAAGAGAAGAATTGATCTGAAGACAAAGCAGTAATCTTTCTAAACCATGTTATGGTTCTCCAATGTATCATAAAACGATGATCAGTTGGTCTAAAATTCCCGGTAACTTTGCATAGTGAGAAACTTGCCAACATGATCCAATCTCCTTCGTTCAAATCGTTTAAAAAAATGTCACGAAATCTAGGACCCATCAAAGCGTGTATTTTTTGGCCCTGCGAAAATTATTGATTAATTAATATATGTAAAGAATATGTTAATTTAGGGAAATATAACGTAGAAAATACCTTTTCATCAACCAAAATCAGATCAGACGAATTGTAGAAAGGATGAATACACTTAAATTTTCTTAGAATCTTTACTCTAATTTTCCACTCATGAATGAAAGGGTTTAAGTTGTTCAATTCAAAAAAATGGTCTTTTTCCCGATTCTATTCTTTATAGCATTCGAAAGTAGATTAGCCATGATAGCATAAACTGGTTTGAGACGAAACGTAAAAATCTATGTTATTAAAGTAATTATTATTTATGTATAGAGCTTAGCATGTATTTTAAGGTCTATAAATATAAAAATATAGATTTATTTTTTATTTGTTTTTGGAAATTTTCATCATAAGATAATGTCAATAAGCATGAAAATTATATCATCGATAATACTTTAATGGTATTTTTACCATTTTTTGGGGATTCGATTATTATATCTCTCCGTTTATTCCTGCATTGATATTTTTTATGTTATTCAATAAACATATTCTTCTATTTATTCCTTACTTTTTGGGATTTTGATATATTTTAAGTATCCTTTATGTTTTTTTTCTGTTAAAATTTACAATTCTATTATCACCGTATATATTTTGAATCAAAGCTAATATTTTATATATGTCCAAATCTATCTAACAACGAAAACAGAATATCGATTGTCCCTAAACTACATTTTGGTAGTAGTGTAATATATATATATATATATATATATCAATATTAATAATATACATAAAACTATAAAATACTTTGTTTAATTAAATATTAAGTTTAAACTTAAGTTCAAATTCAAGTCATAACAAAATAAAAATACGCTTGTCCAAATTAACATCAGCAAAAAATAAAAAAAAAACAAACATAGACATCAAAAAACAGTAGAAAACATCTGGATATTATCACTTCTGGTTGGTTGAAGAACATGCTTCCTCTGAATAATCTTCATCAGACGATTCATCATCAGGCCAGTGACTGAAATAAATAATAGAATTAGGTTTTAGAACTCATATATTAATCGATTTCAGTAAATTTAAGAAGTTATAAATTAAAATTATTACAGTAGATCGCCCGTTCTTATTCCAGCAATTTCATCTTCAAGTAAAACCGTTGAACATCGTATTTGAGACATCAGACATTCGATTCCTAGCAAAGAATAAATTAAGTTAATAATAAAATGATAATTTCATGATTAGGAAGATATTATACACTACCTTCGAATACAGAGATCCTCCAAAACAAAAGTGTACATAGCACTGGTTCATTACAATAGGTTGGAGAGAAAACAATTTTCTCCCATTCCTTTATAAATTCAACCGAAGCTCCGCCAACTGCAACACATTTGATCTCTTGCCCACTTTTTTTTTTTTTTTTTTTTTTTTTAAATTTAAACAATAATGTAATTGTTAGACAACACTTTAATAAATTAAGAAAGAATACTATAAGTACTCTTGATAGTTTAACATATTAACTTACATTGTGTCAAGAATGGTAAATTTCACAACTTGATTAATGGACGTATACCCATTTTGACAATCAATGAAATCGATCTTCCGAGGCTCATTTACATGCAATACCATTCCACAAAAATCTAACATAAAAACGATTTATTGTAAAAAAATAGAATGTTATGCAATCATCTTAAATTTAGAATCTAATAATATACTGAAGACTTATAAAAGATTACTTGCATATAAGAACTTACCAACACAAGAGTTCTTCTCTTCTGGTGAAAAATTCTGCATCATTGATGAATCAATAAGACGGTAGAAATTGTCACTGCTTCTTGGAGGTATTGGAACCATGTCTGTTTGGTTCATGAACTTGATTTGAAACGGATGGTTAGAGTTTCTAAGTGATTGTTGGCCTTTAATTACTCTAACATCTGATAGCACGTACCAGTCTCCTTCCTTGATCTTACCAAGAAACTTTTTTATATATAGAGCAACTTCTATTTTGGCATCAATCCTTGCTCCCTAAAATTAAATTTAACATTATTACATGTCATAATTTACTTATTGTTATATATGAAAAGAGTTAGAAAGATACCTTCTAGTCTACCAGAATTAAACATTCATAAAAACGTTGCCCATTATTTAAATCCGGAAGCCATTTTCTAAGTATTTTGACAGCAACACTCGGATTACGTACTGTAGGATTCAAATCTCTTACGTATACGACCATTGTTTCTTTTGAAGAATTAGAGATACAACAGAGAAAGGAAAGGAAATGGTTAAGAAATTTTCATATTTCATATATTTATTCAAAAACAAAAGAAGCCGATAGTATTATATTTTAAAATTTGTGTGGCTTGAATTAAGTCTTGTGTATTACACAGGGAAAGCTGCATGTGTTACTGATTGATAAGGATGAACAATATTTCTGTAATTGGTGTGTTGAAAATATGATGTTTATATCGAGGCAATATGTTTGGAATCTTCTGCTTGGATGCTGAACTTTATTAGTTTAATGCATTGAGTTAATGCATTAATATTTGCAATCAACATTCAAATAACAACAACATGTCTTTTTAAAATAAAACAAAAACATAAAACAATAAAATAACGACTGAAACCATAAAATAACAACTGTTAATTAGACATATGTCTTAAGTAAAATTAAAACTAATATTTAAGTACATGTCTTTTGATCCCAAAAAAAAAATACTAAAACATGTCTTCGTGCAAAAGCAAATAACATTAAATAGAACAGAGTAATCAAACGGGGATTCAATGCTTGTCAAAAGAGTCCTCAGCAGCAGGATGAATAAAGGATCCGAGTGTGTCACTATAGACAATAAAAAGTTATAATCAGTTCTATTCAAGTTATAATCAGTTCTATTCATCAATTAGATTCTTAAATTGATAAGTTTTATTTCTTATTCACCTCAAGTCCATAACGAAACGAATGTCAGTATCATTCAAATCCTGAATCCTTGACTCTCCATGTTCAATGAAATTGTACCTAAACGTTATTCGAAATTCAAACATAACTTTATATATGTGCA
>NC_025693.1:10959518-10960737 GCF_000633955.1 Camelina sativa
GAAGGGCAATTTCATTAATGGTATAATGGTAAAATTTTGCTGAGATTGAATGTGGGATGTTTTCACTTCTCGTTTAATATAATTGATTATTAAGCTAAATCTTGTTAATTTATTTGGAGACATTGGGTTGGGTTGGTTCGATGAATTATATCATGGATATTGATTTTGTCTATTATTGGAAAATAATATTTGACCGATCTAAACTATTGCAGACCGAGATTGTTATTAAAGCGGAATTTATTGTTGCAAGTGCTAAACCAAGGATTAAATCTAATGGCTAAGGTGAGGGTGGTATTTGCGGATAACAGTAACCTCCTTCCTTATGTACTCTTCGATAGTTGCTGAATATAGACTTAAGAATTGTTTGTTGATTGAAACTGTTTGTGTGGATTTGTGTGCAAGGTCAAATAGGTTGTTAGTAACATGAGATATGTGAAGCACATTAGCTACATGATATCATGTTATGAATTAACTTATATATTATATTATAAATATAATCATGAACATACATGAGAATGAGAATGAGAATGAGAAAAGAAAAGATACTTGAGGATGTTGGACTGTAATGGACCGACGGGTTCATTGCAGGTCATAAACCGCTGACGAGCAGTACGGGAAGAATCGAGCGATGGGCCGTGGTCTTCCAGGATTGTGGTTTGTGAGCCAGAAAAACTGATAATGGCCAAACCTATAAGAAAAGTAAAACTTATTAAGTAATGTAAAGAAACATAAATGTTTGAATGTGGTAATTGCCACAAAAGTGCATAAAATAAGATGAAAGTTATTGAGGAGAAATAAGATGTTTGCTTGTTTTATTTGATTGATAAACATTCTTAATCTATGCTAAGTAATAGTTGTTGATTATATTTGGAACATTATTACTGTATGTCCAGTGGGCAGAGTTTGATCTCCTCACTGAGTAAACTTGTTTTACTCACCCCCTTTCTTTCCTTTTTCCCCTAGGTTAGTAAGTTTCAAGAGTTGCAGTTTGAAGTTTGTTCTTTGGTGAATTTTAAAGAAGGAAACGTTTTTGGCCAGACTGGATGGATTACATGTTGTTCTGTCTTTTGTGACGGTACGGATGTTACAATTTTCACACAGGGTATATATTTTCTATGCAGTTGTAGTGCAAAGGGTTATCAATTCAAATGGTTGTTATGTTAGGAGTTAAAATGTGATCAGAATAATGCAAATCAAGCCAAGAAATAATGGGGGGGGG
>NC_025693.1:10961224-10964898 GCF_000633955.1 Camelina sativa
GGGGTGGGGGGGGGTGGTAAACTATCAACCTAAGGTGAACAAAAATGAGAAAGCAGAAAGAACAAAAATCAAAAACAACTCGAAGTACCACACGATGCAGGTGATCGAGTACCAGATCGGATTGGTGGTCGAGTTAATATAAAAACAGTAAACAATCAAATATAAAAGCTTTTGGGGTCGTGTTATGGGTTCGTGCTCCCCTTGTACCTTCCTCATTTGCTGCGAAAATCTCTACTTTTGGCCCATTTACACCCTCAATGACTGCTGGCTCAGTTAGCTGATTTTTTTCTTGAATCCAAAAGGTATGCCCATCAATAGTTGGCATTCTTATAGTGTCCTTAATGTTAAACTCTATCTTGAAGTTTGTACCCAAATTGAGATCAATCATCCCCTTCCCGACATTAATGATTGCTCTAATAGTAGCTAAGAAAGGTCTTCCTATAACGTTTATGAAGCACGAAAAAGCTGAATTGCAACATAAAAGCTTCATTCGAGTCAATCTTTGAGGGTCTCATCATGAACTCGACCAGGTGCTCTTTGGAAATGATCGGGTGGTATGGTCGGGTGCCTCCTTTTTCCTTCTTGATGCTTTAAATCCTCTCATGTAAACTCCATAAATGACACAAGATCCTTCCTTGACATAGCTGCAACTTGTCAATCTTTCTTTTTGCTTTTTTTAAGCTCCAAAGCACCTCGTATGAAGGTGGTCTCCGTTACTAGTTTCAAATGCGGAGCGTTCCCTAGCTTAGTTGTCTTTCTTTCCTCTAATTTTTCAAACTTTTAGCTAAAATGAAGCATTCATCGTAAAACAATTGTCTTTTAGTCAATATAATTTTACATTCATACAAAAAAATAAAAAAATAAAGAGATTTCTACATATAATACATGCTTCATTTTTTTAAGTATCATATTTATCTGATGGGTCATTTTCATACAAATCTTATCGTTTTCTTATCTAGATTTGTCAATTTTATGGGTTAGTACTATTAAAATTGAGAATATCGATCTATCGGCTAACAAGACTAAACAAATATATATAATACAGATCTGCAACTCTTCAAAATAACAATTTTTTTTTTTGGTAGGACTCTTCAAAATAATATTAGTGTTGTAAAATATGTGTGTATCCATCACAACAAGTGTCCATCTTCATGCAATAACATTTGGAACACTTGTTCATCACTTATCCTCTCAACCTCTCTTTGTCTCCTTCCTCTATAAATAAGAGTTATGTATAAGAGAAGAAATATAAAATGAGAAGTCTTTCTATTTTTCTAGTTTCTCTCTATTTTTCTCTCCACCTTCTCTCTAAATCCACACTCATTCTCTAGATCCTTTTTCTTTTGATTCTTCTCATAATAAACATCTTGTTGCCTCCAAACTTATAATATAGTTCACAACACGTTATCAGCACTATCGACTCCCGATCAATGATCAGTTTGAGGTAACATTTACGTCATGTTAAATTTGTTTAAATCTAATTAGTTTATATGCACATTACTATATGTATTATTTATAGCGTAAAAGACTATAAATTCTTGATCATAATGGTAGGCTCTGCCTCCTTGATCATTTAGATCTACTTCTTGATCATAATGGTAGGTTTTGCCTCCTTAATCATTTAGATCTACTTCTTGATCATAATGGTAGGCTTTGCCTCCTTGATCATTTAGATCTACATTCTTGATCATTATGGTAGGCTCTGCCTCCTTGATCATATGTTCAGATCAATATATTTAATTATATGGAAGGCTATGCCTCCTAAAATGATTGTTTTAATTTATGAATATATTATATAGCTTATATAATATTTTTTATAGTTTATATTTATTGCTAAAACAAAATTTTACAAAAGTGTTTCATAAAATTTTATATTTAACTAATTGTTTTATTATTTATATAGTAATCATGTCAAACTTGGCAAAGCTTGAATTCCCCGCTCTTGATGTCTCTGGGAAAAATTATATGACATGGGCATTAGATGCAAAATTCTATCTGAAAGGGAATGAGCTTCTCAAAATCCTCGATCCGTCATAAATGGGGTTAGAAGAGGAAAAAGCAAGAACCATGATGTTCTTGCGTCACCATCTCCATGATGGTTTAAAAAATGAATACATCACGAGAGGAAATCCTGCAGATCTCTGGATCGCGCTCAAAGTGTAAGTGAATGGCTAAACCTGCGGTTTCAGGATTATAAAAGTGTAAGTGAGTACAACTCCGCTTTGTTCGGAATCACTTCACGGATGGCTCTCTGCGGAGAAGTAGTTTCCCATTATGATATGATCGAGAAAACATTCCAAACTTTCTATCCTTCAAATGTACTCCTGCAGCAACAATATCGAGAAAGAGGGTATATTCGATATTCTGAATTGATGAAAGTTCTGCATGTTGCTGAACAAAATAATGAGCTTGTGATGATAAATCATCAAACCCGTCCAACTGGATCAGCTCCACTTTCAGAAGTGAATGTTGCTACATCCAGCTATAATAATTGGCAAGGAATAGGACACGGACGCGGACGCGGTCGAGGACGTGGTCATGGTCATGGAGGAGGAAAAGGAAGGGCTCTCTCTCATAATGACTTCAACGCAAGAAAAACCAACAAAAATCTTCAAATCAATAATGTTGATCCCGTTTTAAAGAAACAAGATGAATGTACTTGTTACAGATGTGGCATGGAAGGACATTGGTATCAGACCTATCGTATTCCAAAACATTTGGCCGAACTGTATCAAGCATCTCAACAGGCAAAAGAAAGGGATGTTGAGACCAACTTCATCTCTGATGAAGCTGGCCCTTCTTCCCATGGCCTAAACGATGAACCCCATCTTGATATAGCAAATTTTCTCGTTGATCATGAAAACGGAAAATTATGCGAATAAGGCCCATATGCTATAATATGATTTGTCATAGTTTGATATGTACTTTATGTTTTAATAAATGTCTTTTTGAATAGTAGTTTTATTGTAAAATATAATAAGTTTTTTTTTGTAAGACGTTATGTTATTTTATTAATGTTTATTTTATAAATATTTTATTTCAGAAAAATATCAAATTTTGAGATTCAGGATGGAGATATGTGTCTTGCAGACAGTGCTACAACGCACTCAATACTTAAATAGAAATAATATTTCTCCTCTCTCAAAATATAAGACTCCGCTAGAAGCGTGAGCACTATATGTGGTAATGCAAAGATTATTATAGGCTCTGGAAAAGCCAATTTTTCAATGCCAAGGTGTAACACCCGCAAACCAATTTTTGGTATTTTGGTAAGGGTGTCGATCGACACCACAGGGGGAGTGTCGATCGACACCAGTTGTGGCCGGTTTGGTCGGTTCAATTTTAATTGCCCGGTTTGCGTGGTTGGTTTAGGGAATCCCTAAATCGAGTTTTTAGAGGTAGAAAACGACCTAGGGTCGTGTTATTTGGGGTTAGTCGCCGTTTTTGAGAGAGAAACAAAAGAGAGAGTGTTCTTGAGCTTTTGGGAAGAGATTGAGAGATTCCTTGCTGTTCTTGGGAGATCTAAGGCTGGGGAGGTGTTAGAAGCTTGCTAGGAGTGAGGGAATTCGTTCTTGTTGGTCAGAATCTTCTTGGAAGAGGTGAGTGCATGACCATGGCTTATCTAAGCTAAGATCTCTAGATTCTATGTGATTTGGTGCTTATGTGGTTGTTTC
>NC_025693.1:10968165-10991303 GCF_000633955.1 Camelina sativa
GTTGTTTGTCAAGAAAAAGGATGGGAGTTTCCGGTTGTGTATTGATTATCTGGGTTTGAACCGGATCACTGTGAAGAACAAGTATCCTCTTCCTAGGATCGATGAGTTGTTGGATCAGTTGAGGGGTGCTACTTGGTTCTCCAAGGTAGATCTGGCGTCGGGTTATCATCAGATACCGATAGATGAGGCAGATGTGAGGAAGACTGCTTTCAGGACGAGATATGGGCACTATGAGTTTGTGGTGATGCCCTTCGGATTGACTAACGCGCCAGCAGCGTTTATGAGATTGATGAACAGTGTGTTTCAGGAGTTTCTGGATGTATCTGTCATCATTTTCATCGACGATATCCTGGTTTATTCTAAGAGTCCTGAGGAGCATGCAGTGCATTTGAGGGCAGTTATGGAGAAGCTGCGGGAGCAGAAGTTGTTTGCCAAGTTGAGCAAGTGTAGTTTTTGGCAGCGTGAGATGGGCTTTCTGGGTCACATTGTTTCTGCAGAGGGGGTTTCTGTAGATCCAGAGAAGATTCAGGCTATCAGAGATTGGCCTAGACCGCAGAATGCCACAGAGATCAGGAGTTTCCTTGGATTGGCAGGGTACTACAGGAGATTTGTGCAGGGGTTTGCAAGCAGAGCACGTCCTATGACTAAGTTGACAGGGAAGGATGTTCCTTTTGTCTGGTCAGAAGAGTGTGAGGAAGGCTTTGCAAGCCTGAAGGAGATGTTGACTACTGCGCCAGTGTTGGCTTTGCCTGAGCAGGGAGAACCCTATGTGGTTTATACAGATGCATCTAGAGTTGGGTTGGGTTGTGTTCTGATGCAGCATGGGAAGGTGATTGCTTATGCTTCGCGGCAGTTGCGGGTGCATGAAGGCAACTATCCTACTCATGATTTGGAGATGGGTGCTGTAGTTTTTGCCCTGAAGATTTGGAGATCTTATCTTTATGGTGCAAAGGTACAGGTGTTTACAGATCATAAGAGCCTGAAGTATATATTCACTCAGCCTGAGCTGAATTTGAGACAGAGGCGGTGGATGGAGCTTGTGGCAGATTATGATTTGGAGATAGCCTATCATCCTGGAAAGGCTAACACGGTTGCAGATGCTCTGAGTCGGAAGAGGGTAGCTTCGGCTCAGGAGCAGGAGATGGAGTCTCTGGTAGGGGAGATCAGTGCTTTGAGCTTGTGTGCTGTTTCACAGGAACCGTTGGGTTTGGAAGCAGTAGATAGAGCAGATCTTCTGAGTAGAGTGCGGTTGGCTCAGGAGAAGGATTTGGGGCTGGTGAATGCCTCTAAGGATGTGGATTCAGAGTATCAGGTCTCAGATAATGGTACTATCTTGGTGCACGGTCGGGTTTGTGTGCCCAAGGATGAGGAGTTGAGGCAGGAGATTCTGAGAGAGGCTCATGCGAGCAAGTTGTCCATTCATCCAGGAGCGACTAAGATGTACCGTGATCTCAAGAGGTACTATCATTGGGTCGGGATGAAGAAGGATGTAGCTAGTTGGGTTTCGAGGTGTGATGTGTGTCAGCTAGTGAAGGCTGAGCATCAGGTTCCTGGCGGGTTACTGAAGAGTTTACCCATTCCTGAGTGGAAGTGGGATATGATCACCATGGATTTTGTGGTGGGATTGCCAGTGTCACGGACCTTTGATGCTATTTGGGTCATTGTGGACCGGTTGACTAAGTCAGCACATTTTCTGGCCATTAAGAAGACTGATGGAGCAGCGGTCTTGGCTAAGAAGTATGTGAGGGAGATAGTCAGGTTGCATGGGGTGCCAGCGAGCATTGTGTCTGATAGGGATTCTAAGTTCACTTCGGTGTTCTGGAAGGCATTTCAGGCAGAGATGGGCACTAAGGTGCATATGAGTACAGCTTATCATCCCCAGACTGATGGACAGTCAGAGAGGACGATCCAGACGCTGGAGGATTTGCTGAGGATGTGTGTGTTGGATTGGGGTGGCCATTGGGCAGATCACCTGAACCTGGTAGAGTTTGCTTACAACAACAGCTATCAGGCGAGTATTAAGATGGCTCCTTATGAGGCTTTGTATGGGAGGCCATGTCGTACACCATTATGCTGGACTCAGGTGGGGGAGAGGAGCATGTTTGGTGCTAGTTTTGTTCAGGAGACCTCAGAGAAGATTCGGGTTCTCAAGCTGAACATGAAGGAGGCTCAGGATAGGCAGAGGAGTTATGCAGATAGGAGGAGGAGAGATCTTGAGTTTCAGGTGGGAGACAGAGTGTACCTCAAGATGGCCATGTTGCGGGGTCCGAACAGGTCATTGTCAGAGACTAAGTTGAGTCCGAGGTATATGGGTCCATTCAGAGTGATTGAGCGGGTTGGACCAGTGGCATATAGATTGGAGTTACCTGAGGTGATGCGTGCATTCCATAAGGTTTTCCATGTGTCTATGTTGCGGAAGTGTCTCCGTGAGGGAGAGGAGGTGTTGGCTAAGATTCCTGAGGATCTTCAGCCTAACATGACTTTGGAGGCGAGACCAGTGAGGGTTCTCGAGAGGAGGATCAAGGAACTTCGGAAGAAGAAGATTCCTTTGATGAGAGTCCTGTGGGACTGTGATGGTGTTGAGGAGCAGACTTGGGAGCCTGAGGCAAAGATGAAGGCAAGGTTCAAGAAGTGGTATGAGAAGCAAGCCGCGACTTGAGCTTGTTTAGCCTGGTCCCATCTGTAATCCGTGGCTGGAGCGGGAATGGAGTATTCCAGCCCATCTCTCTTGTTACTCGGTCGCTTGGGGTGGTTGGTTGTGCGACTCAGTAACAAGATGAGGTGGTGTTTGGGGTACAAAGTTTCCGTGAGGCGGGGTTGTGAAGAGAAGTTTCCAAAAGTGGAAAGTTTCCAAAAATGGAAAGTGCTAAATATGGAAAGTTTTACGGGAGTTAGAATTTGTCCATTTTAGCGGTGGGAAGCCTTGGAGGGGCTTTGTGGCCTTTGTGGCGGACTTTCGAGTCAGGGTGCATGTGTGTGGCGGTCTTTTTAGACAGTGTGTGTGGCCTTAGTGGCGGGCTTTTAGCCAATTGTGTGGCCTTTGTGGCGGGCTTTTAGCCAATTGTTGGCCTTTGTGGCGGGCTGTTTAGCCAGAGTGTCTTTGTGACGGTCCTTCGGGACAGATGGTCTTTGTGACGGTCCTTCGGGACAGATGGTCTTTGTGACGGTCCTTCGGGACAGACGGTCTTTGTGACGGTCCTTTGGGGACGAGTGGCCTTGGTGGCGGTCCTTTTTAGGATATTTTGTTTGGCCTTGGTGGCGGTCCTCGTGAGGACATTTTTGTTGGCCCTTGTGGCGGCCCTTGTGGCGTATATATGATCCTTGTGTGATCATGAGGTATCCCAGTGAGGGGATATGTAGTTGGTAGGACATTGAGATGTCTTTACGCGAGCCACGGGAAGGAAACCTGGATAGGGATAGGACTCAGACGTGTTCAGAATTGTTTGCTCGCGACTCTTGGGCGACTTAGGTTCTCCTAGTACTGCCATATTCAGAGACTTTGTGGCTCGGGGGTATGGTTGGTATATCGACTCCGGATGACGATCCGGGGGCGCGCTGTAGGGTGGCAACCCGAGAGACGAGTTTGGATTTTTCCTTATATCATTTGGCATGCAGACTTAGGTCTGATGAGGAGCCAATAAAAACTCAAGGTTTAGGCCTATGAGTAAAGGGAAGTCCAAAAAGTCAAGAGCAAATGACGCCTGGAGCGTGAGTCTATCGCCTAGAGGTGACCTTCTGTAGATCGGTCGGAGGAGTGCGGGCCGTGGAGACGGTTGCACGGGAGTCCTTGACTGATGGTTGTTCGAGATTCGAGGACGAATCTAGATTGGTGGGGGAGAATTGTAACACCCGCAAACCAATTTTTGGTATTTTGGTAAGGGTGTCGATCGACACCTTCTAGTGAGGCATCGATCGACACCAGTTGTGGCCGGTTTGGTCGGTTCAATTTTAATTGTCCGGTTTGCGGGGTTGGTTTAGGGAAAACCCTAGCTCGGGTTTTTAAGGAGGGAGCTCGAGTTTTTCTCCTCTTTTGGCCGCTTTTGTCAAAAACAGAGAGAAAGAGGAGGAAAGCTTTGTTCTTGAGTTCCTGGGAGTTTTTGTGAGATTTTCTTGCTGTTCTTGGGAGATCTAAGGCTGGGAAGGTGTTAAAAGCTTGCTAGGAGTGAGGGAATTCGTCCTTATTGGTCAGAAACTTCCTGCAAAGAGGTGAGTGCATGACCATGGCTTATCTAAGCTAAGATCTCTAGATTCTATGTGATTTGGTGCTTATGTGGTTGTTTCTTTGAGTTCTCTATGATATTTCGTTGCTGTCTGGGCTGGGTTTGGCTTCTGGGAGTGCAAGGAGCGGATTGGAGAAGCTTGGAGGCGAGATTCGGAGTTTCTGATCGAGGGGAAATCGCTGCTCGGCATCGGTGTCGGTCGACACCAGTTGGGGTGTCGGTCGACACCAACGCGAGGACGGCTCGGGACTTTAGCGAGTGTCGAACGATGCCATGTGGAGGTGTCGGTCGACGCAAACTAGGGTTTTCGGGAGTGTCGGGCAGGGTGTCGGTCGACACCAGTTTGGTGTCGGTCGACACCAGATAGTCAGTGTCGATCGACACCATCTGGTGTCGGTCGACACCCCTTGTTCAGTTACGATGGACGTTGCATGCTATGTATATTGCCTGGTTTGTTTTATTGATTGTTGTTTGTGGCATGTAGAGATCTTATTGCTTGTGTGTATAGCCCAGTAGATGGGAGGATTGCCTCACTGAGTGTTTATCAAATACTCATGCATCTCAATTTGTGTTTGTGGTGCAGGTAAAGGCAAAGTGTGATCGTGGAATCAAAGGCAATGAAGAGGAGGATGTTCTAGGGACTTGATTGTATGGTTATCTGGCATTGTTAGGTTGCTAGAATTGAGTCTTAGAGCATTGTTAGGATTGCTGGTTGTTTGATTTATGCTGTTGGGATTAATGCTGGATATTACTTATTTGGTTATTGGATATTGTTTTATTGGATATTTATTGGTAGGTGGTTCCGCTGTTGGATTGTGAATGTGGTTAGGTGGCTAGTGGGTATGGGACCATTAGTTGTAGTTTATTATTATATTATATTATATATTTATTATTTAGTATTTATTATTAAAAAAAAAAAAAGGTCGGTTGTTTCACAAGGAGAACAAAATTTGAAATTGATGCATTATATTGCCTTAAGTCTCATAGAAACTTGATTAGTTTCAGAGATATCCGAAGAAATGGATATCATATAGAGACTCTGAATAAGAATAGCATTGAATATATTTGCATAACATCTGAGGAGAAACATATATTGGAAGAATTGCCAATGTTATTTATTTTTGTGTGTCTATTGACAACACGAAACACGGCTTTCGCAAAATTATTTGCCCAAATAATCAGGTTGAAAGCTCAATTCCCTGATTATGCCATAAAAAAAGTCAGACTTGATAACGCTGGTGAATTCACTGCACAAGCTTTCAATGACTATTGTATGTCAATAGGAATCAATGTTGAATCTTTAAGTAAATGGCTACAACTCATTGCTAGACCGTTAATGATGTGAGCACGGGATCGATCACTCGGCCATGAACACTCGCATCTCTCGGACACCTCTCGGACAACACTCGGACACCTCTCGGACATATCTCGGCCACTCGTACCACTCGCAGGACAACTTAAGACCGGCCTTCCTAGTGATGTGCGGCACTAACGAGTCCCCAAGGATCATCAAGGAGGAGCAAGACAAGTCACCTAATGGACATTTCAAGCCAAGCTCCAACCTTCACACCAATGGCTCATGGCTAGCATCACCATTGAAGATCCTTGAGTTGCAACCAGCTTGGGGAAGCTTGACTCGCGTGTCTTCACCAACAAGCTAGTGTGAAGACATCCCTAAGTCAATAGATGGAGCTGTACTCTTTTTCCTACTTTGGGTTTGTCACAATGGGTTTACCAAAGAGGTTTTAACGAGGCATCGAGCTCTACTGCATCTCCACTTCGTTCCCGCTTGGCTAATGACTTGGAAACATTCATTGACATGCTTAGGAGCAAAGGGAGTGCAGATTCTATCACCGCGTCCAGCCAATGACGTGGCAATCCTATCTCTTTCCCTTCCTTCCTTTTGAATTTCTTCTTGAACCTTCTAAGACCGTTGGATTGGTCTTCGCCTTTGTTTGCTTTTGCTTTTGCCTTTAGGGACATGTGTGTTCCTTAGATAGTGGCCGCGTGTCTAGGGTTTTAGTGACTCCCATATGTAAGCCTCCATATATAAAGGCCTAAACCCTCATTGTAAAACTCAGACATGAAGATAGAATTAAATTTCCCAAAGACAGAATCTTTGTTTCTTGTCTCACCTCTCTCCTTAGCCCAAGTCTGGGACTTGGCTCTTGATAAATCCTAGAAGGTTCGCAAACCGGGTTCGAGACCATCTAGTCCGACCGTATCACGGGCCGTGCCATCTCACGTGTGTCGTCGAATCGATCCACCTTTCTATCCGCAGCGTCCGTCGTCCATCCGTATGCAGCATCCCATCCGACCATTTCTTTGAGAACCGATCGGGTCGAGTTTCTTACTGAGACGTTCTTCCATCCGACCATCTTTCCCGGAGATTGCCGAGTCAAGTTATTCATCGGCAAATCTCTTCCCACTTCCGTCCGTAACGTTCTGTACCGTAGCCGCTAGCAGCATCGACGTTTCGTACCGTAGCCGCTCGCAGCCTCGATGTTTCATATCATAGCCGCTCGCAGCCTCGACGTTCGGTACCGTAGCCGCTCACAACCTCAACATTTCATACATGCTCACAGCCTCGACGTTCCGTATCGTAGCTGCTCATAGCCTCGACGTTCCGTAACGTAGCCGCTCAACCACGACGAGGCCAACGTTCGATCTTTCGATCCGCTCGTCTGATTTCCGTCAAACTCCGTTTCCACCGTTTGTTTTCCTCCTACTTTCATCCTTCAAAGTTTGGACCGAGGAAAGTTTCCGATAAACCGGCTGTCTCGAGGAACCGACGTTCCGTCCGTACCGCAAGCTGACCGGCGCTCACATCAGTTGGTATCAGAGCTAAAAGCTCCTCCAAAGGTTGTATCTTTCTGAAACTTTAGATCTTTTCCATTCATCGTTAAAGCTTTCGTCTTTATGTATTTTGCGGTTCTATAGTTCGTCCTTAGCGTCGCATAGGTCCGATAGTTTTTGATTTATGCATAGTTGTCTCGTTAGGTCGTTTGTTCCATCTTTGCTCTGCCTGTTTCTGGGTTTTGTTCATCGTTGTTCTTGCCTAGGACTTGTTAGATCCGTAAACTAGAGTGTTTGCTTTTTATTTCGTGTTGTGGTCCCAAAAGTTTTGCTTTTTGTGCGTGTGTTTGCTTTTAGGCGCGTGTAGGTGCTTTTTGATTAGTCATAGGTTTCTTTTTGCCTTGCTGTCCTCAATCATTGACTGCCTATAAAATATCTTATCTGTCAGCTTTAGACGCATTATACTCACGAATATTCCTTTTGTTTTGACGAGGTATGTGACTCACTCGGCCAGCACATAGCGTACGGACAAGGTCCACGTCATCATTCGAAAATCATCTCCCGACCGTGGTATCTACCGTTCGCAACCCAAAGCCTGTTTGTGACATCAGCCGTTCGAGTTTCTCGTCCATACCGCAACTCATCGTTCGTACCGGTCATCGAACCAGCCGTCCGTACCCGTTGTCCATACCATTTCTGACCACCGGTAGTCATTCGTACCGTCGACCGTACCTAGTTTCCAAGTCCGCGATCAATAGTCGATGCTTGAATCCACTTGATCAAGTATGGAGTATGAGGATTTTAACTCTGATGACGAACCATGGTACGAAGAATACCATGGTCCTGATCCGGAACAAGACGCCACCGAAGACGAGCCATGGTATGACGAACACCATGGTACCGATCCAGAGGCTACCGAGGATGAATCATGGTACGAAGAGGACTATGAAGAAGGGCCGACTCAAGTGGAACACGAGCACGGACCACCGAGTTATAATTGGCCGTCAGCTCCATAAGCCACACTTCATCGCGGGCCTTTGCCAATTAGTGACGAAGACTCCGATGGCGACAACATGGGTTGTTACTACGCACCACCCTGGTATCACCGAGAGCCCAAGAAGAAGTTCCCAAGACGCGCCAAAGGAATTCCGACCTGGAAACCATACACATCATCCAGCAAGTCTAGTGCCTACCGCACCTGGAACCAAGGTCTTCCGAGCTGGTGTCCGCGTGCGTCACCGGTCAACAAGTCTAGCCGCGGCCAAGACAAAGCCAAGGCAAGCATTGTGTGATCTCGGACTATGTCAAGGGAACAAACTTCAAGGAAGCAGCAAGTTTTACGCACGAATTGATCTCTATCCAATCTCAACTCCGACATCTTGGAGAAATGTTGGCCCAAGTAGAGTCATCTTACTTTCGTGGAGAGTCATCACGGCACCAACACTCGGCCCTTGTGTCTTCACCAATGCCGGACCCGCGAGTTCATCATTGGCCGGAGCAAGATGAGTTGACAAAGAACTGGCCGAGTTCCAAGTTGGTTAAGGACGCTGTAACAAGGGAACAAGCTGACCGTGCGCTGAGCTTAGGACCAGATTTCGATCAACCAGTCGGTCCTGAAGGAGTCATTGGCCCGGGAGGAATCGTAGAGAAGCCAGCCGAGCCGCCTGACCACCAAGCTTACGTACTCAGAGATACAAGTTCCAGCCATTACGCGGACCAAGGTCAACTTGCTACCGCTCTTGACGACCGAGCCAACACTCGACCGCCGCGTTTGGAGCCGACCATAGTACGTGAATCCTCATCCGAGACGCGTACTGAGTCATTAGGAGACGCCAAAGAAGATTTTGGCCGTGTGATCAGTTCCCTATTCGGTGCTCACTCAGTAATGGGGAGTTTCAATCAAGCTGGGCCACCAAAGATGGCCATTGAAGGGTCCTTTCATTCAATATTGTTCTTGACTACCTCAAGTAGTATGCTCCAGCTGGGAGTTGCAAATACCGTGCCACCGTTGTTCATCCTAAGCACCAAGACCTTTATCGCACAAGGTCCTATGGCGAGGCATTTTTGCAACTTTGGTGTGGATCAAACTTATGTGGGGCATCATGGAGAGCTTCAGCAACCAACCACGGTTCATGAAGGGATCGGAGCGACGAACGCCACTGGCCTTCTGGGGAAGTCTTATCCTTTTCTTTTAAGGCCTTACTGTTTCCTTTTGATCCCGGTAAATTAAACCGCGGTTGAACTTTTGATGCTGCTGATTTGGGTTTTTCTTTTTGATCCAGGTGATGAGCAAAGTTTTGAGGTCAACACTCGCATCTCTTAGACACCACTCGGACACCTCTTGGACAACATTTAGACACCTCTCGGACATATCTCGGCCACTCGTACCACTCGCAGGACAACTTGAGACCGGCCTTCCTAGTGATGTGCGGCACCAACGAGTCCCCGAGGATCATCAATGAGGAGCAAGACAAGTCACCTAGTGGACATTTCAAGCCAAGCTCCAACCTTCACACCAATCGCTCATGGCTAGCATCACCATTGAAGAGCCTTGAGTTGCGACCAGCTTTGGGAAGCTTGACTCGCGTGTCTTCACCAACAAGCTAGTGTGAAGACATCCCTAAGTCATTAGAAGGAGCTGTACTATTTTTCCTACTTTGGGTTTGTCCCAATGGGTTTACCAAAGAGGTTTTAACGAGGCAGCGAGCTCTAGTGCATCTCCACTTCGTTCCCGCTTGGCTAATGAATTGGAAACCTTCATTGACATGCTTAGGAGCCAAGGAAGTGAAGATTCTATCACCGCGTCCAGCCAATGTTGTGGCAATCCTATCTCTTTCCCTTCCTTCCTTATGAATTTCTTCTTGAACCTTTTAAGACCGTTGGATTGGTATTTGCCTTTGTTTGCTTTTGCTTTTGCCTTTAGGGACATGTGTGTTCCTTAGATAGTGGCCGCGTGTCTAGGATTTTAGTGACTCCAATATGTAAGCCTCCCTAATTCTAAAACTCAGACTTGAAGATAGAATTACATTTCCCAAAGAGAGAATCTTTGTTTCTTGTCTAACCTCTCTCCTTAGCCCAAGTCCGAGACTTGGCTCTTGAGAAATCCTAGAAGGTTCGCGAACTGGGTTCGAGACCTTCTAGTTCGACTGTATCACGGGCCATGCCATCTCCCGTGTGTTGTCGAATCGATTCACCTTTCTATCCGCAGCGTCCATCGTCCATCCGTACGCAGCATCCCATCCGAACATTTCTTTCAGAACCGATCGGGTCGAGTTTCTTACCGAGACGTTCTCCCATCCGACCATCTTTCCCGAAGATTGCCGAGTCGAGTTATTCATCGGCAAATCTCGTCTCACTTCCGTCTATACCGTTCCGTACTGTAGCCGCTCGCAGCCTCGACGTTCTGTACCGTAGCCGCTCGACGTTCAGTATCATAGCCGCTTGCAGCCTCGATGTTCCGTACCATAGCCGCTCGCAGCCTTGATGTTCTGTACCGTAGACGCTCGCAGCCTCGACGTTCCGTATCATAGCCGCTCGCAGCCTCGACGTTCCGTACCGTAGCCGCTCGACCACAACTGTAACGCTCCCGAACCGCTCTATGGCCACAAAGGCCATTGGATGGCCACAGGACGCCACGATGTG
This sequence comes from Camelina sativa, assembly GCF_000633955.1. NCBI lineage: Eukaryota > Viridiplantae > Streptophyta > Magnoliopsida > Brassicales > Brassicaceae > Camelina > Camelina sativa. The sequence continues at coordinate 10,978,824 of NC_025693.1, forward strand.
GGAATTGCACTAGGGTGATCCGGTCGAGGGACGGAAGCTGCAGACTTCCCGACCGGTCCTCCCTGGCACAACTCCACCCGCGACCGAGACTACGTAGGCTTTGCAACCCTTGTGGCCTGGTGCGTTGTGTCAGCCCGGACAAGGCCGAGTATCATTTGCAACTTGCCATGTTTTCCTGAAAACCGAATATATTACTTTAATAAAATATTTCATCAAAATAAATCATCAAAGCAATATATAAAGATAGTTGGAAAATATTTACATACGAAAATAGGGTTTACAAGCACAAAAGAAAAACCCTATCTGGTACCCTAACGTTCGCTCCGGCACTAGACTCACTTAGGCTTCCCTGCAAGACCAAAATATTATCATGAGTAATCTAAGATTACTCAGTGAGCCTGAGTACCCCTTTCCTAAACAGGATACTACTTCCCCAACCCGACTACCCCAGCAAGCAAAGAAAACAAGCAAGAAACAAACAAGCAAGTTATCAAAGCAACGCAACAAAAGCAATAGCGGAAGCAAAACAACAAACAAGCAAGAGAGGTTAGATCACTACGACTCAACTCAAAAGATCTAGACTTGCTACACTACGAGAAAGACGACCTAAGGGAACAAGGAACTACTTGGACACCTTAGACTCTTACCTCCTACGCGACTAGCTAAGACCACTAGAATAAACAAGGGACACTTGAACTATCCTAGACTCTTAGACTACACACAGCATGCAAAGACGAATAGACATAAACAAGGGACATTTGAATACTTTAGACTCTTTACACCAAGGGCCCATCGATAATCTGTTCCGTTCCAATCCTTCCCCATGCCGAGAGCACAAAGTTCTCCGGCATGAGCCCACCTTTAGCTACATCGTCATGTAGCGGTTACGCTGGTAGCTAGCCAGCCGTAACATTGTCTCGCGCGAGTGGTCTTTGGGAACTCTCGCGAGACATACGCTTTTGGAAACAGAAATATCGGCACAGTACTCTAGCTAAGACTCGAGAAACAAATTCAAGAGGCTAAGCTAAAATAAAACACACAACAACAATTCAAGCAACGATTAATCAAGCACACAAGCAAGAAATCAAGCAAGAAATAAACATGCAATAATCACACAAGAAGCAAGAACAAAATCAAGCAACCTATGATTATTCTACATGCATGCAAACAATATAAGCAACTTAAGCAAAATTATGCAACAAGTTCTAATATGCATGCAACCAATTAAGATTTAACCATTTAAATCCTAATTCCAAATTAACATGCAACCTATCCGATTTACTCATCTAAATCCCTAAGGTTCAATTAAGCATGTTCTAACCTCTATTAAAATTATGCAAAACAATGCAAAAATATTTAATCATCTAATCATGCATGCAACTGGATTTCAACAAGAAAATATTCAAGTAAATCTAGGTTCATTTAAGCATGCAACTATATCCAAATTTTAAGTCCCAATTTACTTAAAATGCATCCAAATTCAACATGCATGGTGATTCAAGTTAGATGTGCATTTAAACATTTCACTAAGATGAATCCTACCAAATTATGCATGCAACCAATTTAAACCAAGTCTACATGCAACTATCCTTCATGCATTACCGCAGACTCACCTTTCGCGCGTCGACGATGATTATCCGGACTTCACTGCACCACACGATCAGACAGTCTTCGTGTCGACAGCTCCCCGCTCCTTCAACCGTTCGGGTTCTCGACTTACTCGATCAAACCGCGTCTCGCTCCCGATCTCTCTTTTAGACACCACCGCTGTCTCCTTTCGATGATCTCTTCGATAGAAACTCCTTTTCTTCGACAGCTTGTTCTCGACACTAACTCCGTGTTTTCTCGATGATCACTCGATGAACCACCGTCTATTCTCGATGATCTCTTTGACAGAAACTCCTTCTTTTACTCGACAATTTCTTGATCGCGACAGCTCCCTCTATCGATAGCTTCAATCGCAGCAACTCCACTTCTCGACGCAAGCGTTTCTCCTTTGATCTTTCTCTCGATCGCTCTTGAGCTTCCTCTCGGCAAACTCTCTTGATTTCTCTCTCGACAATCTCTCTTGTTCCTCTCTTGACTTTGAGAGAAAACAAGCTAAAGTGTTTAAGTGTTTAGAGAAATGAGAGAAATGAGAAACTTGGACAATGAAGCCTCACTCCCTCTATTTATAAGCTCGGACTCTCCCTTGCTTCCCTTAGTGCATCTCGACAAATGTCTCTCTCCCTTCTTGCATGTGCAGCGTGCTCATCATCCCCCAATACCTGCTCGCCACTAATCCATAAATTTCTCTTGTATTAGTGCATGAAAATCTCCTCATTAGTGCATGGACATGCAATTATTTGTGCATGCTTCCTAAGTATGCTTAGGATTAGTTCTTGGCCAATAGAATTCCTCCATCTTTGTTAATCTCCCTTGATTAAGCTAATCTTCCATTATCTCCCTTAATCTCTTTGAATTTTTAATTCCTCCACTAACTCCTTTTTTAATTAAAATAATCTTCCACTTATCTTAATTCTGATTGGTCGAAATTTTTAGGAAATAAGAATTTTCCCAAAAATATTCAATACTTCGTCCGGCACCTCCGACGTCTCCCTCCGGTGATTCTCGACTCACTCGGACACTCCTCTCGATCATTCGGACAATGGCTGTCGGTCCTCTCGACAATGCGCATTACAATCGAGCACTCCTCTCAACCATTGGTCGATCGCTTACGATTTCCTTGGCACACGCTGATAGCTCCTCTCGGTCTCTCGGATAACTTTTCTCGATCCTTCCGGACAGTTTCGATCCTCCCGACCAAATCTCTCGACCATTTGGACACCAACGATCTTTCTGGCCACTCTCGGTCATTTTCTTCGGTCAACTCGAATGCTTCGATACTCCTTCTCGAACACTCCCGATTACTCCAACACACCTCTCGGACAATTTTCCGCGCATCCCGTTGACTCTCTATCCTTCTTAGGGTCTTGGCCGTACTCCCGGTCACTCCGTCTTGGCTTGGTCATTTTTCGAGTAGCAAACATATCTCCGTAACTTCTTTTGGTAGTTCCTCTTTGATTTACTTTTCCTTTCTTTTTAAGTCTTCCCCGAGTCTTTTCCTTGAAATTTTATTTCAGGATTTTTAGCCTTGGTGAGGGTCATTACAACGACGAGGCCAACGTTCGATCTTTTGATCCGCTCGTTTGTTTTCTGTCAGACTCCGTTCCCACTGTTTGTTTTCCTCCTACTTTCATCCTTCAAAGTTTGGTCCGAGGAAAGTTTCCGATAAACCGGCCGTCTCAAGGAACCGACATTCCGTCCGTACCGCAAGCCGACCGGCACTCACATCAGTTAATATTGAGAACAAACCTCCCGATTTTTGTATGGGGTCATGCTATATTGCATGCTGCGGCATTGGTTCAAATACGACCAAGCGCATATATTAAATATTCCCCTTTACAATTAGCATCTGGCCAAGAGCCAAACATATCATATCTCCGTGTTTTTGGATGTGCGGTTTATGTTCTTATAGCCCCACCGCAAAGAACAAAAAATGGGGCAACAAAGGAGATTGGGTATATATGTCGGTTATGCATCACCGAGTATAATTCGATATCTTGAACCGCAAACTGGTGATATGTTTACGGCATGTTTTTCCGATTGCCATTTTATTGAAGATGAATTTCCAGCATTAGGGGGAGGAATTAAACAAGTACCAAAAGATATTACATGGTATACACCATCTTTGATATATCTTGCTCCCCTACAAATCAACGTGAACTGGAAGTTCAGAAAATTGTACATTTACAAAATTTGGCAAATCAATTACCAGATGCGTTCATAGATACAAAAAGGGTGACAAAGTCATATATCCCCGCTACAAATGCACCATCAAGAGTTAAAATTCCTAAAGAGGAACTCGATGGAAGCAATGCTAATGAACCTAAGGTTCAATTGAAAAGGGGGAGGCCAACAGGCTGTAAAGATAAAAATCCCCGAAAGAAAAAGAAAATGGGAGATGAAAAAGTTCAAGAAGTTCAAGAAGAACCAAATAAAAAGAAAAGTCCTCAGGATGATACAGAAAAATATGAGATTTCTATTAACTATGCTCAAAATGGAATATTATGGTATAGAGATGAAGTCGATGATGATAATGGAATATTCTCTTTTTCTGTATCTAAAGAGATCGATCATGAAAAAGATGATCCAGATCCAAGGTCCGTATCAGAATACCAACATAGGCATGATTGGGAGAAATGGAAAAAGGCTATGCAACTTGAGTTGCTCTCCCTCAATAAAAGAAATGTCTTTGGACCTCTTGTCACTGCATCTAAAGATGTAAAACCTGTTGGTTGCAAGTGGGTATTTGTGCGAAAAAGAAATGAGAAAGATGAAATCACACGATATAAAGCCCGACTTGTTGCACAAGGTTTTTCTCAAAGGCCTGGAGTTGATTATGAAGAAACATATTCTCCAGTCATGGATGCAATTACATGCAGGTACTTAATGAGTCTAACGGCTTCTAAAAGTTTAGAAATGTACCTTATGGATGTAGTGGCAACATATTTATATGGATCATTAGATAATGATATATACATGAAAATCCCAGAAGGATTTAAGATTTCTGAGGCATTAGACTCTAAGTCTAATGAAATTAGTGCGATCAAATTACAGCGATGACTTTACGGATTAAAACAATTCGGGCGCATGTGGTATAATCGCTTAAGCAAATACTTATTGAAAAAAGGGTATGTTAATAATAAAATATGCCCATGCGTCATTATAAAGAAATCTCCATCGTGATTTATGATCATTGCTGTAAATGTTGATGATCTGAATATAATTGGAACTCAAAAGCAGATTGATGATGCAAGAACTCATATGAAAGAAGAGTTCGAAATGAAAGATCTTGGAAAGACAAAATTATGTCTCGGGCTTCAAATAGAACATTTCCAAGATGGAATATTTGTGCATCAATCAATTTATACGAAAAGATTTTAAAGCGCTTTAATATGGATAAAGCGAATCCTTTGAGTACTCCAATGGTCAATAGATCTCTGAATGTTGATAGTGATCCATTCAGACCTTGTGAAGACAACGAAAAAATACTTGGTCCCGAAGTACCTTATATGAGTGTTATCGGTGGACTCATGTATCTTGCAAATTGCACTAGACCGGATATTGCATTTGCTACGAACCTACTTGCAAGATACAACTCATCCCCTACTCGCAGGCATTGGAATGGGATAAAACATATTCTCCGTTATCTTCAAGGTACGATTGACTTGGGATTATTCTATCCTAGAAACTCTTTGGTTGGTTTTGCAGATGCAGGATACTTATCAGATCCACATAAATCCTGATCCCAAACTGGATATGTTTTTACAATTGGAGGAACTGCTATCTCATGGCGCTCACAGAAACAGACTTTGGTCGCTACTTCCTCAAATCATGTAGAAATAATTGCTCTTCATGAAGCATCGAGGGAATGTGTATGGCTCAGATCAATGACTAACCACATACAAGAATCGAGTGGAATAGTCACCAGTAAAGAGCCAACAACATTATTTGAAGACAATGCTGCTTGTGTCGTCCAAATCAAAGAAGGTTACATCAAGAGCGACAGAACAAAGCATATACCTCCAAGATTTTTCTCCTACACTCAAGAACTCGAGCAAAAGAAGGAAGTTGATATCCAACATATCCACTCATGTGACAATCCAGCAGATCTATTCACAAAGGCGCTTCCAACTACCACATTCAGAAAGCATATTCATAATATTGGAATGCGGCATCTACGAGATCAGTGAAGTTTTTTTCGAGGGGGAGTTTACACTACTGTACTTTTTTTCCCTCGTCATGGTTTTTCATTCCACTGGGTTTTTCCATGATGAGGCTTTTAATGAGGCAATGTGTAACTCATCGCTGGTGATGGATACTCAAGGGGGAGTGTTGTAAAATATGTGTGTATTCATCACAACAAGTGTCCCTTTTCATGCAATAACACTTGGAACACTTGTTCACCACTTGTCCTCAACCTCTCTGTGTCTCCTCACTTTATAAATAAGAGTTATGTACAAGAGAAGAAGTATAAAATGAGAAGTCTTTCTATCTCTTTAGTTTCTCTCTATTTTTCTTTCCGGCTTCTCTTTAAATCTACACTCATCTCTCTAGATCCTTTCTCCTTTGATTTCTTCTCTTAATAAACATGTTGTTGCCTTCAAACTTATAATATAGTTCACAACAATTAGATTATTGTCTTTCTATATCTACTTTTTTAAAACAATAGACATAAGTTTTATGCATATTTATATATTACTTTTGTTTTGAAAAATAATCAGCAAAATTAAAAATGAGTTTAAGTATCCTAAAAGCTTGCACAAGGCGCAGACCAATCACCTAGCTTTTCAACAAATCTTAAACCTTTATCTGTTTAGTGTCTTCACGTTGTTAGATCAATCATTAGATAAAGGATTTTTCTTTTGTTTTTAATTTATATTTGGGTAATAATATTATTAAAATTTCAAAAAAAGTAAAGAATAACTACCCCAAAAATCCAAAGAGAGAAAAAGTTCTTAGATAGTAAAATTTGGATTGTATTAAATTAACAATAAAATTTCAAAAAAAAGTAAAGAAAAACTACCCCAAAAATCCAAAGAGAGAAAAAGTTCTTAGATAGTAAAATTTTGATTGTTCAAATTAATAATAATAAGAATTATAAATCTATATATACATTTTTTAAGTACATTTGGGGTTCTATCTTTTTATTTGTACTTATTTAAAAACTTATTTACAAAGTTAATTCCTAATTAAACAATTTCTAAAAATAGCATTATTTCAGATTTTATTTCCTAAATATTTTACATTCCATTCCAACTAAAAAATTACAGCAAAATCAATATGCAAACAGAAACTATGATATATTTAAGGGAAATTACCTAGAATATTGCATAAAAGTAGGTTTATTACTAGACTAACACATTGAGATTTCTGTGTTACTAGAATAACACATAAAAGTTTACAAATTACTTCTATATCTGAGTTGTGTGTTTTATTACGATTTATGCCATTCTCTTTTAAAACGAAGATCGTAAAAGGGGAAAATAAAAAGATCATAAACCTAAGTCGATCCCTTGAATCTTTGTGTTGTTTGTCTTACGATTGTTGGGTTGAGATCAGCTATTTTTAGATAGCTTGCGGCGTGAAAAGAATCTGTGTGGAGGACGTTTGGCTGGAGGACCATTGACGGCCAGTTGACGGCGAGGTGGTTTGAAGTAGAGGAGGAGGGAAATAAAGCGATTTGCTCAGAGGTAAATTTCTATATCGTGGTTTAGTCTCTATTGCTTACTGTTTTCTTATACCCGAGTATTACATAGTAGGCCTTGTATATTGTATGTTAGTTTTCTGTATGTTGTTGAGCTCTGTTTTTCGGAAGATATTTGTGTGACTTCATGTTGCTTCATTGCTAATCTAAGCAACAAATGTTTTGTGATATTGAATTAATAACTAAACTAAAGCTTCTGTCGTAGATATGGGGTCAAGCAAGAGGTATCCAAGTAGGTTGTATGGGGTTGGTAATTTTCCACTGCCGATGAGAAGCATGCACCACGATTGTAGTTTGTCCAATCTTGGTGGTTTGAAAGGCTTTGTTGGTGATGAGGTGTATGACAAAATAAGAAAGAATTCGCAGCTGGGAGTTCTATTGGATCTAGCCGAATCTGACTACCTGTTTTGTGGGAAGACCATCCATTATCTATTATCCAATCAATTGGCAATAAACATTCCTTCGGAGGTATGGTTTTTGGTTGGAGGAAAGCCGCTGAGGTTCTCTCTATATGAATATGAAGAAATTAGTGGTTTGAATTGTGAGAAGATTGATGAAACAGAGTTTGAAGTCGATCATACACCTTTATGGGCGGCTTTAAAGGTGAAAGCTTTTAATGGACCCAACTGGGAGGAGCTAGTTGAGGGTTTGAGAAGCTGCCGTGGGTGGTCTGATGAAATGAAGACGCAGATAGCTCGGTTGTATCTTGTTCATGTTGGAGTGCTTGGTTTATCAAGGAACAGTCGGATTCCTCTGGAATACGCTAAAAGGGCGTTGAATGAAGAAGCATTTGAGAGTTTTCAATGGGGTAGGGTTGGATTCAAGAGTTTAGTTGATTCCATCAAAGTCCTTGGGTTACCTAACAATGCTTATACCCTCCATGGATGTGTCCATGTATTGCTGATATGGGCATTTGAGAGCGTGAAGGTGCTGGGGGCTAGCTACGGGAATGTAAGAGAAGGTGTAGATTTGCCTCTGTTAAGGTGGAGAGGAGGGAGGCCAAGGAAGGATATCGAAGCCTTCATATCCGGGAGCAAACTCCTTAATAATGGGGAGGTATGCCTTCAATTTACGTATACATTATTTGTCTGCATTTTTTCTTTGTGATAGATTATTAAAAGTTATGGTATCTGAAATGCAGCTTCAGGTGAAGCATTTAGTACCTAAACCTTTGGAGTTCATATATCCAGATTGGCCAGGACAGTATTGTGTGTATGGTGTAGGAGAAGGTTTGAAGAAGAAACTGGATAATCTGCTGTTAGACGTGATCAATGGCGAAGTGGATGAAAGAGAATGGGATTGTGTAAAAAAAAGGAAGGGGGAACATACGAAGAAGAGGGAGAGGAGGCAACATGTTGCAGGGGTAAGTGACGATGATTTCCTTGAAACAGCCCCAACCAGCATCCGTAATGTCCCCAATAATGCGAAGGAGCAGAAAGAAAGTGTTGGGGACAAATGTTCAGCAGAGAAGGCGTCTGGAGATAATTATTCAGGTGTGCAGGGTGAAGATGGTAGTGGAAGGTTATTTACTATGGTTGAAACACTAGGGGCGAAAATGGATAATATTCAGATATCGTTTTCTAGAGCAATAGCGGAAGTTGTGTTCAAACTTCAAGGTATGGAGAGTAGGATGGGTAACTTTGAGAGTGACGTTCAACTATTGAAGAAAGTTGTTATCAACACAACGGATGGAGGAGCGCATACGCAAGGACCTCTTACATTAAGAAATGACGAACAAAAAATAGAGGAGGTATGATCTGCGTACCGTATTGATAAAATTGTTATTATATATCTATTGTTCAGTATGAAGTCTTTGTATTTATCTATTCGAGGAAACAATATCAATTTCAGTTTTGTGAAGTTGTATAATTTTGTAATTATTTTGATATATGATTTTTTTCGTACACACAATTTAGCAATTTGTATACTTTGTCTCTAGTTTAACAGCGTCATATTATATTTCAAATGTCTTGTATATAACGTCAAATACATGTCTTTTGTTTCAAGTCATGGCTATATCAGATAAAGCATTCGGACAAGGATGGTTATAAAGTTGCTAGTTGTGTTAGGAATCCGTTAGCCATTAAGGATAAGGTCATGTGGTCTGGGAGTATTAAAATCGAACCAGAGGACAGTGTAGAGCGAATTCCAAAGCAGATGGTAGACAGTGTACAGCGTGTCAAAAGAGTACAGAGTTGGGAGACAGAGGAAGGCGATAAAAGAGCAAAGTATAATGACAAAGTTGATGGAGCAGGTGCTCAACCCGTTCCTATTAATGTTATCCATCCGGTAAGTGGTGGTAACCCTGGCTCGTCGGATCGAAAGTGCGAATCTGTTGTGGATTTAACCAAGGGGACCAGCAGTCCTGCATCGTCTCATACAGTGAAAGATAAGGAGAAAGCCAGGTATTTTGCATATTTGTTACAAAAGGTGTTTCCTCCATCAAGAGAGCTTGATCTTCTATTAGTAGATCCAGTGGGCACCAACATAGGGTTAAACCCTAATGACGAATCAATGCGAGCTGCATTAATGACCCGACGTGAAAGCCACATTGTAGTCCTATCTCCCGCAGTGTACGATCCTTTTAGTGAGGCAAGTCCTGAGAAAATTGCAAAGCTGATGTCCTTCCTAACTGATGATTTGTAAGTCTTCATTTAGAGTTGTATATAATTAGTGTCTATATTCGGATTTGAGGACTACGATCTATAACTGATTTGTTAATTTTGGTATTCAGGGCTAAAGTACCTTGCACTGGAAATGCCGAATTTTATTTTCGCCTCCTGACCCCTAAACAATTGTGGCCAACTACAACATTCGGCTGGTTATGGGATGCGGTAAGCTTCGTAGCATAACATTTGACGCAGTTAACTATGGTATACTAATGCCTGATAGATGTCACTCGTGTTGCAGCACATGGTTACATGTATGCATATGTTCCGTATTAGGGGGACGCAAACGCCATCCCCATATAAAACAGATCGTATTGCTTTTCTCGATCCTTTGTTTGTTAGTATGTGGGCATTCGAATTCCCTAAAATGGAAGCCTCTAATCAATGGGTTTTTGGAGAAGGTTATTTTGAGACGTACGTGGGAAGGCTGCCAAAATACGGAATGACAAACAAGGTGTGGGTTGACGATGTAGACACCCTGCTCTTCCCATACAACCTCGATAACAACCATTGGGTAGCCATCGAAGCTGACTTAGTCCAGCGGAGGCTAAGAGTTTACGATAGCATAAACAGCGGTAGAACCGACGAGAGTCTACAAAAGAAGTGCAAACCGTTCGCAAAAATGATCCCACGCTTGATACAAGCATTTAACCGGAGGTACAAAGATGAGCATATCGGGGCGGCGGCATTTAGTTACTACCGGGTGAAAACACTCCCACAGAACTATCAACAAGGTGACTGTGGTGTGTACACGTTGAAGTGCTTAGAGTGTATAGCTCTTGGAGTAAATTACACAGGCCTATGTGATGCGGCCATGCCTTCTATTAGGATGAAACTTGCTGCAGACGTGTTTGATGAGGTCCCAGACCGAGACTGCTTTCTCCAACTAGATGCTACGTCGGAGACAGTAGATTATCCAGAAGCTGAGTTCAACTCGGGATCAAAAAGTTGAAGAGGTTCCATGTACATTACCGGAGCAGTATGATTTTGCAAAATTGAAGATTGATTTTACGCGTGTTGCTAATAGAAAATGCGTGTTTGGTCATTATTTTGGTAACATGTGGGATTTGAGGATGTCGTTCTTAGATTTTCCGAGGTCTGGTCACTCAAATAGCTCCTATCGGTTGTTTGTAAACCCTCTTCAGGTGTAGTGTTTTTTGTATATTGGAGGGTGTAGATATGTATCATTATGACGTCTTTCTAACCAGTATTAGTATATGTTAGGCCTTTATCAGATGTGTACGTACCATCAACTAAGGAACGGCCTTATTATGGTCTGTGTACAGACGTACGTATATTTATGATCTGTGTACACACGTACGTGTATTCATCAGTGTACGTACAATCGTTTTTCTACCGTTATAGACTTTATTTTTAGGTGGATGGTTGGTGCTTAGTTTCTATCCATTATGAGCACACTAACTTGTCCCTACTGGCAATCCTATGATATGATGAGCGAGGCAATTAAATTGTATTCAAAGTCAGCGAACCATAATCATCCTGAGAGACTGTTACGGATCGNAGGAAACAATATCAATTTCAGTTTTGTGAAGTTGTATAATTAATTTTGTTATTATTTTGATATATGATTTTTTTCGTACACACAATTTAGCAATTTTTATACTTTGTCTCTAGTTTAACAGCGTCATATTATATTTCAAATGTCTTGTAAATAACGTCAAATACATGTCTTTTGTTTCAAGTCATGGCTATATCAGATAAAGCATTCGGACAAGGATGGTTATACAGTTGCTAGTTGTGTTAGGAATCCATTAACAATTAAGGATAAGGTAATGTGGTCTGGGAGTATTAAAATCGAACCAGAGGACAGTGTAGAGCGAATTCCAAAGCAGATGGTAGACAGTGTACAGCGTGTCAAAAGAGTACAGAGTTGGGAGACAGAGGAAGGCGATAAAAGAGCAAAGTATAATGACAAAGTTGATGGAGCAGGTGCTCAACACGTTCCTATTAATGTTATCCATCCGGTAAATGGTGGTAACCCTCGCTCGTCGGATCGAAAGTGCGAATCTGTTGTGGATTTAACCAATGAGACCAGGAGTCGTGCATCGTCTCATACAGTGAAAGATAAGGAGAAAGCCATGTATTTTGCATATTTGTTACAAAAGGTGTTTCCTCCATCAAGAGAGCTTGATCTTCTATTAGTAGATCCAGTGGGCACCAACCCTAATGACGAATCAATGCGAGCTGCATTAATGACCCGACGTGAAAGCAACATTGTAGTCCTATTTCCCGCATTGTACGATCCTTTTAGTGAGGCAAGTCCTGAGAAAATTGCAAAGCTGATGTCCTTCCTAACTGATGATTTGTAAGTCTTCATTTAGAGTTGTATATAATTAGTGTCTATATTCGGATTTGAGGACTACGATCTATAACTGATTTGTTAATTTTGGTATTCAGGGCTAAAGTACCTTCCACTGGAAATGCCGAATTTTATTTTCGCCTCCTGACCCCTAAACAATTGTGGCCAACTACAACATTCGG
>NC_025693.1:10997409-10998288 GCF_000633955.1 Camelina sativa
GATTATATAAGAAGACAAATACACACCCGGTGAAGTATGTATTCGTCTCTCAAAAACCAAAATATCACATCACTAAGTAAACATAAGTGCAACAAAGTCATGGTGCATTTCGACAGGCTATCCGATCTCCAGACGTGGCGTTCTGATTGGAAGGTTTCTGTTAAGATCATCCGCAAGTGGAGAAAGAGAGAAGCGAACATCGTCACCTTCGAAATGGTTGTTTCGGATGTGTTCGTAAGTGACTCATCTCATCATCATATTATATGCACTTAATATTAAATGATTCATGTAGATCATGGTTGAACTTTTTTCGTATTCCTAGGGCGATAAGATGCAGGCAACAATCACCGAGGACCTGTTGCCCCAGTTCTCTGCGGGGATTAAGGAGGGTTTGTGGAAAACCTTCTCTAATTTCGTCGTCACTGACGACACATCCGCTGTGAAGGTCGTGGCTTCCAACTACCGGATCATATTCACTGCTAGGACGGTTGTGGACAACATTCGTTGCTTGTCGACCAATCACTACATCGACTACATCCCCTTCAACCAAATTTATGAACGATGGCCTCCTTGGACCCAGAACTGCTGTTTAGGTAACGTTGCATTGTGTTGTTACGTTTTTTAATATCAAATCCAATACCATAATTCTAATGAAATGAAACCATAGATACGATGGGGCAAGTAACTCACATCGAACAAAGAATATTGGGGGACGATCCAACTGCTCCACGTTTTGTCGAGAGGACCCGTTTGAAACGGTTTTCATTGACGAATCTCGAGTGAGTTGTTTTGGCGATTATTAGCTTTCACACACTTTAAAGATATACCGTCATATTAACGTAAGGTGTCTCTTTGGGTAGGGGTCATCACTTGCAATGT
>NC_025693.1:10998348-11027742 GCF_000633955.1 Camelina sativa
TTCAGGGGTCTTGGGTGTTGGTTCTGGGGTTTTCGGTTTAACTTCCTTGAACAAGGTTTCACCAGATTTAGCTTAGATCTCAACGCATAGCCGGATGAGTTCACTCCTATGCAGTTTGAGAAAGTTTTGAAACTGCCGACCATTCGAAACAATCACCGGTGGCATATAACATCCGCTTTTTTTATATCTATCTAACATATAGCTCAACTTTATCGCGGAAGTTCTTTCACAGAAACCAAAGTCATCGTACACCATAGCAGTAAAGTCTTCAAACTTTGTTTCTTTATCGGCAACTATAATCCTGCACCCTTTCCTAGTATCAACATCAAACAACCATCGCTTTTTGTCTACCCTCCACCTCCCACACGCCAATACGATATCTTGCTCTTCCATGGATGAACCGAGATCAAAGATTAAAGAAACTGAGTAGGAAAAAGACGTTTGCTCCGGCAGACAAACAGAACACGATTGATGAATCTGCTACAAACTTTATTACATGAACACCATAGATCGGAAGAACAGTAAAGGTGTTTAGATCTTCTTCCAATAAGTCTATCGCAACGCTCGACTGTCTTTGCCAGCTCAAACAAATTCGTGTTATTCTGGTAAGACTTTACAGCTGTCAATCTTGCTTACTAAATCTACCACGGACAAGAAGCCTACCACAACACTACGAAAACTATTTCAAAAAACAAACAAAGTATACCAAAAATATCTGTAAGGAGAGAAGGCTGTCGCATAAATCTGTCGCAACAGGCCATTAGTCTACCATAAATATCTTCCCACCCTGTTACGTTTGCCGCTACACGCGCTTAAAACAAAAGTCTATCATCAAAGGGAAATTCCTCTACCAACTTAATCTAACGAATCGATTTCATGTACGTCGACCGATAAGTGTACCAACACTACAACTAAGTGTACCATCTACAGTGACCGATAAGTGTACCAAGACTACAACTAAGTGTACCAAAAATATCTGACGTACACCTTTAATCAGTCCACGTGTATAAATCTACCATCAAAGGATCGGTAGACTTAGTCCCAACTTCCAATGTTTTTTTTTTTTTATAATGGCATTAGCCGTAATTACGTTTTTTCTCAACACTAGTTTCAGGGGTAGTATAGGTACAATGTGTTAGTCTAGTAATTACAAACAATTGTATGTTACTTTTGTAATAAGGAAGCTTTTATGCAATATTCTAGTAACTCACCCTATATTTAATCACATTTTTTTTGTATGAATGTAAAATTATATTCAACAAAAAGACTGTTTTACAATAAATGCAACTTCAAGCTGAGTAGTAAAGTAGAAGTGTTAAAAAAACATTAGCTAGTAACTATGGCTTTGAAACCAAAATAGAAGACCATTTGCATAAGCGAGAATACTTGTCATTGTGTTTAATCGGTTGCGGGCATGTTTATCAATCATTGCAATGAGAACTCGGGGTGGTTTGGCAGAGTCGCCATGGCGCCGACGATTCCTTTCGGACCAGAGACTGTGGAGAGTAAGCTGAAACATGTAACGTAACACAAAGGAATGGAGGCGGCTAGCTGTATCAACAAGTATGGGCATGAGGGAGGGCCAACTTGTTGTGAACCGGCTGCCTAGGATCTTACCAGTAAGAGCAGACCAAACTTGAGAGGAATACGGACAAGAAAAGAACAAGTGATCACGTGTTTCAACAGACGCCGCACAGAGGACACAAGTACCATTGGCGGAGCCATTCCACTTTAACAGTCGGTCTCCCGTCGCTAACCGTTGAAATCCTAATGGTCAATTTTAATGCAAACGGGCAACAGCGCCAAATTGATGTAGTAACTTTTGGTATCAATTATTATCAATCCACAATTTGCATTAATCAACACACCAAGAATACACAAAGATGCTTAATCTATTCTTAATCAATGAAATTTTTTTTTTCACAATCTTAACTAACAAATGATTTAAAGAAAGGAAACTAGACAATGCAATCTCAAGGCAAATAAACAATACTGAAAATCAAGAATAAACAAGAGAACATTGGGCAAGGTAATTGACTTGGGAGATAGCTAATCAATCCTAGATGTCTAAGCAACAATCAAGAACAATCCTAGATGTCTAAGCAACAATCAAAATGGCGCACGATCGACCACTTGATCGACCATTTGGTCGATTGGTCCTCCGTCGTGATCGACCATTTGGTCGATCGGTTGGTCGATCGCTTAAGTTCCCGAAGTCTCGATCCTTGAAGTCCGAAGTCCAGCTTGCGCCTCGATCGACCATTTGGTCGATTGCTCGGTCGATCGTCCAAGTCTCCGAAGTGTCGGCTCGCGTCACAATTGACCATTTGGTCGATTGCCTTGGTCGATCGTTTTGTCCTGTGTCCAGTCCGAGGGATCCGATAGTGCTTTGATTGACCAAAAGGTCGATAGGTTGCTTGATCGTTTGAAGTCCGCGAATCCGATGATGCGTTGATCGACCATTTGGTCGATCGGCTGGTCGATTGTTAGGCCTTCTTGTCCTCATTTCATTTCCTTGCAAATTCTTGACTTATTTGGCTCCAAAGCACACTTTCGTTGCATATCTCCACTCCAACACCTGAAATACCCAACTTGATGCACAATGCAGCCTAAACAACCTCAATGCTCATGAATATGCACAAAAAATGAGGAAATAAGCTTTAAAAACTCATAAAAACACAAGATATCAATTCCCCCAAACTTATACTTTGCTAGTCCTCTAGCAAAAACCAAGTGAAAAACAAGGGAGAGAGGTTTAAAGATGGGACTCAGAACCACAAGGCATGAGACAAAGGATTCAAACCAAAGTCCTCAAATGTAGTTCAATGGTGCTAAGATCAATCAAAGTCCTTACAAATATTTTTCTATGCTTAACACAATGCATCACTCTAGTTCATTTTCTATCTATTGGCAAAGACTTGCAATCCTATTGAACATCTCTTTCACATTCATTAAAGTGTTTGGTGTGATCTTGCAAATGGAAAATAAATCAAGCTCAATTAGTTTAAGGTAAAGGCTGTTTATAAAGTGGTTGGATATTGGTGTTTTTGGGTGGTTAACTCTCAAACAAAGAGGAATGCTAGACAGTCATGAAATCTATCTAAGATCGAGAATAATTTGGGCATACAAAGCTTAGCTCTTGATGTTCTACCCACCTAAAAGCTTTTCTACCCCTTTTCTCATCTTTCTTATCTTCTTTTCAAACCCAAAAACTCAACCTTATTCAACTTAACCCCTTTTTCTTCTTTACTTATGGTCTTATTCCTTTATTTTTATTGTATCCCTAAGGCTGTTCTTTCTTTAAACACTAGCTCCTTTTCTTTCTTATTCATCCTTTGCTATACTCCCAATCTTGTTTGATTTTCCTTTACTCTTTTCATTTNCAAATGTAGTTCAATGGTGCTAAGATCAATCAAAGTCCTTACAAATATTTTTCTATGCTTAACACAATGCATCACTCTAGTTCATTTTCTATCTATTGGCAAAGACTTGCAATCCTATTGAACATCTCTTTCACATTCATTAAAGTGTTTGGTGTGATCTTGCAAATGGAAAATAAATCAAGCTCAATTGGTTTAAGGGAGAGGCTTTTTATTAAGTGGTTGGAAATGGTGTTTTTGGGTGGTTAACTCTCAAACAAAGAGGAATGCTAGACAATCATGAAATCTATCTAAGACCAAGAATAATTTGGGCATACAAAGCTTAGCTCTTGATGTTCTACCCACCTAAAAGCTTTTCTACCCCTTTTCTCATCTTTCTTATCTTCCTTTCAAACCCAAAAATTCAACCTTATTCAACTTAACCCCTTTTTCTTCTATACTTATGGTCTTATTCCTTTATTTTTATTCTATCTCTAAGGCTGTTCTTGCTTTAAACACTAGCTCCTTTTCTTTCTTATTCATTCTTTGCTATACTCCCAATCTTGTTTGATTTTCCTTTACTCTTTTCATTTTGATTCTAGGAGACTATAACAACACTTTCTATCCCTTTTCTTTGAGACTTAGAGCTTAATACCAACTTAACCTTAGAGACTTTTTCTTTTCTTTTGACCAAGTAAACCTTTATTTCCCTTCTTATTCCCTCTTGTTCCCAAACTTGAACCCAAATCAACATTCTAACCACCTATTTCTTTCAAAACCAGTCCTATTAGCTAGCTATAAAGATTCCAAGCCTAGCTAAAAACAAGAGCCAGTTCTTTGTCATTCTCAATACTCTCAAGATTTCACAACCTATAGCATTATCAAGAAAAGGCCTCACTCAACAAATCAATACAAGGTTTGAAAGAAAAGGATGGGGTTCAAAGGTGTGGCAAGAGATTGGGTTAAACAAAATAGAGTGGCAAATAGAGATAGTTAACCCAAATGAAAGTTCCATGAGCTAGCATTCATATTCCATATGCAAAATAATTTAAAGATCAAATTAAAGTCCAAATAATATAGAGATGCAGCAATTATCAAGCAAGCTTTACACTAGAAGAAAATGCTTTCAAGTGATACAATGCTTTTAAGCTTAGATTCTTCATTTTTTCCCAAAGATTAAACAAGCACCAAAAAATGAACTATAAATGAGGGTTGTGGGTTCAATCCTAAAACTCTACCTTTACAAGGCAATTTCATTATTATCCCAAATGCAAATGGAAATGCATACTAAATGCTTCTAGACTCAATCCTAAACACAAGAATGAATATGCAAAGCTACATGCATTTGTTTTTGGTTTTTGAAAATTTTTAAAAAATTTTTAAATTTTTCTCAAAACATAGCTATTAACAATGCATCACACAAAACATGAAAATCAAAACAGAACACAATGTTAGATGGTTAGTCCCTCCCCCAAACTTAATTCACACAGTCCCTGTGTGAGAAAAGTCCAAGAGAAAGACTAACAAAACAAAGATAACAAGACTCAAATGGTATATACAATGGAAAGTTAGGACCATACCTTGGCCCTAGTTGTGAACCTTAGGGAATGGAGTGATAGGAGGAGCTTTAGTGCTCCCTTGAGATCCTGTTGATTTGGTAGAAGGAGAGTGGAGGTTGATAGTAATGACACTTGAGAGAAGTTCATGAAGCTTATCCTTGTCATAATGATAGTTGGGATCTAACTGGGCTTTGACACTTGCAAAAAGTGAAGCAGGACCTTTGTTCTTCACTTTATACTCTATTGCTCCATCAACAAGCCCCAAGGGATGCAAACACAAAGTCATAGGAGAAGAAACAATGGTGGGAAGGTAGTTTTGTTTCTTTTTCCTCTTCTTCTTGTCAACAACTTTATTTGCTTGACCCAAATCCCCTTCTCTTGAATCTCCTTTGAGGTCATCAAATAAGGAGTCTAAACACTCACCATCCAAAATGTCCTCATCAAGCTTTGAAGTCTCTTTAATCCCCACTTTATCAACTTGGAGCTCTTGATGTTGATCATTCAAGTCTCTATGCTCTTCCTTAGTTGCCACTTCTTCACTAGTGATTGTTCCACAAAACATTGTAGAGGAAGAAGGTTTGATAGGATAGGATGTGTTGGGATTCACATGAAGAAGAGTTACTCTCTTATTTGGGAAATCAATGCTTGCCCCCACAGTGTTGAGAAAGGGAGTTCCTAGTATGAGAGGGAGCTTGTTGGTTTCTTTCATCTTAACTATCATGAAGTCTGTTGGAACTGTGCAATCCCCAACCTTGAGTGGATAATTTTCAAGTAAACCAAGTGGAGAATTTTAGGAAGCATCTCCAAACATGATAGAAGAAGAGGGCTGCTTCATGTCTTTGATCCCAAGACACTTTACCATCTCAAGTGACATCACATTGACACTTGCTCCTTAATCACATAAGGCATCATCAAGTTGTAAAGTACCAAGTGAGCAAGGTATAGTAAATCTGCCTGGATCTTCAAGCTTGGAAAGTGTTTTTGGACTTGGTTGTTGTTCACTTGGTGAATCAAAAATTCTCATGATCTCTTCCACCTTCTCTCTGTTTGCTAGAATGGCTTTGATGACCTCTATATGGCTAGGAACTTTAGACAAGCTATCCACATAAGGCAAAGGTGCTCCAACTCTATTCATATTAGCTTTGAAACTTGAGAACACTTTCTTTTTGGCCTTTGTAAGAACCATTTGTGGAAATGGAATTGGAGGACTATAAAGAGGAAGAGCAACACTTGGTTCATCTTTCTTTTCAACCTCCTTGGCAACTATCTCCTTATCCCTTGATCCCTTCTCAGATTTCTCAACTTTAGCAACCACCAAACTCTCAGCAGCAGAACCATATAGGAGAGCAGAGATCTCTTCAATAGACCTTTCATTCTCATCAACATGGCTATCCATTTTTGATTTTTCTAAACCCATACTAGTAACCTTGGTCACTTCTTCCTTGAAGATGGCATTGCAAAACGCCTTTGGGTTTTGTTCTGATTTTCCCGGTAGAGAACCCATTTGTTTTGTTGAAGAGGAAGAAGCTTGTCCCTGGACCTGTGTTTGCAACCTTTCAAACTTAGCATTTAACTCACCATAGACATTGTCAACCTTGTTGTGTATGGCTTTCATTTGTGTAGCAAGTTCAATGGCTCCTATTCCTTGTCCTTCTAGGCGTTGTCTAAGTAGAGCATGTGTGTCATCTACTTGACCTTGGAGATGTGGTGCATTCATTTGCTGCTGTGGTTGAGAATAGGTTTGAGGCTTGGCTTGGTAGTTTCCTTGAGGTTGAGGCTGATTAGTTGGGTTGGGAAGGGAAACCAAGTGGTTTTTGGGGTGGATAAGTCTGATCTTGTGGGTTCTCCACATTGGTGCTGCGGTAAGAGAGGTTAGGGTGGTTGCGGTAATTAGGATTGAACTTGTTATAGCCTTGGCCACCAACATAATTGACCTCTTCTTGTCTCTCAACACAAGCTTCCATACCTTCTTGATAAAGTTCACATTCATTAACAAAGTGGACTGGCTTTTGAGTGGCAAGAAGCATCTTATCCATCTTTTCATTCAATGTTTTGATCTCCTTGCGGTGATGCTCATTCATATCAGAATGATCTCTTGTAGTTCGATCATAATCCTCCCCATAGTTGCCATCAGTTTGAGCAAGATTCTCCACCAAAGTCATACCAACATCAACATCTTGGCCAAGAAAGTTACCATTACTTGCTGTGTCAAGCAACATCCTTATCTTTGGTAGCACCCCTCTATACAATGTGCTAAGAAGAGACTCCTTGGAGAAACCATGATGAAGACATTGCATAGTGTAGCCCTTGAATCTCTCCCATGCTTCACAAAAACTATCATTTCCTTTTTGAGCAAAGCTTGATATTTCATTCCTCAACCTTGCTGTTCTTGTAGTAGAGAAAAACTTCGATAGAAAAGCTCTCTTGCATTGATCCCAAGAGGTGATTGATCCTACTGGTAGGTTCTTCTCCCAAGTCCTAGTTTTATCTCCAAGAGAAAACGGAAAGAGGCGGAGTTTGAATGCATCTTCAGAGATACCATTGATTTTTACTGTCCCACACATCATATCAAACTGATCCAAGTGGTCAAGAGGGTCTTCCATAGGTAAACCATGAAACTTTGAGCTTTGCACCATGTTGATAAGACTTGACTTGATCTCATAGTTATTGTTCTCAACAGCGGGTGCTCTAATTCCTTGGCGGTTCCCATGAATGTTCGGTTGATCAAAGGCTCCAATGACTCGTGGTTATCTTGGAGGATGGAGAGGAGCTTGGTTGTCATTGTGCTGATCATTTCCATTATGACCAGCAGCAGGAGGCGGATTGTTCTCCATATCCTGGCGGGCTAAACGGCGGTTCTCTCTTTCAAGTCGGGGTACGTCGTCAACAGGCTCAAACAAGTTTGCTAGGCCGTGGCTTCTCAAGTTCATACACCCTGAAAATCAAAGACAAAACACCAATGCAACCCAAGTAACAAACAATGTAAAGTAAATGAATAGTCTCAAGCAAAGATGAAATCCTAATGGTCAATTCTAATGCAAACGGGCAACGGCGCCAAATTGATGTAGTAACTTTTGGTATCAATTATTATCAATCCACAATTTGCATTAATCAACACACCAAGAATACACAAAGATGATTAATCTATTCTTAATCAATGAAAATTCTTTTGTCACAATCTTAACTAACAAATGATTCAAAGAAAGGAAACTAGACAATGCAATCTCAAGGCAAATAAACAATACTGAAAATCAAGAATAAACAAGAGAACCTTGGGCAAGGTAATTGACTTGGGAGATAGCTAATCAATCCTAGATGTCTAAGCAACAATCAAGAACAATCCTATGGCTAAGAACACTTATGCAAATCAATCCATTTCCATGATAGAGATTCTATGCTAATCAAGTGATAATCAACAATTTCCAAAGGTAATCACAAGGCAAGCATGCATTAATATCAAGTCTAAATACCACTAAGCACCCTAATCATCAATTTCCATTGGCTAGGTATGCAAAGCTCTNAGAAAACGGAAAGAGGCGGAGTTTGAATGCATCTTCAGAGATACCATTGATTTTTACTGTCCCACACATCATATCAAACTGATCCAAGTGGTCAAGAGGGTCTTCCATAGGTAAACCATGAAACTTTGAGCTTTGCACCATGTTGATAAGACTTGACTTGATCTCATAGTTATTGTTCTCAACAGCGGGTGCTCTAATTCCTTGGCGGTTCCCATGAATGTTCGGTTGATCAAAGGCTCCAATGACTCGTGGTTATCTTGGAGGATGGAGAGGAGCTTGGTTGTCATTGTGCTGATCATTTCCATTATGACCAGCAGCAGGAGGCGGATTGTTCTCCATATCCTGGCGGGCTAAACGGCGGTTCTCTCTTTCAAGTCGGGGTACGTCGTCAACAGGCTCAAACAAGTTTGCTAGGCCGTGGCTTCTCAAGTTCATACACCCTGAAAATCAAAGACAAAACACCAATGCAACCCAAGTAACAAACAATGTAAAGTAAATGAATAGTCTCAAGCAAAGATGAAATCCTAATGGTCAATTCTAATGCAAACGGGCAACGGCGCCAAATTGATGTAGTAACTTTTGGTATCAATTATTATCAATCCACAATTTGCATTAATCAACACACCAAGAATACACAAAGATGATTAATCTATTCTTAATCAATGAAAATTCTTTTGTCACAATCTTAACTAACAAATGATTCAAAGAAAGGAAACTAGACAATGCAATCTCAAGGCAAATAAACAATACTGAAAATCAAGAATAAACAAGAGAACCTTGGGCAAGGTAATTGACTTGGGAGATAGCTAATCAATCCTAGATGTCTAAGCAACAATCAAGAACAATCCTATGGCTAAGAACACTTATGCAAATCAATCCATTTCCATGATAGAGATTCTATGCTAATCAAGTGATAATCAACAATTTCCAAAGGTAATCACAAGGCAAGCATGCATTAATATCAAGTCTAAATACCACTAAGCACCCTAATCATCAATTTCCATTGGCTAGGTATGCAAAGCTCTCGAATAGTTTGGTTCAGGAATTTCATCAAACACCTTGTAGGCATAAAAATCCTAATGTCTAGAATCAAGCTTGATCAAGGCTATCTAGCATTATTATCACTAATCAAGATAGGAAATGCATAAAATAAGCCATAGACATCAAAGATCAACCATCCATCTCCCTAATCTACTTTGTGAAATCATAACTAAAGATTGTAGAATAGGAGATTTGAAAGACAAACTGCTATTAAAACTGGAAAATCCACCAAAGATTCAACAAAACCAAGTGTAGAAAAGCTTAAGAACCCTAGGTGGCTACTAAACAAAAGATAATCCAATAGATAAAAGATAAGATAAGAGATAAATCTCCACAATTAGGGTTTGAGTATTTATAGGAAAACATAAACTAAACCGGAACAAACCGGATTGAAATTAAACAATTCAGAGAAAACCAGAACAAACCGGGTTTAGGTCTCAAAATGGCGCACGATCGACCACTTGATCGACCATTTGGTCGATTGGTCCTCTGTCGTGATCGACCATTTGGTCGATCGGTTGGTCGATCGCTCAAGTTCCCGAAGTCTTGATCCTTGAAGTCCAAAGTCCAGCTTGCGTCTCGATCGACCATTTGGTCGATTGCTCGGTCGATCGTCCAAGTCTCCGAAGTCTCGGCTCGCGTCACGATCGACCATTTGGTTGATTGCCTTGGTCTATCGTTTTGTCCTGTGTCCAGTCCGAGGGATCCGATAGTGCTTTGATTGACCAAATGGTCGATCGGTTGCTCGATCGTTTGAAGTCCGCGAATCCGATGATGCGTTGATCGACCATTTGGTCGATCGGCTGGTCGATTGTTCGGCCTCCTTGTCCTCATTTCATTTCCTTGCAAATTCTTGACTTATTTGGCTCCAAAGCACACTTTCGTTGCATATCTCCACTCCAACACCTGAAATACCCAACTTGATGCACAATGCAGCCTAAACAACCTAAATGCTCATGAATATGCACAAAACAATGAGGAAATAAGCTTTAAAAACTCATAAAAATACAAGATATCACCAGTGCATCCTCAATCTGATTGAGAACAGGGACACGATGTCGAAAACATCCAATATTTAACAAACAAATAAAATATAAAATATATATATAATAATAAAAGTTATATGCATACGGTGTATTGCAGGTTAAAATCTAGTAATTGTTTAAAACTTAACTATGTTTGTTTGCTTTCCTTTTTCAATCAATTGAGACTAGATAAATTACTTTGAAAAAGTTATAAGAGAAAAGGAATGAAATGCTCTTTATTAACGTTTTGAGAACATTTTATTATCACGCAAACATATATTTTTGGTTGCCCCATGTATGGAAACAACTATTGCTATATTATATAGAGCTGACAAAGTCAACGATTTCAACCACATCATGTAGGAGCGAATTGGAGTTGACCACCCTACAATTCTGTCTGATCTGTCCCTGAGTTCCAGTGAGAGGTGAAATGTTTCCCATCCTATTCATTGCTTCCACAAAAGCATTGAAGAACTTTTGGGTGCCATCAGCATATGATCTGACCAACGGGATTGTGTCAGTGGCATTAGGGCTGGAAAACAATTCTTGATCGGTCTGGATAAGTCCCTTTAGCTCTTTTAGATTCACATAGTATTTGTTGTCAAAAACCGTTGGTGTACGTATATCGAAATCCACCAAGACGGTCTGGTTACCATTACGTGGACATTGTCCACGAAGTGTCTGGAGGTAGGTAGTATTGAGAGTAGGGTCGGGTAAACCAGTGTTGCTAAAGTTGTATAGCCTATCCATAATAAATTGGCATTGGTTTTTACCAAATGTGTGACCACCTAACCAAAAGAAGAGATAAATTAACAATAAAGTTTCTAAACTAATTAGATGATGAGTTCAAGTATGAAAATTACCCGAGAGTGCAACGAGATCCGAAGGACGGTCAAGTCCAACATTATTAAAGCTGGCCTTAAGTTGTGGAAGCGTGAAGAATGGAGCGGGAAGATTTGCATTAGCGAGATCAAAAAAAGCTTGTAAGCTGTCTCTTCTCCCCAAAGGAACCCTCCAAGAAGGACCTCCTGCCTAAAATACCCATATTTGGAAATAATTATCAGTTTTGTAAATTTAACAATCAGGTTCTCGACGTTATGGTTATTTTTTCAGTTCTTTTAGAAATTTGCTTTCTTTCTAGTTACTAAAAAACGAGTCTTATCAGAACCGAGTTTATTGCTGTACTTGATATTATCTACCATGCATTTTAAATATTTTTCGCAATGAATCTTTAAGCCATGTCTGGTAGTAGATCTGTGATAATATCAAATCTAGATTATACTGTACAACTTGCGAGTTGCAGCATGTCATATAATGATTGTCACGTTTAATATGTTCGGTGACGACTTTCACCGAAGAATTTGAGACTATTTGTAATAAATGATAAAAAAGAGAGATAATGCATACCAAATTTACAGATTGTTGGGCTGCGATGGTAAGCATATCTGCGCATGATACGGTCCTTGGACATGCTGTCTCAACTGCTGCTTTCATCCTATCAATCACTGGAAATCCTCGAGCCGAGTTTGCATTTGGAGCCGCCTCTTTTTCTGTTCGAAAGGATGTTGTGTTGTCTAACAAAATCGATGCATCGCAGCCCTTTCAAAAAACGAAAATAATCAATATATTAAAATCATAATTAGTTTTTGTTTTGTTTTAGTTTACAAATAATTTACTACCTATAAAAGAGTGTTAGGTTGCATTTACATTCACTAAAAACATTTGTTCTTCTTAAGTAATATGTAACATACATACGTACGTAGTATATAAACAAGTTAGTATTCATTTTAGTTTACATTATGTCAAACTTCTAACACAAAAAGGTCAACATTAATTATATATTAATTAGGTTAACAATTACATCTTATTCGAAGGCTGAAAATATCCCAGAAATAATAAATAAAATGATATACAGTATTAGGTTTTCACGTATATTTATATACAGTGCCGGCCATGAGGCCAAGCAAGGCACATGCTTGCGGCCGCAAATGGATTAAGTAAATAACCAGCCATAAAAATTTCAAAATATTTTAGTAGTGTAGTGGTTAAAGTAGCTGAGAGTCACTTATATGTCCAGTGTTCAATTCCTAAATCTTGCAGTTGGCATTAAATTTTGTTTTTTCTTTAATTAATCAGTCTTTTAAAATGTTACTTCCTCTAGCCTTAGTATTTCTAGCGCCAGCTCTGTTTATATATATATTTCCAAATATTGCGTGGGGTTTTCAGTGTTTGACGATAAGCTTGAGAGTTTTGAGTGATTTCTATAAAATGTTTTATTTATATTTTATAATAAATTATCGATATAAACTGATAACATGTTTGGTACGGGTCCATGTTTTTTTCAAATTTATATATACATAACTCATGTCCGTTGAATGCATGGGAGATCAAATCTTACTACAATGTTGTGGAATCATTTCTTTATAAGTTATGAGTCATCATCATTCTTGACGAATGACGACAAGAGCTAAGATACTAGACCGTAAAAAAAAAAAAACATGACAAGAGCTAAAATACTAGACGGTAAAATACAAAAATATCACATCTAAATACGTGAAATTTTATATTCACATTTTTGTAAACAGATTTCGTTAGCCCAGTGATTTATTATTATTGCGGATAACATATCATGGTAACTATACTAAAATAAAATATTACTATAGTTAACTAAATCTTCCAAACATTTAAATTTGTAAATGCCAAGGCCGTAAATCCCATATTTCTCAGAAATCAATTAGCATAACTACAATCCTATTCAACCCGTAAATTAGTTGATAAAGCAAATCGTTAGAAATCAATACATGAATATTGAAAAAAAGTTTTTTAAAAAACCTCATCTTATTTTTATTTGGACGTTTAATATATAATACTTTTTGATTGAAATAAAAATACATAATGTATTAAATTGATGTAAAAAAAACTTTATCTTTTAAGGATTGGTAGAATCGAATGCACGACTTAACAGACGTTAATTTGTGTGACGGAATCGCTAAACCTGGTTTTAATTTCAGTCACACGTTTTTTAATTAGCACAATTCAGTCAGATTTTGAAAACTTGGAAAAAAATTCCTTGACATAATCAGTAATTTTGCTTTTTTCTTAAAGGACGTCATTATAGAAGAGACTAACGTATACATATATTACAAACAAAAGATTACTTTAACATGCTAACCAAAAAAATGAAAAAAAAGTTTACTGCTAAAGGTGAAAAAACAATATCTTACATTAACGAAGCAGTCGTGGAAGTGAAGACGAAGGATGCTTGCAGCGATGCGAGGATCTGATCTGAGCTCGTTTACGATGGTGTCCCGAACGATGGTAAAGACGCTAGGGCATGTACTGTCGTAGAAGGTAGGGGTTAGTTGAGCACTGGACTTAGATGATTGAAGCATAAGAAAACCCAATGTTATTAGGGTTGTCCAAGTCGACAAGGAAAGATAAGAGAAATGCATTTTTGGTAAGAAGATTAACCTATTGAATTGGCTTAAGTTGAGAAGATGAGGAAGCTGCATATCTTAAAGGATCCTTTTATAGGCGAAATGGGTTCTGTTTTTTTCCTCTTTTCCAGCGAGTACGTTACTTTACCAACAGGTTTTTCACGTACTCATATTTAACAATGTATATACTGTATACTACATTAATATATATATTTAATAATGTGTATATACTGAATACTACATGCGTCGATTAGTAATTATTTTTTTTTTTTGGTTAAAGTTAGTGAGTAATTTCTTCACAGATAAAATCGATGTTATACTTATAACTTATAAATATAATGAGATAACATATTCAACTTCATTTTATCGAAAATATATATTTAAATTCATAATGATTTGAAAAAACATTAACTCGCTACATTTAAATCTGAATTAGCAAACTGGAAGCATGGAAACTAAATATTGAAATAATAGGTTTAACATGAATATATTTTAGAGTCCAACTGCTAACAAAAGAACAAGCAGATCAAACAAAACAAGTGTGGTTCAATGAGAAGAATAATCACAGATAGTGATGAACAAATAGAACAAAAAGTTTGAATGGTTACTATATAAATATGGTACGTGTATAATTGTTTTGATTTTTTTTTATCAATCTTTCAAATAATTTTACAAACTTTTTTTTTGTTTTTTTCAAACTTTACTTATATAATTGAAGAGACTATTTTTTAAAAAAAAAAACTTTATTTTATAGTATTCATTAGATGATTTTCTAGGTTAGGTTTTGGGGGCTTAAACAAATACCTAATTTTTATTTTGTAAGATTATTTAAGCCATCATTTCCTGTTTTTCTATATCGTCTATTACATTATCATCAGAGATATTTAATCTAATCCTATTATGATGATATGAAGTTACCTGCAACACTATACGAACAATGATTCCACGGCGCAACTTTCCCAGCAACACTCAAATATACAACGGACGGTTCTACATATATGACATCTTTTATCATAGACAAACTCTCTCCTCAACGTACAAGACCATGAAGAACAGCTCTGCATGCGGCATTATAGACACCTCGATAAGCTTGTACCGTTAAACTATTTGCAAGAAATTGCGTTCACTAGAACTCGAATCCAATACATGTTTATTATATATTTTATAATTATATTTCTGAGATACTTACATTACATATATTGCCACTTATATACGAAGTACGAAACAAACTTTTTTCAAATATTGTTTTAAAAAAGTACAAAAGTAAATTAAAGACTTTTATTTTTAATGAACTCATGGTTTTTGATTATCAGTTGCAATTTAGCTATATATATTTTTTCTATATAATATATCACTGCATTAAATTCTATTACGTATTTGATTAGATATTTTATTTATTTTTCTTACTGTTAATAAATATAAAACGTAAATATGACTACGGTTATGGTTATTATTTTTACAGAGTTTATTAACCACTGGTTACGATTAAATATTTTGTGTAACTCTAACCGTAACCGTTTAATAAACGGTTAAATGGTTACAGTTAAACATGTACAGTTCCAGTTAAAATGATTACAGATATATACGCTTACGGTTATTTAATGATATGATACATTGATATTGTTTGATGATATGATATACTTGATATTATTTATTTTTATTGATATATTTTTAATGTACTCATATTTCTATATATTATATGATTCATATTAATTAATAATTATTAATATATTTTCTTATATTTTAAAATTGTTAAGATTAAACTATGTGGTTAACCAACAGTTTTGATTCGATTACAGTTAATTAACTGTTACAATTAATATAATTTTAACTAAATATTTACGGTTACTTTTTTAACCATTTTATATGGTTAGGGTCCGATTATGGTCTAATAGAGTTACAATTTAGTTTTGGTCAGACCTACCCACTCCTCACCTAACACTAGTAAAACATATATTCCATTTTTCTATAAAAAATGAACGGTCTATTATCTAATGAATCGTGAACAAGAAATGAGACAATTAACAATTGTAAGTGGACGTCTATTTTTATTTTCGTTTGCGTTTGTCCATGTCCAAATGTTGCATCAGCCAACAACTAGTGTCTGGTAGTTAGCTAGTGTCTGATTCTGTATGATGTTTTGAGATATGAAACGATTAAGATTTTCTTAGTAAATAATCATTCCGAATTATCAGAATCAAAAAGTTATCTTCTAATGCATCTTCAGTTGCTCATTGTTTCAAGAAAACCAACTTAGGGCAGCTAGGAACAAAGAAAAAATGCTAACGTAAAGAAGGAGAAGAACTTGTTACTTTTGACCTTACAATAGAAATAAAATCTTCCATTGCCGGGAAAAGAGGAAATGTACAAAATGAAATATAAAAGAAATATGAAACCGTTTACCTAATTAGGTAGCTAATTGAAATTAAGCGAAAGTAGTTGAAGCCATCTTTCTGGACCTTGTTCGTTAAAAGAAGGGAGATTTACTCAGTTGTTATATATTTTAGGTAATATTATTAGAATCTACAAAAAAAGATTTTATTACTAGAATATTTCGGGTATTTTCAAAATACCAGTGTGCCCTTGTTTTATGTTACCAGAAAAAACGTAATTACAAAAATGTTATTATCACGTCAGAAATCGCTGACGTGTATTAAATAACTCAGCCGTAACGCGTTACAGAGTTAATAACGGCTGAGTTATAGGTATGTTGCGGCTGATATATGGAAAAAACATTTGAGTAAGAGTGGACGGCTGACTTAGAGCATAACTCAGCCAAGCGTTACGGCTGACTTATTAAAATCTGGCTGAGTTATGCTCTAACTCAGCCGTCCTTACAGCTGAGTTTTCACCTGATGGTTGAGTTGTCAAAATTTTGGCTGAGTTATCACTACGACACGGCTGAATTAACTTTTTCCGGCTGGCTAAGTTATGAAAACGGCTGACTTATGAGATGTTGTTACGGCTGAGTTATGATTAAAAACTATAACTGAGCCGTGATAGGCTGACTTATCGTACAACTCGGCCATTTCACGGCTAACTTAGTAGCAAAAGATTAATTACTAGAATGTTATTCAGTTACGGTTGACGTATTAAACGATACAACTGAGTTATATATTTTCAGTTGATGAAGCGGCTGAATTTGGCAGCCATTTTTTTTCTTTTTAGTTACTGTAATGTTATTAATGTTGTGACTGAGTTATAATTTGTTTGATGGCTGAGTTTTATTTAGGCTGAGTTATTATTTGTTTGATGGCTAACTTGCCACGTCGGACGCATCATCCATGTCATCATCTTTCTTCTCCGGAAATATGAAACGTCATTCCTTCGTTGTTCTTCAATTGGTTAATAATTGAATTATTTGCATGGTTTTTACCTTCTTATTCTACTTGTTCTTCTACTTCTTCTTCACTTTCTTCTTCACCTTGTTCTTCTACTTCTTCTTCATATTGTTCTTCACCTTTTTCTTCTACTTCTTCTTCACCTTGTTCTTCATTTATTTCGTGGATCCAGTTCCGGTACTAGTTGTTTTCGGTAATTGGGTAAAGACACAGAGATATGTATATAACACCGACGATAGAGGGTGTATAGTTGTGCAGATAGATGGAGGCACAACACACGACAAGCTTGTGGAGCTTGTTCTTGAAGACTACGGATTGGACGCATTTAGCCATGAGCTAAAGCTTAGCTACATGTTCTCGAACAAGGCACTGAAACATATGGCGCATGATACTCCACCAGTTTTTGTCTCCAATGATCGACATTTGCAATGTTTTTTGGGGCTATGAAAAACCGATCAGCTACGTCTCTGTGTAGGGTTTTCGGCGAAAGAGTCTACAGAAACTAGTGGAGTTAGAGGAAGTATGAAACGGGCAAGTAGTGACTCGAAAGTAGAATCTACATAGGAAGTGGACGGTGGGGGATTTGAAGGCACTTGTTTTGATTATGATAAGATCGTTGACAAAGAAAACGAAGAAGAAGAAAAAGCTGTCGAAGAAGCATCTGACGAAGAAGAAGTCGATGAATTTTCAAGACGATTTGATGTTTTCGACGACTCCTATGGTGAGTCATATGATGACGAGAACTTTTCTGTATTGGACGAGCCTTAGAGAAAAGAGGAAGACTCACCGACTCTGCCTCCTAAGAAGAAAGCTCTTAAAGATGATAACTTTGCCATTTCGAAGATGAATCCGAAGACTATTAGGTTGCATGTGTCAACGCTAAAAATTGTTGTAGGACAACGATACAAGAACAAAAGGGAGTTCAAGAATCACGTGAAACTTATTTCGGTTAGGGATGGATTTGATTTTACTATACCAGTGTCAAATCCGAGAATGGTGATTATGAAGTGTTGGGTTGAAGGATGTCTTTGGCGAGTTCGTGCATCTGTACAAGGGGATGACCCGGATTTTCATGTTCATTTATACGATTCGGAACACACATGTTCAATGACGGAACGTTCTACTAGATCCCGCCAATCAACAGCTGATGTATTGGCAGGTCTTTCCAGGGATTATCTTGGTGATCTTGGTCCGAAAGTTAAACCTAAAAGTGTTGGAATCATTTTCAATAAGCAATTTAGTCTAAAGGTAATTACTATGTTTCGACTGACTTAATGATACTAATGGCTGACATATCATTACGCTATGGCTGGATTATTAATACAAACTGGCTGACTTATATGAATGTCTTGGCTGAGTTATTTACATATTGGTTCTTTACGGCTGACTTATTGGCATGTATATGCTGAGTTATTTACATATTACGGCTTTACATATTCAGGATGGTAACTTTCAAATTTTCCCAATTGATGACAGCTTGTCCTGTGGGAAGGTTGTTAAAGGGTGGGGACCAGGGTTCGAGAAACGCCTGGCACACCAATAACCTACTGGTGGATTTGGATGAATAGTTCCTTTCCACAGTGAGGGGTTAGGATCGATGCCCTGCAGGGCCAGTATAGGGCCTATGGGGGTGAAACATGAACTTTTTGTAGGTTCTACTTATGCAATGAATGTATGATAACATGCAAACAGAGACATAAGCAGAGATGATGATGAATGGGATACAAGGTGTTTCAATATCCTTATGATGTTGTAGCATAAAGGATGTCAATCCATAAAGAGTGTGAGATGTAAGCATTCAAGATGTGATCAATGCATTCAAGTTAAGCCAAATATCAAGTTGATTTGTTTCTAACAACCTAATGACAATAATGAAAAGCAATGAACCAAGGCAACTTAAGACAATACTAATGCTGAATTAAACTGTAGAACAAGTGCAATAAACAATACTAAGCAGAATTGACTAATAAGTAGAAGAAAACAAGAACAGAACAATGCATAAACAAGAAAGTAAACTGGAGCTCGACCTAGCACTCGGTCGAGTGCATGGTCGAGTGGGTGGTCGAGTTGACAAGCGAATGAACAGATGCAAAACAGAGCATCAACAACACAGAGCAGGACAAAAGTAAAGAACTAACTATTAAACAGGGTTCCAACAGGTAAATCAATAGATAAGGAAGGTTCTAAGGATGGATTCATGGGCTGGATTCAAGCTATGATTATCTAGAACTGGTCAACAAACCTCAATAAAACATGAGCTATCTCTAGACAATGATCTTCAAATACAAGTTAATCCAATCTCTTGGCAATAAAAATCAAACTAAGATACTCCCAATCTAGCTCTCACTAGCAAATATCATATAAAAGCAGGCATTTAACAACATATCATTATAGTCAAAAATCAACAAAACATCTAATCTCTTAGCATGCTTCATGATAATCTCTAGATCTAGCCTTATCTAACAACTTAGACATTGGTGCGATGCTAAGATGCTTAAGATCTAACCTTACCTTCTCAGATTTAAGATTAGCATAGAGAATATCTAGCCTAGAAGAGATCTATAAGAAACAAGCTTGACCAATCTAAACAACCAAAACCATCATCCAGCCTAACCCATCCTTAAGATCCTAAGCCACTACTCACAATCACAAAACATGATGAACAAAGTCATAAACCCATAAAATGATGATATAGACATGGATGGATAGATAATGATGAGATGAACAATTTAATACAAAGAAGTGAAACCAAATACTCAATAGATTCAAAGTTATGGAGGTTACAAATCTATGAAAATTTAGAGAAAAGATAAGAGATGATGAAATAAAGTAAAAACAGCTAAAAGGCAAAAACTAGGTTATCACATGTCTACAGGGTCTCCCTTTTTGGCCACAAGTGCCAACACAAATATATAGCAAAGAGGGGGAAGCCCTAGTTAGCTAGAGGACAAAACAGAGAGTTGGCTGCAAGTGCTCGACCATGCTCGGTCGAGTGGTTGGTCCGTCAAGTAACTCCAGTCTTCAATCTGGAATGATATCGGTTCAGTAAAACAGGAATAACTCTTGAATGACAGCTTCGATTAACCTGAGACCACGGGAATTGGAAAGATAGCTCGATTTCCGACAACTCTCATGAAGAAGGCTGAAGCTGAATCGCAATGGAAGATCTTCATTCGAATGGATCTTTTAGAAGCTCATTATGAATCCGACCATGTACTCGACCGTGTGCCTGCTCGAGTGGTATGGTCGAGTGCCTTCTTTTCCCTTCCTGATACTTCCAATCCTCTTGTTTAGCTCCAAAAATAATAGCAAGTCCTTCCTTATCCTTTCAGAGCTCCATAACACCTAATAATACTCCAAATGCACAAATGTATGCAATGTATGCTTCTAAACATCCTAATTGCATATTTGGACATAAATGACTATAAAACCTAAGGAATGACTTCTATATGATGCAAAACATGAACTAAACAAGGCCATATATATGGTAAAATATAGTGACATCAGGGGGCAAGCTAGCGGTGGGCTAGTGGGGTTCACGGGACGGGTTGTTACACGTATATCCACGTGCGATTTGAAATTTAGGAGTGTCGATTTGGTTAACGGATGGGCTGGTTCAATCATGCCTCCAGATGAATCAGTCCCTGTTCCTAAAGTTGTGGATAATCAACCGTGCTTGTCTCCGATTGTTGTGAACCAGCCAGGAAGGCCCAAGAAGCGTAGGATTAAATCATCTTTGGAAGTTGCCATTGAAAATAAACGCCCTAGGAAGCAACACGCATGTTTGCAATGTAAACAAGTTGGGCACAATGTGAAAACTTGTCAGATGTAGTATTGTTGTAAGGAGACGTGTTTTGACTTGTGATATCTAAGCCATAACTCATTATAACTCAGCCATAACATAATTCGACGAGAGCTTTCGTTTTCTTGTAAATACTATAACTCAGCCGTAAAGTTATATAAATTAGCCATTTCCTTTAAGATTGTTTATTGTTATAACTCAGCCATAACACACTATAACTTAGCTATCATATGATCTTTCGTGTTCCCGTTAATATTCTAACTCAACCATCATATGACCTTTCGTTTTCTCGTAAATATTCTAACTCAGCCGTAAAGCAATATTTTGGCGAGAAACCATAAGTTTACCTAATAATCGACATGACCTTTCGTTTTCCTATTGTTTCTCTTTTATATTTCTCCTCATTCATATGTCTGACTCTCTTCCATCTCATTCTTTGGTTCTATTGTTTCTCTTTATATTCTCCTAAATCACAGATCTGTCTATCTGTTACATCTTCCTATCGAAATGGATGTTGTTCCTCATATTGATGGACAGTTTTTAAGAGATGTCGAAGCGATCATTTGCGCCATTGATCGAGAGAATATTCTGATTCTTAACCCTGGTGTGGGTTCCTTGGTTGACAAAACCACTGTTACGTTGTTCAAGTTCCTTCATGTTCTCTCTATCGCGATTGGAGGAATACTTCACCACAACTGGCATCATGTGTGGCCGACGTACCGCTTGATTCCCTTCCACTTTAAGAGACGATGGTTTCTCCTCCTCGCGGTAAAATCACTAAAACAAACAACCATATTAATAATATTCTATACTCTTATTAATTGTAGCGTAAAGACACGTGGGATCCAAAGCATACTTTAACGGTCTGGACGCAGTTTAATTTGGTGGCTAGAAAGTTATTTAGAGCCCAAATGCGTGCGCTCAAGAGGATATGGGTGAGTGGTGGCAATAAACCCGAGATGCTGACTAGCAAAGTTTGGAATGATTTGGTCGATATGTTTGAAGAATTTGGCCCAGATGACGTCGGTTTCAAAAAGTGATTTCCATTGTTCTTTCGTGTCGTCTTCTATATAAACTATGAACTATAAACTATGAATTTTTATTTTTTTTCGTTTATGTTGTACCTTCATATTAATATAAATTCGCCGTTATTACGATATCTCAGCCATTACAGAGTGATAACGTAACCATAATGCTCGATAATTCAACCACAATGTACGATAACTAAGCCATAACTTTCTCTTTATTGTTTGCATAACTAATCCGTCAATAACAATAACTCAGCCAAGCCTCAAATTAGAATGACTAACTTACCGACCAAACCGAAACGAACCAAAAATAACCGACCCATAATCGAAAATAACCGACTATAACTCAGCCGTCAAGTCATATAAATCAGCCATTAACTTTTAGATTGTTTCTCGTAATAATTCTGCCATAACACACTATAACTCAGCCGTAACATGAATCGACGACACCTTTCGTTTTCCCGTAAATATTATAACTCAGCCGTTAAGTCGTATAAATCAGTCATTTGCTTTCAGATTGTTTCTTGTGATAACTCAGCCATTATTCACTATAACTCAGCCGTCACATGAATTGACGAGACCTTTCGCTTTCCCGTAAAACTATAACTCAGCCGTCAAGCAATATTTTGGCGGAAAACCATAAGTTAACCTAATAATAGCCACGACCTTTCGTTTTCCTATTGTTTTTCCTTTATATTCTCTTAATTCATTGTATCTTTTCGGTTTCTTCATCTTCATCTCTATATTCATTGTATCATTTCCTTCACCACATCTTCTTCTCCGCTCATTGCACCTATAAATATCCTCTGAATCCCCTCTCAATATATTGCATCTTTATCGATAAGTTCACCTTCAAATCTCCTCTACATCCAATCTCAATATCTTGCATTTCCTTCGATCATTGCACATGTTAGTCTCCTCTCCATCCCCTCTCAATCTATTGCATATTTTCCGATCATTGCACCTATAAGTTGGTGACGGTTGTTTTTATTTTGATAGCCAAGCTATGGACGGAGAGGGTTCTAGTAAACGTCAAAAACACAAGGCAGAGTGGGGAGACGAAGCAAGTTCCAGTAAACGTCCAGAAAGAAATGCAGATTTCGAGTGGGAAGAGGAAGCACTATTAGCCATGTCCGAAGCTTTTACTAAGACGAGAGTCGTGGTCGAGGTAGAGACAACTGATTGATACACTACAATTCTGCATATGATGGATGATCATATATATGAAGAAGAAGGAAGAGGCAACCACCCTCATGCATCAAGTGGAACTAATCGACGCTCAACTATCCCAACTGAATCAAATCTTGGGTCAAGAACTTGTCGACTTAGAGGCAGAGCATAAGAGGTTAGAGGATATGAGAGAGGTTGCGGCAGCCGATGTCGAACAGTGTGTGGTTCCTCCTCCTTTTGATTGGTCTAAACTAAAAGTTTGTGGGATCCAAAAGTGAATTCCATTGTACTGTCGTGTCGTCTTCTATATGAACTCTGAACTTTTTTTTTTTCTTTTTGTAATGTTTCATATTAATATAAATCAGCCGGTATTACAATATCTCAGCCATTACGGATTTATAAATCACTCTTTGTCTATAATTATTATATTTTAGTGGTTATAATACTAGTAATATTCATTTTCCATTCTAAATTTAAATTTTGAGTTATAATAATGTTAATTTACAAATATTTCATAAGTCAGCCGTTAAAGTCAATAACTCAGCCATAACTTACTCAATTGTTGGAGAAATACTTTTACAAAAATAAAATTCCAAATTCGAATAATAATTATTTAATTATTTTGAATAATGAATTGTGAAAAAACTCACTTTATGAATTTATTATGCGTGTGGATTTGAGCAGGCACAAAATTAGTGATTTTTCGCGTTTACCTAACAATACTTTTTGTGACATCGAGAGACATTTTAATATTTATTAGGAATCTGACAGAACGAAAGACCTAGGAAAGAAAGAAGAATACGCTTTCATATTATTGAGAAGACCCTAAACGATAACTCAGCCGTCATAAACTATAACTCAGCCATAACTCCAATTATAAGACTAAATAACCGACCAAACCAAACTGAACCGTAAAACTAATTTTTCCCTTTTTGGTATTTTTGTACTCGTATTTTCGGTTAATTTCGGTTATATTTGACTTGCTATCTGAAACGACCGACCTTTTAAAAAAAAAATAATAATAAATAATAAATATAATATAATATAATAAATTACAACTAGTGGTCCCATATCCACTAGCCACCTAACCACAACACATTCAACAGCGGAAATAACCAACCAATATTCAATAATAATCCAATTAAAAAATATAATCATATTCCAACATAATTAATATCCAACACAACAGTAATCATAGAACCAGCAACCTAGCAATGTTCTAATGACCCAACTCTGGCAACCTAGCAATGGCAGACAACATAAAACCGAGTCCCTAGAACATCCTCCTCTTCATTGCCTTGATTCCACGATCACACTTTGCCTTTACCTGCACCACAAACACATATTGCAATGCATGAGTATTTTATAAACACTCAGTAAGGCAATCCTCCCATCTACTGGGCTATACACAGAAGCAATAGAGTATCTTTAACCATCAAACAACAAGCAATAAACAACGATCGACAAACCAGGACAGTGCATCGATTGACGCAAACATGCATCAATCGACACACCAAGGGACTGCATTGACCGACACAGAAGCTGCATCGACCGATGCAAGTGTAACTTGCATCGACCGATACCCAATCTGCATCGACCGACGCATGCTCGACATCACACGAATACCCTAGAGTTTTACGTGCCGTCCTCGCACTTGCATCGACCGACGCAAGCTATGCATCGACCGATGCAATACCGAGCATCGTGTTTTCCCCGAAGCTTCTCGCCGGATCTTCGTTCCTGTAAACACAAAACTCGATCCCAAGCCACAAGAAAGCTTCCTGACGTCCATAACAACAATCTAACACGTCTAACAACACAAAACAAGCAGAGTAAAGTGTTCTCTAGCTTAGATAAGCCATGGTCCTGCACTTACCTTGCCAAGACTAATCTGAACGTAACACAAGGAACAGCCTCAAGTCTCCAGAATCTCCCAAAAACGCTCAGGAATTCTCACAAAGCTTTTTCTCTCTTTCTATTTCTCAAAAACGGCCACAACCAAACGAATGAGACAAAACTCGCATCTAAGGGTTTTTCCTTAACCCAAAACGCAGCGTTTGACTTAAGTCAAAACGCAAAGAATTGAACATGCATCGACCGATGCACCATCTGCATCGACCGATGCAACTCCCAAACCGGGATTCTGGTTCACGGATGTTACAATTCTCCCCCACCAAACTAGATTCGTCCTCGAATCTTGAACAACCATCAGCCAAGGACTCCCGTGCAACCATCTCCACGGCCTGCACTCCTCCGACTGATCTACAGAAGGTCACCTCTAGGCGATAGACTCACGCTCCAGGCGTCATTTGCTCTCGACTTTTGGACTTTCCTTTACTCATAGGCCTAAACCTTGAGTTTTTATTGGCTCCTCATCAGACCTAAGTCTGCATGCCATAATGTTGGCTCCTCATCGGGCCTAGACCCGCATGCCATAATATATAAGGAAAATCCAACTCGTCTCTCGGGTTGCCACCCTACAGCGCGCCCCCGGATCGTCATCCGAAGTCGATATACCAACCATATTCCCAAGTCACAAAGTCTCTGAATATGGTAGTACTAGGAGAACCTAGGTCCTCCAAGAGTCGCGAGCAAACGATTCTGAACACGTCTGAGTCCTATCCCTATCCAGGTTTCCTTCCCGTGGCTCACGTAAAACATCTCAATGTCCTACCAACCACATATCCCCTCACTGGAATACCTCATGACCACACAAGGGCCGCCACTAAGGCCCTCACGAGAACCCTCACTGGTCTCGCCTCCAAAGTCATGTTAGGCTGAAGATCCTCAGGAATCTTAGCCAACACCTGCTCACCCTCACGGAGACACTTCCGCAATATAGACACATGGAAAACCTTATGGAATGCACACCTCAGGTAACTCCAGTCTATATGCCACTAGTCCAACCCGCTCAATCACTCTGAATGGACCCATATACCTCGGACTCAACTTAGTCTCTGACAATGACCTGTTCGGACCCCGCAACATGGCCATCTTGAGGTACACTCTGTCTCCTACCTGAAACTCAAGATCTCTCCTCCTCCTATCAGCATAACTCCTCTGCCTATCCTGAGCCTCCTTCATGTTCATCTTGAGAACCCAAATCTTTTCTGAGGTCTCCTGAACAAAACTAGCACCAAACATGCTCCTCTCCCCCACCTGAGTCCAGCATAACAGTGTACGACATGGTCTCCCATACAAAGCCTCATAAGGAGCCATCTTAATACTCGTCTGATAACTGTTGTTGTAAGCAAACTCTACCAGGTTCAGGTGATCTGCCCAATGGCCACCCCAATCCAACACACACATCCTCAGCAAATCCTCCAGCATCTCGATCGTCCTCTCAGACTGTCCATCTGTCTGGGGATGATAATCTGTACTCATATGCACCTTAGTGCCCATCTCTGCCTGAAATGCCTTCCAGAACACCGAAGTGAACTTAGAATCTCTATCAGACACAATGCTCGCTGGCACCCCATGTAATATGACTATCTCTCTCACATACTTCTTAGCCAAGACCGCTGCTCCATCAGTCTTCTTAATGGCCAGAAAATGTGTTGACTTAGTCAACTGGTCCAAAATGACCCAAATAGCATCAAAGGTTCGTGACACTGGCAATCCTACCACAAAATCCATGGTGATCATATCCCACTTCCACTCAGGAATGGGTAAACTCTTCTGTAAACCGCCAAGAACCTGATGATCAGCCTTCACTAGCTGACACACATCGCACCTTGAAACCCAACTAGCCACATCCTTCTTCATCCCGACCCAGTGATAGTACTTCTTGAGGTCACGATACATCTTAGTCGCTCCTGGATGAATAGAAAACCTGCTCGCATGAGCCTCTCTCAGGATCTCCTGTCTCAACTCCTCATCCTTGGGCACATAAATCCGACCGTGCACCAAGATAGTACCATTATCTGAGACATGATACTCTGAATCCACATCCTTAGAGGCATTTACTAGCCCCAAATCCTTCTCTTGTGCCAACCGCACCCTACTCTGAAGATCTGCTCTATCTACCGCTTCGAAACCCAATGGTTCCTGTGAAACAGCACACAAGCTCAAAGCACTGATCTCTCCTACCAGAGACTCCATCTCCTGCTCCTGAGCCGAAGCTACCCTCTTCCGACTCAGAGCATCTGCAACCATGTTAGCCTTACCAGGGTGATAAGCTATCTCCAAATCATAGTCTGCCACAAGTTCCATCCACCACCTCTGCCTCGAATTCAACTCAGGCTTAGTGAATATATATTTCAGACTCTTATGATCTGTAAACACTTGTACCTTTGCACTATAAAGATAAGATCTCCAAATCTTCAGGGCAAAAACTACAGCACCCATCTCCAAATCATGAGTAGGATAGTTGTCTACATGCACCCGCAATTGTCGCGAAGCGTAGGAAATCACCTTCCCATGCTGCATCAGAACACACCCCTAACCAACTCTAGATGCATCTTTATAAACCACATAGGGTTCTCCCTGCTCAGGCAAAGCCAACACTGGCGTAGTAGTCAACATCTCCTTCAGGCTTGCAAAGCCTTCCTCACACTCTGTGACNAAAGTATGCCGACATGAACTCGTAGCCACCTGTATGTCAACCCTCTTGTTCGTCCAAGAACCTCTAGTAANCTGTGACCACACAAAAGGAACATCCTTCCCTGTCACCTTAGTCACAGGGTGTGCTCTACTTGCAAACCCTGCACAAACCTCCTGTAGTAACCTGCCAACCCAAGGAAACTCCTGATCTCTGTGGCATTCTGTGGTCTAGGCCATTCCTGATAGCCTGAATCTTCTCCGGATCTACAGAAACCCCCTCTGCAGAAACAATGTGACCGAGAAAACCCATTTTACACTGCCAAAAACTACACTTGCTCAACTTGGCAAACAACTTTTGCTCCTGCATCTTCTCCATAACTGCCCTCAAATGCACTGCATGCTCCTCAGGACTCTTTAGAATAAACCAGGATATCGTCGATGAAAATGATGACAGACACATCCAGAAACTCCTGAAACACGCTGTTCATCAATCTCATAGACGCTGCTGGCGCGTTAGTTAACCCGAAAGGCATCACCACAAATTCATAATGCCCATACCTCGTCCTGAAAGCAGTCTTCCTCACATCTGCCTCATCTATCGGTATCTGATGATAACCTGACGCCAGATCTACCTTGGAGAACCAAGTAGCACCCCTCAACAGATCCAACAACTCATCGATCCTAGGAAGAGGGTACTTGTTCTTCACAGTGACCCGGTTCAAACCCCGATAATCAATGCACAACCTGAAACTCCCATCCTTCTTCTTCACAAACAACACCG
Organism: Camelina sativa; assembly: GCF_000633955.1. Classification (NCBI taxonomy): domain Eukaryota; kingdom Viridiplantae; phylum Streptophyta; class Magnoliopsida; order Brassicales; family Brassicaceae; genus Camelina; species Camelina sativa. Next base: position 11,026,955 of record NC_025693.1, read on the forward strand.
GCGCTCTCCACAGTGATACACTAGGACGGATGAATCCCTTACTCAACAAATCCTCTAGCTGCTTCTTCAGCTCTGCCAAACAAACACTAAAGTATGCCGACATGAACTCGTAGCCACCTGTATGTCAACCCTCTTGTTCGTCCAAGAACCTCTAGTAACTTGTCTCTTAGAGAAAACTTCCACAAGATAGATTAATCCAATCCGCTTAGCTATTCTCCACAGCAAATCATCAATACGAGCGTAATAAAACAAACAAGTNGAGAAAACCCATTTTACACTGCCAAAAACTACACTTGCTCAACTTGGCAAACAACTTTTGCTCCTGCATCTTCTCCATAACTGCCCTCAAATGCACTGCATGCTCCTCAGGACTCTTTAGAATAAACCAGGATATCGTCGATGAAAATGATGACAGACACATCCAGAAACTCCTGAAACACGCTGTTCATCAATCTCATAGACGCTGCTGGCGCGTTAGTTAACCCGAAAGGCATCACCACAAATTCATAATGCCCATACCTCGTCCTGAAAGCAGTCTTCCTCACATCTGCCTCATCTATCGGTATCTGATGATAACCTGACGCCAGATCTACCTTGGAGAACCAAGTAGCACCCCTCAACAGATCCAACAACTCATCGATCCTAGGAAGAGGGTACTTGTTCTTCACAGTGACCCGGTTCAAACCCCGATAATCAATGCACAACCTGAAACTCCCATCCTTCTTCTTCACAAACAACACCGGCGCTCCCCACGGTGATACACTAGGACGGATGAATCCCTTACTCAA
>NC_025693.1:11028835-11029554 GCF_000633955.1 Camelina sativa
CAAGCTTACCAAAACCTTAAATCTAGTAACCTTGTCCATCTCTAATGAACTTCATCCACCATCGTCGCAACAATTAGTTTATCCTGCCATGAAGGCTTCTCGTGAATCTTATGTACCTGGCAACCATGCCTTTACCGGCTCATATCTGTAGCAGCTCTCCTTCCCGGGACTCCAGCACCACCGGCCACTCAATCCTGGCATATCAGCCACACATTCTTGACCACTCCGGTCATAACACCCTGGCCCACCGGCCAACATAATCCTAAAATCCAATATTAAACCATCATCACTCTCGAGGTCTACATTCCGTAGTTATGTTCATACTCACGTTCTATACATTGCTTGCTCCCAACTCTTCCTTTCTTAGGTCGCAACCTTTGAGCCATACCGATCTCACTCTCAGACCAGCGTCTTTGAGTTATACTGTCTCACTCTTGGACCACAATCCTCAAGATCTCGGTATCAAGGGAACTACTCATCCCCTCAGGGGAAAATCATCCCCTCTGCCACTCTCGGAGCCCTCAGCCCCTCGAGCTATCGGTATTCAGGGGAATCACCCTCCCCTTTAGGAGCAACAATCCTTAACGACTATAAACATCTCTCGACACAAAGTACCTCCTGTGGTCCGAGTATAACATTGCAATGTTACACCTGCCCACTAAAATTCTAATATCCAACTGGATTAACCCCCAAACAGAGAAATATCTGCTCCAACTGCA
>NC_025693.1:11030585-11037196 GCF_000633955.1 Camelina sativa
CATGCCTTTACCGGCTCATATCTGTAGCAGCTCTCCTTCCCGGGACTCCAGCACCACCGGCCACTCAATCCTGGCACATCNTTTAACCGTCAAACAACAAGCAATAAACAACGATCGACAAACCAGGACAGTGCATCGATTGATGCAAACATGCATCGATTGACACACCAAGGGATTGCATCGACCGACACAGAAGCTGCATCGACTGATGCAAGTGTAACTTGCATCGACCGATACCCAATCTGCATCGACCGACGCATGCTCGACATCACACGAGAACCCTAGAGTTTTACGCGCCGTCCTCGCACTTGCATCGACCAACGCAAGCTATGCATCGACCGATGCAATGCCGAGCATCGTGTTTTCCCCGAAGCTTCTCGCCGGATCTTCGTTCCTGTAAACACAAAACTCGATCCCAAGCCACAAGAAAGCTTCCTAACGTCCATAACAACAATCTAACACGTCTAACAACACAAAACAAGCAGATTAAAGAGTTCTCTAGCTTAGATAAGCCATGGTCCTGCACTTACCTTTGCCAAGACGAATCTGAACCTAACACAAGGAAGAAAACGCTTCTAGGAAGCTCCTACAACGATCCCAGCTACAGATCTCTCCAGGAACAGNACAAGCAGATTAAAGAGTTCTCTAGCTTAGATAAGCCATGGTCCTGCACTTACCTTGCCAAGACGAATCTGAACCTAACACAAGGAAGAAAACGCTTCTAGGAAGCTCCTACAACGATCCCAGCTACAGATCTCTCCATGAACAGCCTCAAATCTCCAGAATCTCCCAAAAACGCTCAGGAACTCTCACAAAGCTTTTTCTCTCTTTCTATTTCTCAAAAACGGCCACAACCAAACGAATGAGACAAAACTCGCATCTAAGGGTTTTTCCTTAACCCAAAACGCAGCGTTTGACTTAAGTCAAAACGCACAGAATTGAACATGCATCGACCGATGCACCATCTGCATCGACCGATGCAACTCCCAAACCGGGATTCCGGTTCACGGATGTTACACTATCAGTTATATTAGGTTAATCTACCTAATTACAATATATTTTACGTTATTTATGGTTATATATTCATCTAACCGACCCATAACCGGAAATAATCGAAAAGTAATTTAAAAATTTTTAAAATTTTCAAATGGTTATCATATTAGTATATCCAAATTACCACCTTAATCCAAACACAATATAACCAAAGCCAAACTGTTAAATTAAAACTCATAATGTAGGAAATATGAACCCTACACCTCAAACCCTAACCCTAACCCTAACCCCTAAATGTCATGTTTTGAATGTTTTACATATTTTGATCAGAATGTGTAAAAATCACTCTTTGTCTCTATAATTATTACTTTTTATTGCTTATAATGATTGTAATTTTCATTTTTCCATTCTAAATATTAATTTTGAGTTATAATAATTTTCATTTTCAAATATTTTATAACTCAGCCAGTTATAGTGATTACATATTTTGTTGTTTTAGTATAAATGATGGGATTGTAGTGATTTAGTGCTTCAGTAATAAAGTGAAGATGATGGCACAGAGAGATCTCTGCGACAGAAACTCCAGGGCTGATGAGAAAACTGCTTCTGAAGCATTAACTGAGGTAGATCTTTGGACCATCTGAAATCTCAAAGCATTATCTTAATATTGTGCTTGTGGTAATGTAAAAGCTGAATTATAAATAAAGAAAGATGAAAATGCGGCACAGCAAAATACGGAGGAGCGACAAGAGTGTTCCAATCGGGTGTAATTGTGGTGCGGTGGTTTTCGTTGCCACTTCTATCCTAGCATGAGAGGAGAACTTTATTTCAGTTGTCTGTATGAAATCACAGATGTAAAGATTTTTGTACTCTTATTTTTATGCTCTGCTTCTTGATTTTTTATACAAATTGGGGTGTAATGTGAGTTATGTACTATTTGTAAGGGTCCCGGTCAAGGCTGCGGTTTCAGGAGGTGGTGGACTGATGCATTGCGCGAAGAGTTTGCCAATATTCACGAGGAGAAGAATGAGATGAAGCAGGACTTGGATGCAGCCAAGAAGCGCATTGAGATTCAAGAAGAAATGATCTTGAATATGGAAAAGAAATATGACGCGCTAGAGAAGAAGATTGAGAGTTTGAACAAGTATCTGTGAGCTTAGTCAAGCTCCGTTTTTTTTCTTTTCTGGAATTGGTATAAACTTTCTATGTAGTGGTGTTTTATCAAACTCTTTAAATAACTCAGCCATTAGTGTATTATAACTCAGCCGTAATTTACGATAACTCAGTCAACCCTCAAATTAGAATGACTAAATAACCAACCAAAACCGAACCGAACCAGAAACTAACTTTTTCCATTTATTCCGGTTATATTCGGCTTGCTATTAGTTATATTAGGTTAATCTACCTAATTACAATATATTTTGGGTTATTTATGGTTATATATTAATCTAACCAATCCATAACCGAGAATTACCGGAAAGTAATTTCAAAAATTTCAAATGGTTATCATATTAGTATATCCAAGTTACCACCTTAAACCCAACACAATATAACCAAAACCAAACTGTTAAATTAAAGCTCATAATGTTGGAAATATGAACCCTACACCTCAAACCCTAACCCTAACCCCTAAATGTCATGTTTTGAATGTTTTACACATTTTGATCAGAATGTGTAAAAATCACTCTTCGTCTATAATTATTACTTTTTTATTGGTTATAATGATTCTAATATTCATTTTTCCATTCTAAATCTAAATTTTGAGTTATAATAATTCTAATTTACAAATATTTCATAAGTCAGCCGTTTATGTCGATAACTCAAAGTAATTTCAAAAATTTCAAATAGTTATCATATTAGTATATCCAAATTACCACCTTAAACTGAACGCAATATAACCAAAACCAAACTGTTAAATTAAAACCTATAATGTTGGAAATATGAACCCTACACCTCAAATCCTAACCCTAACCCCAAAATGTCATGTTTTGAATGTTTTACACATTTTGATCAGAATGTGTAAAAATCACTCTTTGTCTATAATTATTACTTTTTATTGGTTATAATGATTGTAATATTCATTTTTCCATTCTAAATTTAATTTTTGAGTTATAATAATTCTAATTTACAAATATTTCAAAAGTCAACCGTTTATGTCGATAACTCAGCCATATTTGTCAATTGTTAGAGAAATACTTTTATTTATTTTATTCGAAATTCGAATTCAATTTTTTAATTAATTTAAAAATATATTGTGAGAAAAGCTGACTTTATGTATTTATTATGTGTGGATTTGAGAAAGACATAATTAGGGATTGTTCGCGACTCCCCAACAACACTTTTTGGGGTATCGAGAGACGACCCAGGAAAGAAAGAAGAATATGTTTTCATATCTCATAACTCAGACGTACGAAGTATATAACTCAACTGTAATCCATAACTCAGCCGTGTGAAGTATATAACTAAGTCGTAACTTAACCGTAAATTAGCCATAACTTTGAAAATAGACAAATCAATGTTTTACATATCCAAGTACAACTCCTACCAAAAGAAATACAATTTTTTACATATCATAGTACAATTCCTACCAAAAGAAACAAAACAAAGGACTTAATTCATTATTTAAACTGACCCATAAAATCAGGTGCCTCATCGTAGATTTATGCTGCCATTTTAACCCGTATAGCCTGGATATTTTGATCACAGATGCCATCGAAAGACAAACCAAGCGCTAGACATTCTACAAACTTTAGAGCGTACATGCCACAATCACCAACCTGTACGTTTTGAGGAATATTCGAGGCACTCCTCCTCCTAAAACTGAACTAACTGAAACTAGGTGCACGATATTTGTGAGGAACTGAATTGTTCATCATTGCTGGAATCATCCGCGTAAATGCCCTACAAGCATTCAACATTTTAACATCACTATCTTTGGTTGCTTGTCCCACGATGCTATCATAGCAATCAATATGCCTCCTAATGAGATCCACATGCAGTGCCACCCAGTGATCCCCTCCAGTTTGTGGAGTAATATACAGGTGATCCACATCTTCTATCCACTTCAAATTAGTCGGTTGATCTTGTGGAATCAAACCATTAACTAGCTCTTCATAACTGTTGTCTTTGAATTTAAATATTTTGGGTTTCATCTCGAACTGAGCATAGTCACGAACCATTGTAATGGTGAACCACGGGTCTATAAATGCAATGCGTTTGTTGTGGAATGGGAAGGGATCTCGTTTGTACCTAACCCTGAGGAGTCGCATATACGCGCCCATGTGATGTAAAACAAAAAACTAAGTAGTAAACAACAACTCAGCCATAATGTAAGTCAGCCGTATATATAATATCTCAGCCATTATGTATTATATCTCAGCCGTAAACAATAACAACTCAGCCATTATGTATTATAACTCAGCCGTAAACATAACAACTCAACAATTATGTATTATAACTCAGCCGTAAACAATAATAACTCAGACATCAAGTTAAACTTACTTCATCATACAGACACCCAAAGTGATCATCCTTCACTGGCCAGTTCTTTCTTTCGGTGATGAGAGTCCTATAGAATTCAATATCGACTGTTGCCTTGCCTAATGGTAGATGCCTAACAAAAAAATAAACACAGGCTAATATAATGTTAACACGCTGTGATTAACAAGGGTCTAAAGGGTCATACTCGGCTGTCTTTAGGTACTCCAAAAGTTTTTTCAACTGCACTGGATCAACCGGTGCAAGAGGATCATATATTCCAGCTCTAGGTACACAGTTCTTCCTCATGCACGTCAGTCTGTTGTCTCCAATATAAGGAAAAATCCTTGCTTGTGGATCTTGTTCTGTATTCATCGCACTTCCATTTGGGGACAGCTTAACACTCTCCAGCCTTAAATCATTAATTCTATCAAGGCCAATCTTTTCCTCCTCATCATCATCAGATTCAGGTTCAAGGGTTTCCTTTTCAGCCATAAACTCAGATGTCATATCACATACACTGCTGTCAGCAGCCTCGGCACCAGCGTTTGCACCAGCTTCAGCTTCTCCTTCATTCAAAACAGGTGCTACAAAATTCAATGGCCTCATGGCAGTAGGCTTAGTAGTCGCCCTCATGGCAGTAGGCTTAGTAGTCTTTCTACTTCTTTTCTTTTGTTGATTATCACCAACCTCCTCGGCTTTTGCCTTCTTTTCCGCCAACTCTTTCGCCATCTTTGCCGCCGCCAACTCTTTGGCATTCTTTGCCGCCATGGCTTTTGCCTTATTTGCCTCTATTTATTTGTCCTTCTTTGCCTCTATTTCTTTGTCCTTCTTTGCATCTAATTCTTTGGCATTTTTCCTCGTGTAAGGCCGTTGATTTGGTTTCATAGCAGTTGGTTTCGTAGCAGCTGGAGACTTCTCCATGAAATCAAGAGGATCATCTTTATCAAACACTTTATTCAGATTCTTACTGACCCCAGCCAAACCACTGCCATCTAGCTGTATAACATAGCGAAGACAATTAAAGATAACGATAATGATAACATTCTAGAAAATCAGCCATAAAATTAACATAATTCAGACATTACCGGAGGACTGTTGACAGAGTAGTTTTGTTGCATTTTTCCTGGAACTCCTGGTAGACCTTTCGGTGTCTCTAGTTTTGCCCAAAGGTCTTCTGGTAACAGGTTCTTTATTTTGAAATTTGAACACACATCAAAAGTGTTTTGGCCAGTTTGCCCAACACCCATGGAAAGCACGTGATCTTTCATCTGTTTGAGTTCACTCTCAAAAGATCCAAACTTGGTTTGTAATCTTTCATTCATCTTCAATTCTATTCTATCTCCAATCTTCTCTCCAGATTCACAGACATATTTGCAATGTTTTTATCAAAGATGTCAAACCTTGAGGTTAAATTAGACACCAACTCAACGAGAGTTCCAACCGACACATCTTCTCCAGCATCTTCCTCCTCACTATCACACTGAAACAAATACACAAACACTACAGGAAATGAGGCTATAAATAGCAGTATAAAATAGCGTTTTAAATGTTTCTGCTATAGTTGAATTTTGAGAAGATTTACATAGCGTTTCCGAAAAAACAAACGTTATGGTAGAATAGGCGCGAAAACATTTTATACTGGCGCTTAGTTTTTGGTTTTATGATAGCAAATATGATAGTAAAACGTTATCGTAGGAATAACCGGGAAAATGAAAAGTTTAATTCGCTCCAACAAATTTGACCAAGGAAAAAAATAAAAATTTATGAGGTCGAAAACAAGGAAGCACTTTGGGTTTCTTTTTCCCATTTGACAACTGTCTCATTCAATTTTTCTTTCCTACAACTCTCGATCATCTCTGTTTCGATCTCTCAATCACAGTCCCGTTCCTCTTACTTTCAATCTCGATCTCTGTCGATCTCCGTATCGTGCCCTCTCAGTCTCAGTCTTGTTTTCGATCTCTGTCTTGATATTCCACTCGCAATCTCGTTCCTCTTAAAGTCTAAATCGTCGCCATCTACATCGGTAAATCGAATGGTGTAATCGAATTTGACATTGAAGGTGAAATTGTGTTTGGGTTTTGGTTATTTGCGAAGATCTAAGCTTTCCATTGATTACTTTTTTTTTTTTTTTTTTTTTT